>NW_024543089.1:12047500-12647500 GCF_018167655.1 Microtus oregoni | reverse complement strand
CCAGACTAATATAGTTTAATGGCCCAAACCTCCCTAAAAGGTTGCCGTAAACACCCCCCAAAATTGCTCATGCATAAGCTTATATTCTGTGGTGGTGTAAATACAGATTGAACCTGTGTTATGAGTAGCCAAAGGCTAACAGAGGATGAAGGAAGAATGGAGAACAGGAAGGGGATGAAGTGGTGAATTCAAGACTTGAGCTGTTAAAGAGAAGCTTCTAACTTGAAAAATAGCAAGGACAAAGAAACATGAAATGATCTGCTGCTCCTGTCATTCCAGGTGGCTCTACGAGAATTGTAGCAGAATAACAAACAAACCTTTCGTCCTTTCCTTTCCCTTGGTTTCTGGCAGAGCTCAGAAAACTCTTGGAATTGCCCCTTTTTCCCCTTAGAGAGATGACTCATGGTGTCTGGATTACTTTGAGACAGGAAAGACCCATCCATTATGGGTGACAGCATTCCCTGTGTTTGGGTCTTGGACTGCATGTGAGTAGAAAAAGTGAGCCAAGTATGAGCATGCATGCATCCATTCCATGTCTGCTTTGACCATGGATGTGAGCACTTACCTGCTTTAAAGGCCTGCTGCTTTGACTTGCCCACTATGGTGGACTTCACCTGGAACTGAGCTGAAACAGTAAACCTTCTTTTATTTTAAGTTGCTTTTGACAGGATGTTTTCTCAAAGCATTAGGAAATAAAGCTAGGACAAGGATGTTTAATTAACTAACAAATTCATTATTCTTTCTGTGTGTACATATGTACGAGGGCCAGATATTTAATGTTGAGTTATCTTCTTTAACTTCTATTTAATATTATGAGATAGGTCTCTTCCTTGAACCTGGACTTCACTGACTGATTGCTTAGGCTGTCTAGCTGGCTATGGCATGGGTTCTCCTGGCTCCACCTTCCCAGTACTGGGTTACAGGCCCAGGTCAAAACATCACTCCATTTGGGTGGTACTGAAGAGCCATGCCTAGATCTTCAGGCTTATGTGGCAAGCTTTAGGTATTGAGCCATTTTAGTAGTGCTAAAGCATGTTTATTTCATTAGTATAAGGTTCTTTAATTTTTCACTACAAATGAATTATGAAAATTTAAGTCAGAAATTAGAAATAATAACATTTTAATTGGATAAAAGAACTATATCAGCGTCAAGAAGAAGCTAAATGCTTATTTTACTTTAAACCACAGATAAGGAAGTTAAAATATATGACTTGATTCTAAGAATTTTGTTTACCTCTATGTTTTCTAGAATGCAGGTACTCTAGTTTAGAATCAGACTGTGCTCCACAAGAGTTTGCCAGTTTGGTTTGTGGAACTGATTATGTATGATGTTCCCATGGAAACCCTGTTTGTTCCTGTAGGGTTTTAATTTGGCCCTCAGATGTGCTTTATTTTGCAGACACTTAGGTTATAGTGCTGTTAATAACATTCATTGAGTGAACTGCAATGACAGTTTCTACTTCTGATTATTTTATCTGCCATTTAGTAGGGTGGAGACTTCATGAAATGGTGTGGGTGTATTACAGATAGGACTGAAGAACTGGGTGACAGGTGTGGATAAGAATTCTTGGATGAGAAGGATGTAAACTTACATTTATCTAGGACTAGCTGTATTCATTACTCTTTGCTAGCAGTTTCCTATAGATCAACTCATGTCTTTTCTTAGTTTTTATTTTTTTTCTGAGTTACACAACTGCTTGCTTAACATGATTTATGACCTTTATTTTTTAAAAGTTTGATTTTTTTAAAAATAAGAGTTAAATGTAGAACTGCTGGCATTTATAAGGTTAAATAGATACGGTAAAGAGTTCTGTGTAGAGGCATGGCTTGTTTAACTTCTACTGAAGCCCTGCAAAGCCCATGCCAGCTTCACCTGGTGGCTGCAGACACTACAGCATGCCTGAGCCATTCTGAGTATCCCTGTGTGCATTATTTATTAAAGTGAATAAAATGGTAGCCAGCCCAGAGGAATCGCCGACAAAACCAGTCAAGCTAATGCATCACCCACATCTTGCTGATTTGCAAACACTTGGAAAGAAACCAACCTTGCAAGTAGCCATATTAAAGGCAGGCTGAATATAAGCTCTCCCCGAAGCTTACATAACTTACATAACTAGGGGTTTTCTAACTGGGTACACCAACAACTAAGTTGAGGATGTAACTGCTAACCAACAATTTCCTTGTTTTACCTCTGTGGTCTCCAACACTTCTGCTTTGGAACAAGCTAATTATTAGTCGTTTTTGATTAAATAAGTGCTTTGAAAACTTTCATTTGTTTGCCCCCATTTATGCTTGTAACACTTTTAAGTATGATGGATAGTCCCTACATCAGATAGTAAGATGTATGAGATTCTAAGAGAGGAAAGGATGATGGAAGAAGTTTTCTTAGCAGGTGAGCTTTGCTTTCTGTGTTCTAGAATTTAAGAGTTAGAAAATCTGCCCAGTGTTTCCTTAGTCTCTTTTTCCTGTGTGGGAGGGCAAGCCCTGTGAACCTGAGGTCATCTTTGCAAACTCTCCAATATTGATTTTAATTAGTATTTTTATGTATTTGAAATAAATCTATTCTAATTAAATAAAATGAATTTAATTAATTTTAATATGTGTTAATATTAACTGTGTCATATTAATATTAACATTGATTGAGTTCCTGTGTGCCAAACACTGAACTAGGTTGCAGGAGCACAGTAATGATTGAAATAATACTTCTCTTGTTGGACTTATTATCTGGAGATTAACCTTTCTATGTCATATTAGAATTTATGTAAATCTGAAGAAAAATTGTAACTTTTGTAGATGATGAATACACAAATCCTTGCATTAGAAAAGAAAATGAAATTCTGTAGATTTCCAGTGATGGATGGAAGAGAAACCAAAGTACAATGTAAGGTTAGAGACCCCCGCATGCAGACTTTCCAAGTATTAGCGCTTTAAAGGGGCACTGAAAGCTGTGGAAAGACTCATACACAAAAAGAAGTTATAGATGATTTTATTTGAATGAAGATGAAGGTTCAAATGACACAGTATAAAAAAGATTTTTCTTTTCTTTTTTGTTTCTTCTTTCTTTGGTCAATGAAGGGAAGGTTTGCTGTTTAGAAAGTGGTATGCCAAAGATTATGCTTCCATGGAGACCAGATTCCTCAGGTTTAGCTTTCCTTTGGCTTTCTCAAAGTTCCCCAGAATCAATGCTGCTTTTAGTCCCTATCCCACCTTCTTCTTCCCTCCGCCCTCTTCCTTCTTTCCTTCTTCCTTCCTCCCCCGCCCCAGAATTAAGCATGAGACTTCATTGGCTGTGACTGAGGAGGATGAAGTGGGAGGAGTGGGTGGCACCAATACCAGGCTGACATTGCTTCATGTATTTGTAGATGATGGAGAGCTCACCCAGGTAGTGGCCTATCACCTCTGGCTTGATTTCCTCTTGGCTGTAGGGCTTTGCTGCTATATACACTCACCATGCTGCCTACCTTCTCTGGCAGGATGATCAAGTCCCATAGGCGGGTCTTCAGGCTTCTCCTTGGGTGGCTCCTCCTTCTTGACCTTTCTCAGGCCCTTGAGTAGGGAGTGTTGCTTCTGCCACAGGCCACATTTCAGGTGCTACCTGTGGCTGTCACTGTACACCTGCATCAGCTGCTCATAGGATATGTCCAGCAGTGGGTCTAGGTCCATGCTGTGCTAGGTAAACCAGGGAAAGGTCTGCCTCTTCATCTGCTCCACTTCAGCCATCTTGCCTGCTTCATTCCTCCCCTTTCTTTAAGACAGGTCTTCTTAATCCTGTGTGGCCCTTGCTGGCCTTCAGCTTGAAATCCTCTGACTTTAGCTTCCTGAGTGCTAGGATCACAGATCTGAGCCGCCATGCCTAGCCATCTTCTGTTCCTGACATGACTGATGGTCATGCTGTGTGAAGTCTGAAATCTGTAAGCACACGTGGGGAAACTTTTCTCATATGGGACCTTTTCAGTCTCCCAGAGATCTATCTATAATCCATTCTTTTATTGAAACACTGTTGACAGATCATTGGAGGGTTCTGAGAAATCTCATTCCAGAGGCCATGTGCATTTGAAGATCTTTCAGTGAATTGCTAGTGAGTTATTGTAAGAAACGGACACAGCAGTTTGCCCGCTAACAGGCAGCTGCAGGATGGAGGATGTGCACACTTGGCTCCCCACCCTGAAGGGTGGTAGTGGAATGAGTGATAAGCCACTTAGAGAGGCCTGCCACCGAGGGCCTAGCCAGCAAGTCTCTGAGCTTTGCATCACTTCTCTAATGTTAGAACATCAAAAGACTTTTTTTTTCTAGTAGTCATTTTAAAATTTGCTGCCCCTAACCACCTTTGAGGGGACAGAGACCTTTGAGTTCTTTTCCTCCGTACTCAACAGAGTTTATTTAATTTTGGAAATTGAGTAAAAAGACCAGTACCAACCTAAGAGCTCCTCAAATGTTAGTCTGTTTTTTCTCTGCCTTGTAGTCAGTGATGCTTTGGGTTTTCATTTTCTTTTCCTTTTCCACCACCATTATCTGAATACTGCATGTCAGTGAGGCTGCAGTTTTGCTCAGAGTTGTCGTTTTTTCACACCATTGATAGTGAGTGAGTCAAGAATCTGGAAAAGACAGGAACTGTGGAACTTCAAAGACCTGTATTTATTGCTGTTCGCATGTGCTGAGCTCTTGAAGAGACTTCAGGGAGCTTCAATGAAAATAACTTCTGGGGGAGTGGAGCACACACTAAGATTATGAACTGCAGCATTTAGAAAAGAGTATTTTGTATAACAAGGGCATAATAAAAATTTACCCCCACCCCAGCTAGCAATCCCCATTTTTTCATTCTCAACAGTTTTACTAATGTTAAATATGGTGTTTCTAAGTTATCAGTGAGCTGACCCAGGCCCTCTTGCTCTGCTTGTATAGAAATGAGCAGTGTAGAGAGACTTCATTAGTGTTAGCTATTCCTGGCTCTTGAGTGCCCAAGGTCTGGGGGCAGTGACAGTAGACTATATGCCCTGTAAAATAAGGCTTATTGAACTAGGCTTTGGAACTAGAGATTTTTGATTTTAAACATACAGGTTGGAGCCTTGCAGTTGTGGTTAACCACCAGCGGCTCCAAAATTTGGCTGTAGTCCTTTGTTTTCAACAGCAGTGAGTGGAAAGAACAGAGACCAGAAGGCAGCGCCTGCTAGTGCGATAACTCCTGGGTGGGCTGTGCGGTGCGACCTCAGTTCCCAAAGAAGCTAGTGTTACAGCACTGAGACCTATCCTGTCTGGACATTTGGATCTTGATTGCAGGTAGTGTTACAGCTCTCAGGCTTAGCGTGTTGGGATTCTTGGCTCTTAAGGCTTCCATCTCCTTGGAATCCCTCCAGCGAGTCGAGCCTGCACTGCAGTTTGTCTTTGGCTCTTTTGCTCACTTAGTTTCTGCCCCTGCTTGCTTTCTGAAACTCTGCAGCTGACTTTCTGTTACTGCTGCCACCTTGTGTTAGCTGTTTAGTATACTTTAATAAGAAAAAGATAACAACTGCTAAGAAGATTGCTGCCTGGAAAGAAGCCTTGGGAAGTGGTCTCAAGTCATACCAGCTGATAGTACCAGAGAAAGACTCACTCAATAAATGAACCAAGTACCCTACTTGTTATCTGCAAGGTGTTTGGACCACTCACGATGCTCTCCTTTAAGGGAAAGTTGATGTTTGTGTTAATCAAGGCTTCTGCTTGTGGTATTATTCTGATTTGGATGGAAATGGCTGCAGGGTCCTCCAGAGTCAGCTGAGAGCGCTGCTCCAGGACTGGTAGAGACTGGGGTGCTCGTAACTGGAGTATGTCTTCAACTGTGGCTGTACTGGTCCTCTGCAGATGTTGAAGTCTTCTTGGAGTAATTGTAACATGTCCAGTAAAGTTGGGCTGCTATGAGCTCCTCTATCTGGTTTCTTGGAATCAGATTTCTTGACTGATAGTTCTTGAGGCTGATAACCATAAGGGAAGCCTTCACCCTTCTGGTCTACTTAAGACTGTTTTACTCATTCCAAGAACATCAACTGGATATTTATGATGTGGATGTAACTGAGTAAAGCTCAATACAGAACTAGCAATTCTAAAGCTTGTGCCAAGATTTGGTAAGATTTAAGTGTCTGTTGCTGTTTCACTCCACCCCCAGTATTCCATAGAGCCAGAGTCCAGTGGTCTCTGTTTTTTTAAAAAAACATTTTAAAAGGCCCAGCATTTCATAGTCAACTGGAGAGATAAAAGAGATGTATTGAAATTGCCCTTGCTTTCTTATCCTCTATTAGAGCTGTATTCTGCAGGAGAAGAGATGTTATTGTACAATGACATCATGTAACATGTAACGAGGGAGAGGATGAAACCCTGTGTGCATTTTGGCATCTGTGCTTATTGATTTTTGTGGCATTCATAACCCCCCAAATCTGTTGAATTCTGTCTTCCCTTTAGTCCAGCAGTGGGAACAGATAGAACCTGCCAGCTTCTAATCTATAGCACCTAAAGAATCCATACAAAGGAGGCCCTTGGAACTCAGTAATGGGCTCCAGATGTAGGAGATTGTGTTCAGTCCACCTTGCATCTGAACTTCGTAGAGGAGAGAGCCTTATACAGTATGCTTATAATGAGGATGAGAGTGTGTCAAACCACAACTTTGGTAGGTGGGGCATGCCTTTTTATTGTTTGAGGTTTCTGTCCTGCCCAGCTCCCACAGTCATTAAGTCCCAAAGAAATCACACAGAGGTCTACATTAATCATAAACTGATTGGCCCATTAGCTCAGGCTTCTTATTAACTCTTATAACTTATATTAGCCCATTACTCTTATCTGTGTTAGCCACATGGCTCAGTACCTTTTCCAGTGGTGCAGTCACATCTTGCTTCTTCTGTCTGGACAGGACTACAGAGGGAGCTTCCCTCTTCCCAGAATTTTCCTGTTCTCATTGACTCTCCTCTACTTCCTGTCTGGTTGTCCCACCTATACTTCCTGCCTGGGCTACTGGCCAATCAGCATTTATTTAAAACATAATTGACAGAATATAGACAATTGTTCCACAGCACCTTTCCTGTCCTGATGTTTCAACAAGATACCAGGCACAATACAAGGATGGATGGGTTTGTTTTGGCTCATAGCTTTCAGAGATACAGTTAGTTCATCATGGCAGAGGAGGTATGATAACAGGAACAAGAGTTGATTCGTCACACCATGTCCACAGCAGGAAGTAGAGAAAATATTATGCCCCAAATTCCTCTCTCTTTTTAAATTCAGTCTAGGACACTAAAGCATGGAATGGTGCTGCCCATTTAGGATGCATCTTTCTAATTCAGTTAACTTAATCTGGAAAATCTTTCACAGGCATCCCAGATTTTGTTTCCATGGTGATTCTAAATCCAGTCAGCCTGGCAGAAGAGATTAACTGTCACAGGAAGGTGCAAACCTTACCAGACAAATCGGGGTCATAATTACACCAAAACCCTCAGCAATATAGACACAACTGCAGGAGATGAGCACACAGCTAATGACAAAAGGGACACCTTGGCCTGACAGGTGGCTTCTCAAAATTCTTTCCATTGCTTCCCCCATCTCTTGTCAATTTAACTAAGAAAATTGTCTCTGGCTTTTCTCTCACTTCCCCTTTCCCAATTTCCCTCTAACTTATTTCCTCTTTTTTTTTTTTATTTTTCAGTCAAAGTTGTGAAAGCAGAGATCATTGTAGAATATGCTTTTTTGGGTAATGCATCAGACAGACTTTTCAAAAAATAAAACACTGAGCATATGTGGTGAAAGCCAGACTCTGCTTTCCACCCATTTCTCCACACTTCTCACTGAAACATGTATCAGCCAGCTATTGCCATAAAAATCACCTTAGTATTCAGTTGCATACCAAGGTATTGTTGCCATCTTCACTGACTTACTGGTGAGCTGAGTGGCTCTTTTTCACATCTGCCTCATTTTTGGGGTGTTGAGATTAAGTGTGCTGCCCAAGTCCTCTATTAAGGATTCTTTGGAATGCAAGAGGCAATTCCAACCATACAACTCACCCTCATTTCCATTTGCATGCAGTTCTCTATTTTGCATTGATGAGTGTCCCTCTTCCAGGGAACAGGGAAATACGTCTTTCGAGAATGGGAATAGGGAGTAGCAGTAATGTGTTTATATATTGTTTGGTATATTACCATTCTAGCGTAGTTTTATTTTATAGCCATACATTCATCATTAAAATAAATGGTTGTTTCTTTATTCATACTGCTTCTAGGCTTATTTGCATAAAGTTATTTGAGGCACATTTTGTGAATGAACCAGCCTGCCTCCATTTTAGGCTTAAAAGCATCTTAAAAACAAACTAGGTTCATTCCTGTTTATGATTAAACCCTTGTTTCTTTCTTTTTTTTTAATATTTTTATGGTTTATTTAACTTTATTTTATGTGCATTGGTATGAAGGTGTCAGATCCCCTGCAACTGTAACTTCAGACAGTTGTGAGCTGCCATGTGGGTGCTGGGAATTGAACCTGGGTCCTCTGAAAGAGCAGTTAGTGCTCTTAACCACTGAGCCATTTCTCCAGCCCCTAAACCCTTGTTTCTTAAGGATGGGGTTATGCTCCACCTGTAACCTTAACTATAAATGGTTATGTACTGCTTGTTCCGGGAATGGCAATAGTGTTTTTGTTTCAAAAAGTTATTTATAACCACCTTGCAACCCTGAAGGTTATATGACTGCCTATGATGCCCTTATTATGAGTACCTGTTGAGATTATCTTATTTTGGCCCCGTTTTCTTCTGCTCCTGTAACCTTGCCTACTTCCCCCCATTTGGACATCCTCTACTCTGAGCACTATACAAGCCTGGTCTTCCTCACATCCCATGCTGACCTTTCAAACGCTGCCTTAAGGGGAAGCAGCCCGAGTACATGAATAAAGAAGTTTGCTTTAATCAATTTGGCATAGTATCTACGTCTCAATGTATTGCTATTTCAGCCAGCAAAATTGCTACTCCACAGTTACCAACCAGCTTCTCTGGGAGTGGCCTGGTCGCTCAGACTACAGCCTGGCAGGAACTCTGTTCCCACAGGCACTGACTGTGCTAGTGCCACTAAAGGTAGCTTTAACCAAATCTCTATCATTCTATTTATAAGTAAAACTCAAGGTTCAAAGCCTGCAGTGAAACCTGCTAGCTCGGAGAGGTTGAATAGCATGTAGATAACCCCTTCTCTTTACTAGCATCTCCCAAAGAGAGCGAGCGTCCTTCAACTCAACCAACAACTCCAAATCTCTCTCTACTCCTGGTGAATCTCATCTCTCTGTGTCTTCCAGGTGTCCTCTCATGCTCTGTGAATACTTTCTGTTAACTCCTGACCCAGGGTTCATTTTATTTAATTAATGCAAATGCAAGCTCGGGGTTTGCAGTGTGATAGAATATCCCCCAACACAGGAATAAAATGAATATTTTTTCATATTTCAGCCTGTACATTGGTAGTTTGATTCTTTTAGCTGTTGAGTACTTCCTGGCGCATTCTATACTTTCCTGTTGTACTTTAATATTAATTGTATAATTAGATAATCCTGTCATCTTAGTTACTTAATACAGCTTTAATGGAAATAAAGATCCTAGATGGCATGGAAGATCTAACCATTGTCTGCTTGAATGCTTTCTCTCTTTTGAGTTGCTGCATCTTTGATTTAACTTCTAACATGACTTTTGCCTACCTGAAAATTATTTTCCCAACTCCTCTCAAGGTGTGAGGGGCTTGAAACTTTCTTCTGCATGGTGGAGCCTTAGTGGAAGTCTTAAAGAAGTTTTTAAAGAAGGCAGGTCCCTTTGCTCTGGGCTAATTTTTCTAGAATTTTAATGGATATGGGCACACTAATGAAAAGAACTTTCATGGCTCTTTTTTTTTTTCTCCTTGAGCCATTTGAGAATCAGTTGTGGACATCTTATTCTGTCACTTAAACATTCCTAAGGAAAAAGATGTTGTCCAACTATAATGCCATACAGGAATGTGCTAAAACATTGTCATGCACTGAGCAGCTTTCCCCCATGCTTCTCAGTCATGTCCACACACTCTGCAGGGCATGCAGTAGCCTTTGCCAGCCTCTCTTGCTGCCCTGTGTGGTAGCTCCTCTGGATTTCCCTTATGCTGGAGACTGCCTCGTTGCCTTTGGTACTATAACATCTTAACAGATGAAAGGATGAGAATTCCTTTGCTCTGCATTTCTTGTTTGAGGCTGTTTGGTTATTTCTCAAGATTAGATTAGGTTTTGTAGCTGTGACATACTGCCACAGGTTATCATGTGTTCGGAGATACAGACTGTCATGTCCTGTACCAGTAATAACAATTTTGATTCCTGGCTAATGTGAACTGTTAGATTTTCCATTATGGTGTTACCCTTTCTTTTTATACTTTGTAGTTGGAAACTTTGTTATTAATTCTATTTCTCAGCAAACTTTCACCCAGTTGTTTAAGTGTCCCTGAAGATTTCCAACTGAACTGGTACTGAGTTAAGGGTAAGCCATTTTGAAGTAATAATCCAGGAGACCTACATTATTTTAGGGGCTAAGCTTGTTTTTTGTTTTACATATTCTGTGCTTTATTTCATGGTGTTGTTTCACAGTTTGAGGGAACTGTGTTTTAAGAAAAAAAATACAAAGGCATGTAGTGGGATTGTTCATAGAAGATCATTGAACACTTTGGTAAGAGTCCTGTGCTGTTTGGGTCATGAGATTTGCTAGATTAGTATACTGTGAAGAGAAGGGAAGGAAATGGGTCAAGCCAGTTCAATTTAGGATCTTTTATGACAGATTGGAGAATCAGATGGTTTCTTTCATTGACTGGATCTTAGGACTCTTAGATGCATTTACTGGTTGTTGTATGTTTTATTCTTTTGGCTTTTTGAGGGGCCCACCACCCAATGCCCAAATAAATCACACATGTAGGTTTATTCTTAGTTATGAATGCCTGGCCTTAGCTTGGCTTGCTTCTTGTCAGCTTCTCTTAAATTAACCTGATGATCTTTTGCCTCTGGGCTTTTATCTTTCTCTATTTCTGTATATCTTTCTTTGCTTCTTTCACTGTGGCTTCATATGTATCTTGCTGACTGGCCCCTGGTATCGTCCTCTCGTTGTTCTCTTGTTTGCTCCTTGCAATCCTTTCTCCCAGAGTTAGCCTTCTATTATACTCTCTGCCTCCTAGCCCCACCTATCCTTGCTCCTGCCTGGCTATTGGCTGTTCATCTCTTTATTAGGACCTTCAGGTGTTTTAGACAGGCCCAGTAACACAGCTTCACAGAGTTAAACACATGCAGCATAAACAAAAGTCACACACCTGAGAATACTATTCCCCAACAACTGGTTTACTGCGCAGGCTGGGAGCACGCATCTCTCGAACATCTCAACATCCCAGGAGTTCTCCTCAGACTCAAGCTACAAACAAACTGTTCTCTTTTTTTGCTGAGGCATCGTCTGATAGGATGGAAACTGTTAGCTTGGTAAGGCAGCCTGGGAGAGAAAGCAGAAGTTGAGGTTCAGAAATACGAGAGTAGAGCAAGGACTCCCTGGACTTTGTTGTGAAAGAGTGGCATTTTTATCTTGTATCTTTCAAATTCTACTTTCTCTTTCCTCTCTCTTTTTTTCTCTCTTTTAAAAAATACAATCTTTTCTTTTTTTAAAAAAATTCCATAGAGGCAGGCGGATCTCTGTGAGTTAGAGCCCAGCCTGATCTACAAGAGCTAGTTCCAGGACAGGCTCCAAAGCTACAGAGAAACCCTGTCTCGAAAAAACTAAAAAAAAAAAAAAAAATTCCATTGTTCCTATTGTAATAATTCCGAATTTTTTCCTGCCCTCTAGCACCAGCAGACATTTTTGAATCAGCTGAGAGAAATAACTGGGATTAATGATACCCAGATACTGCAACAAGCCCTGAAGGTATGACTTTTAGTTATAGATTAAAATTGTGGTATATTTTTGCCTCCTTTGTGTACTGTATTTAAAAGCCAAGTCTCTTAGTTGAACCATCTGATACCAGCAGAGATAGAGGAAAGCATTCTCTTAGAAAGCAAGAGCCTCATCTCCTGCACTGCAATTCTAAGCTTGTAAATTTCCGGAATTTGATGTTTGAGGGTACACTGGAGGGAGGCATAATTTCTCTGTATTGGATACTTTTCTTGCTGGCTAGTAGGATATGTCCGAGTGTTGAGGAATAGTATTCTTAGCCTATTTCTAGCATCTAAGTGGGGCTCAGAGGGTGGGTTAGAGTCAGAGGTGAAGGAGGATCACAAAGGAGAGAATCAGTAGAAATAAGCTTACATCATTCCTTGCATTCAGTTAATCTGAATGCCTTAAGGTTATTCAGCTTCAAATTTCAGTAATATGTGCAACATGCAATGTGTCATTTTGGTTGCATTCTAGATACACCCTCATTTTCCCATGGAGGTGCCGAGATGAGTCAAGTCCCATGGATAGTTCTCAGTGAGAGTGATCAAGAGAATGAAGTGTTTGCTTGAAATAGAACTGTATTTCTAGCTCATTTGTATGTACATTTTTATCCCCCTCATCGCATATAGCTCTGGAGTTTTTGTAACTTAACTATAGGGAAAATGTTAAAATGGTCCTTGATTCCGAGCCTGAGGGCTTTATTTCCAGAGATACTTTGTTTTGGGCTATTTTTTTTTTTGATGATTGTACCAAAAATCGTCAATGATAGTGTTCACTAAACACCAGACAATTTGGACCAACAGCTTTCAGTTCTTTATGTGGGGTTGTTAATTTATTCTTATATTTCCAAGAGATAAATGCTTCCATCTCCCTCTTTGGAGATGAGGAAATGGAGATGCTAAGTAGCCCACCCCACATCACACACAGCAGCGTGTGGGAGACTTGGAATGGAGCTGCGGGAGCCGTTCACAGGTGCCCGAATAAGGCTAAGTGTCTACCACTGTGCTGGGAGCTTGCTTTGTCTCATCTGCCAGGAGAAAACTGATGAAGCAGTGTTCCTGAGGGTGCTAATCCTGAGCTGTACATGCTGTTGTTAGAGGATTCCCGAGTGCAGCCCCAGTTCTGAGGAGCCTGACCTTTAGATGGCTACCAGTCTTTCATTCTGATAAATACATGACTAATCCATTCCAAGTCTATTTTTGAAATTGCCTTTCCCAGGAGATCACAGAGGATGAGACTTTAGCTCATCACTTTGCTATTGGAAATTTGAGGGAAACTCCCTCCACTTACTAAACTTGAGAAATATAGATCAAATTAAGTCTTGTCCACATTCCTTTGGTATGTTATTTTCTTCTTCACAAACTTTCATTTGAGAGAGTAAATAGGATACTTAGATCCTAACTGATGGCCTTTAGGATTTTTCAAGGTGTTTAGTAATGAGTCAATCCTTTAACAACATACCAACAAGTCCTGTGCTTTGGTAACCACAGTCACCGACTTCATGATGTTTAACTTGAAAATGCTGTTAGTTACTTTTTTTAAACCTGTGGCCAAATACCCAACAAAAACAATTTGGGAGGGCTGGAGAGATCGCTCAGTGGTCAGAGCACTTGCTGCTCTTCTGGAGGACTGGATTTTGGTTCACGGCACCTACATCAGTTGGCCTGCAGTCATTGTAACTCCAGTTCTAGCAGGTCTGACCCCTTCTTTTGGCCCTTGCAGGCACTACACTCATGTATGCATCCACACACAAACAGACATATGCATGTCACACACACATCTAAAGATACATAGAGGAGGAAGGATTTAATTTGTCTCATGGTGGGGAGGTAATGGTGGAAGGAGCTTGAGACTGCACAATCAGATCTTGTCAGAACAGGCAGCAGAGTTGGGAAAAGTGGGACAGAGTTATGCATACATCCCTCTCTGTGCAGAGGTGACTGTTGTCACTCAGCGTAGCTGCCTAGAAAGTTAAACAACTTCTCAAAGCATTACTATCTATTGAATTGTATTCAATCATAGGAGCCCATGAAGAACATTTTATGTCTAAGCCATAGCAAGAATCTATACTTAGTCATACAATCTGAATAACTGCCAAGTTGCAAAATTCCCGATGTGTCTGGGTTTTCATTAAATGAAGCAGGGCATTCAAAACACTTAGCACACTTCTAGACACCTAGTAGATGCTTTGTCAATGTCAGCTGTCATTCCTGCAGCTCATTTTATGAGCAGTGTACTATCTAACAGGGGCCTATTGTATCTTGGATGAGTCACTTAAGAGTCTCATCGTGGCCACAAAGGCAACACACTGTAAAGCCGTGTTGCCTTCCCAGCCACCCTTCCCTTAACTCCCTGCCACAGTGAGATTGAGAGCAGGTTTTGGTTTTTTCTTTTGGCTGTTGATAATTTTATGCTTACTTTGATCACTGTATCATGTCTTACCTTAACAATATTAACAGTGATAGCACACTCTGCTATTACTGTTTCCTTTTAATCCACAGCCAGCACAAGATTTTTTAAAATAAATGTAATTACAGTGTCCAGAATGCTCTAGTGGTTTTCTGCTTAAATAGCCAGGCCTTCTGCATCCTGACTGTGGCCGCTATGGAGATGACTTGGTTAACATCTGAGTTTATTATGCTGTCTCAGTTAGCTGTCCTGAGGCTTATATTACATTTTACTTTTAATCAGCCTCTTAGAGAATCTAAAGATAAAGCCTAGCAAGTCTTCTCATACTGCTTTTTGGCTTTCTGTTACTTCTAACATTAACATATTTTAGTTAGCTGTGCTTTCGATGAGCACTGATTGTGTATGGGAAGAGTTTTTATCTTGATGGCATGAGTGTTTCTGCCCTCTGCTATACTAAGAATTCTTGACATTTTCTTAAGTTTCTCCTAGGTATGCATCCAATATCCTTGTTAAGAAACCATATTTTAAGTATTCACTTTTCCACTCTGAAAGCAAAACCTAGAAAAAAATTCTTGATTACTCATTTTTTTTTAAAAATTAGAAGTTCATGATTGTATTTTTCCAAATGAATAGGTAGCTAAGAAAATAGAATTGATTTAGCAGTGTAATAGAAGTTTTAATAATGAATATCAAATAATGAATATAGTTTTTAAAAATAATTATTGAGGTAGAGATATGGGTGACAAATTTTTACTGTTTAGAGTTGCATTAAAATATATTCAAATCAAAATGATTTTTGTTACAAAATATTCAAGATAAAATTAGATACATTTTGGATGCCTTTACTCCAAAATCATTGGATGTTCCCTTCTTGCTATTTGAAGGATAGTAATGGAAACTTGGAGTTAGCAGTGGCTTTCCTCACTGCAAAGAATGCCAAGACCCCTCCACAGGAGGAGACAGCCTATTACCAGACAGCACTTCCAGGCAACGATAGATACATCAGTGTGGGAAGCCAAGCAGATGCAAGTAAGTTTTTCTTCTTAATGTTTTATAGGCATGCAGTGAAATTTTCTTTTGATGTTGTATTACTTTTACTCATTAAACAGAAGTGAAGCATAAACAAAAAGTAATATAAATTTTTATTAGTGACAAACCATCTTATTTAAGTTATATATCCTTTTATGAGTATCTCTTGTAGAATACATGACTTTGAAATATAAAAAAATGGTGAATTATATTCATTAAAAGTCTAGAATCTTAAGTGGATAGTAATTTGTCAGTAGAAGCCAAATACTGCTTTGAGGTTATAAATTTATAAGTTTACTATATTATAAAATTTCCTTTCCTCCACATTGAAAATAAAGGTTTGAGGAGAAGGCTTTCATATTATCAAAATCCTCCTTAATCCAGAATGAAAACACACACACACAGCCCTTGAGAGAAATGTTTGGAGACACCATGCACTCTCTCTTGCACCTTAAGTCAAGTTACATGACTTTGCTCAAGACCCTAGCTTATCATCATCTCAGCAATATTCTCATGTACCATAGAGAAATTTTTACTGTTTACTGACATTCCCATGGCTTAATTAACGTGAAATAGGAGGTATTATTTAAGGTATGTACTTGGCCATGGTTTTAGTCCTAAGCACTCCAAAATATCAAATTAGTATATATAAAATGTAAGCACTTTTATGTGTTATAGATGTGAGACACGAGATCACTAACATGTTTGAGGAGTATGTATGGTTTCATTTTGTGGCCATGGAAATTAGGAAGAAGCAGGGAGAGCCACTTCCCTTCCCCTTTTCATGCTTGCATGAGGTGCACGTCCTGTTATGTCAAGTTCAGCAATAACTGAGGCTTTGGGCAGTCTTTCCCTCTAGCCTCAGTTTCTCCTGTTTTCCCTCCTTTCTTTACACTCTGACAATAAAACAGAATGAGCTGAAGTTGCAACACCTGGTGCCACCTAGTATTTAACTTACTCTTCTTTAGGCTAGGAAGAGTCTCTAACCTTTTTCTCTCAAGTCTTATTTCTGTCTTAAGAGTTAGGTAGCAACTGCCTGCTAGAAATTGTTTTCTCTGCCCTCTTGCTTGGAACAAGTCTTTCCAGTATCCAAAGTGTGCTGCTAAGGTCTGTCATTTGGAAATCATTTCGTTGAACATTGATGCCACTAAGTTTGGCATAGAAAAAAAGTCTCCTTCAAGACCAATGAAACAACATTTTGATGTTGGAAGAAGCTGGGAGAAAGTGAAGGGTTCTAAGTATTGGAAGGATGTGTGTTTGAGAATAGCATCCAGTTCTGTGGTGGAAAAAGGAATTAATTACATAGTTTTTTTTTTTAAATAAAAACAGAGAAAAAAAAACAGAAAAAGCAAAGTGTAGTTTTTCCTGAAGCCAATTAGAGATGGAAATTGGCAAATAGTCCAGCCTTGAGCGCTAGTTGGAGAGGTAAGATTTTAGGAGGGCACGTGGGAACTCTTGTTAATGCTATGTTTATGACACAAAGATCAATGAACAGAGGGAGAAAAATGAAATTGTGAGACTGTCCTAATAGAAGGCTTGTTTGCTGTGCAAAGGAGACGATATTGCTTAAGGTAGATGATAGCACCTGTTCAAGACTTTCAGTGAGGACCAGTGAAAATGCTAGTGGACACCGATGGTGACATGAATAGGTTCACTTAGAGAGAACACAGCTCACATTCAGAAGGCTATGTCTTGTGATAACCACCCCCATATGTATAACCACACACACACACATGCACACACACGCACACACACACACACACACACAATCACTTTTCACCGACATTTGGCATAGCGGGTTGTAATTGGACTCAGCTGATGGTCATTTTGAGTGCCCTGCTCACTGCTGTGGCTTCATTGCTAATGTGCTCCCCTAAGCTTGGGGCTCACTCTACAGATCACTGAGACACAGCTCTGTTGAAATTTAATGAGTGCTTACATGATGGCCCTCTTGGTCACACTTCAGTGTCATTACTTTTGGTAGCAGCATTTGTGTCCTGTCTTGTAGAGTTATTGGAAGGAGAACAGTTGTTAGGAACCAGTTTGATTCAGCAAACCTAGCAAGCCTCAGAACTGACGATTGAGAGGCACATTCAGCAGTTTATTGAAAAGTACTTTTGACTGTGCAGGCATTGTTCAGAAATGAAGCGATTTTTGTGTGTTTTTAGTTTTTAAGGATTGGAAGGAAAGATTGAGAATTGTTACAAGTGAGTGTCAGTAAGTGCACACTTGCTCACAAGCCTGAGTCTAGAGGGAAAAGCAGTGACAGCCCTCAGGGAAGAATTTCTCAGGGATAGATATGAAAAAAAATGCTTCACTTTTGAGTACTTTCTTAGTTTTATTTGAAGTACATTGGTATTTGAAACTCGATAATAGTTTGTTTCAGATACTGAAAAGTTTCATTTTCTGTAAATTATTACTCATTTTCTGTAAATTATTACTCTTCTTTCTTTTCTTCAGCCAGAACTTGATGACAAATAAAATCATGGTCCCAGTCTATCACATGCTCGTTTCAATGCTGGCAAAAATCTATCCTCTGAACTGAAAAATTCCTAATAAATATGCTACTGCATTTATGTAAGCTGGCAAATAACTATTTGTACTTGAATGTCTCTTTTAGAGAAAAAGAAACTATAATGTTTTTTACTTGATTTGAAGAACATTTATATCTGTGCCCCTTTCTGTAATATTGAAGAAGTAATAATCTTTTCAATACTTTTAATAGGAAAACCATTTCATATTTTAGTTTGGCTTTTACTTTTGAGAGAAAAGTTACAATTTGAAGAAAACTTGTTTCCAGAACTTCAGTTATTGTACTGGGTGACTCTTCATAATATTCTTTACTACAATTTAATACTCTGTTATATTCTGGAAAAAGGCTCAAATGTTTGCTGTATATTTAACCTTTTCATAACTTGTATAATCCAGACAATACTAAATAACAAATTTTCAAAGAGTGCCTCATGCTCCTAGGTTAGAAAGGAAACTCTATGAGATCTTTAGAAAAAGAAAAAGAAAAAGAAATGAGTGTTAGTGAATAAAGCTCTTGCTGTATAAGGATGGGGACCTGTGCTTAAACCTCTGAATCCACATAGAAAACCTCTGTGTAGCGCAGTGCTTGCTGTTACACATCAGAAACAAGAGGTTCACTGATCCTTGCTGGTTTCTAGGCTAGTTTAGACTTAATGATAGACCCTGTCTCCAGGGAATACTGTGGGCTGTAATTGGGCAGGATGCTGACATGAGTCCCTGACTTTCTGCACACACATCAGCCCCTACCACATACACAATTAAAGTGGACTAGTTTACAATGCATGGTATTGGCTATCATAATTGTAATTGAATCAAAGCGGAAACAATGATATTTTCGGCTCTTGGCACAGTGTCTTAGCCATGACTATACAAAAGATTTTGCCCAATATTAAATCTATTAGTATTATTTTATACCACAACTATTAAAATGTTTTAAACTTTTTTAAAACAGGACAAAAACAGTATATGTCCACCAGAGCAAGATGCACCCCAGTTGAGCAATCAAAATATGGATCAAAAGATAAGAGGGATTTGGGTAGGTAATCATAACATAGAAAGTAATACAGCATTATTAAGCTTTAGATAAACTGGTATAATACATTAGCACGAGTGCTAAGTAAGTAGTAGGCTCTTCAAACATTTGAATTGCTATTGGTGCCTAGGCTCCATACAACCTGAATGGCATTCAAAATGAGAAAACCCTTGAGGTTCCATCCTAGAATCTAGATCATGGGTGGACTGCTTGACCAGGGTGATTTAATGTCCAGATGACGATGGGTGCAGCTTCTGTCCTCTTGTCTGAGGAGTTATCAACAGACTCTTTCCTCTTTCCATTCCTCACACTTTTTAAAATTTACTTTAGGTAGAAAAAGAAATTCAATGAAAGTTACAACTCTGTCTAGAAATTTCTATTACATGAAACTGTTTTGATCATTCACAACACCCAAATTTAAGCTTAGAAATAGGTTAGATGAGGGTGGTGGTGTGCAGCTGATTGGATATGATAAGACGCTTCAAGCTGATATGGAACATTCTAGTACAAGTGGACTATAGAATGGCCTGGATAACTTTTAAAATTTATTTCATTCTTTTTTCAAGTGGAGCTTTTATTTCTGAGGCTGGTGTTGTACTCAAGGCCTGTTTCTCTTTCCATGATGAAAATTTTCTGAGTGTTAGGAGATAAGGCTGGCCATGGGCTATCGCTGTTTTCATAGTTGTGGACTAATGTGGAATATTAACTTCAGTTTTTTTCACCTTTCAAGATGGAAGAGACAGAAAACAAGTGACAATTTTTGGATGACTCCCCAAGTACTTTTCATTTTCTTCCTTATGGATGCTACCATTATAAGTTTAGTAGCTGTTCTTAAAATGAGAATTATATTTTTAACTAAACAGTTCAGTATAGTTGCCAGTAATCAAAATTAAAGTTAAATAATGTTGAAATTTGTAGCTCCTATCATAGAAAGTCCTGTCCATACATTACAGTTTTAGAGACTGTGTGTTCAGCAGTCAGAAAAACAGAATAGAAGGATTATTATGTGAAAACCAATAAATCAGAGTAGGGAAGAAGTGGATGGAGAATGGAGAAGGCACTTTGCCTATGTGTATCTGTTTATATGGAAGTATTTTTTAAAATGTAGTGCCTTATCTGTCCTCTTTGTAGAAATTGGGAACACATACTCACATCTTATTATTGTCATTATACATAGCCCACTTTTGAAATTTATGTTTCATATTTGGGTATTATGTTTCAGTTGTTTTGGTACAGCAGTATTGATTTATCAATGCTTTTAGGGAGTTTATTAAGCCACTGAAAGATACAGTCTGTTTTGTTTACGAATGACAGTGAAGAATAATACTCCTGAGTTCTCAGAAGTTCACAGAGAACCACATGTTAGGTCAAGGTGGTGCTCTGGGTGTGGCTGGCTGGGAATAGGAATGACTATTTTAGGTCCTGTCCTTAGAGAATGCTTTTTGGGTGAGGTCACGTTTGAACAAATACCTGAGGGGAAGTGAGGAAGGAATCACAGGACTGTGGAGAGAAATGAGCCACAGCTCAGCCTGAGGCTGAATTGCTTTTGCTTCCTGACACAAACAGTGAGACCAGCAGCCTCTGAGGCTGAGTTGTAAGGCTCAGTAGAGTCCTCACTTCTGATTTGTGTTTCCTATGTGAGCTCCCATCCTTCACTTCCTAGGTTGCTTTTCTCTTCAAGCAAGCCATGCAGTGTATAGTCCTGGTTTGGCATTCTAACTTGTTACTTCAACTCTGTCTTGCCCCGGTATGTGTTCTTCCTCCAACTGTCTATCTATCATATCTGTTTAGTGTCTTTGAATTGTTCTCACAGAGATCTCCAGGGAGAGTAGATAGCAAAAAAGTTTCCAGTGTTTTCCCAAAGTCTTGCTGTGGTGCAGATACATGCATATAGTATGCTGGCATATGGATAGAAATTTCTACCAAGGCTATTTTGATTTTAAATTTACTTCTGCAATTACCACTTGTTTATAGCCAAGTTAATTCTCAGCTCTCTTCAATAAGCATACAGAAAATGCTAGTTTTCATTATACAACTGATGACTCTATGCATCCAATGTATTCATTGTTTTGCCAATCCCTGGAAAAAGAATTCAGCAAGACCCAAAGCTTGATTTTTCAGCTGGTCTTCAGTACATGCCAGAATCCCAAAATAGACTTTAATACCATTGAAGGAATGGACTTGTTAGGAAGAGCAAGCAGGCACAGAGAGCAAGCTTCTCTTTCCTTTCCCTTTATATAGACTGCTAGCAAAAGGTGTATCCCAGATTAAAGGTGGATCTGGATTAAAAGTGTGTCTTCCCACTTCAAATGATTTAATTCAGAAAAACTTCTTCACAGGTGCACCCAGCCACGGTGGTTTTAGTTAATTCCAGATGTAGTCAAGCTGAGAACCAACAATAGCTATCAGAAAGAGAAAATTAGCTACTCATGAATTACAAAAAAGAAAATTCTCATTTAGCCATTATTAAAATTATATTTCACTTACTAATTTGTTAAGCAAAATGATACTTAAAATTGAAATAATTTAATATGTGAGTGGGGGGCTGGAGAGGTGGCTCAGCGGTTAAGAGCATCACCTGCTCTTCCAAAGGTCCTGAGTTCAATTCCCAGCAACCACATGGTGGCTCACAACCATCTGTAATGAGGTCTGGTGCCCTCTTCTGGCCTGCAGGCATCATACAGACAGAATATTGTATACATAATAAATAAATAAATTTATAAAAAAATATGTGAGTGGGTCATAAATGTTTCCTTTCGTGATGGCCACATTGTTCTCAAACTATGGCAGAAGAAAAGCAGTTTTGTAGAGAAATGTGAACACTATGAAGAAAATTGTAATTACAGCAGCTTTATAGATAAAGAGACCAGAGACCTTTTCCTTTGCTGGAAGAATGTGTCAGACAAGAATTGATAGCATCTGGTCTCAGCTAACCCTTTCCATCATTAAAATGTACTGCTGCCCAATACCAGGAGAGGCAGGTTCCAGTTCCCATCTGCATTACAGATGGGTACAGATGGGTAGCTGCCCACCTCCTAGGGGATTAGAGATGTGGAGAGAGATTGGAAGCAGGAACAACTGAGTATGGTCATTTCTAGCTACAGACAGGTTAGCCTTCTATACCAGTGGAAGAATAAGCGTCTTCTGTTTGTAATGCCATCAGGGAAAGGCAGATGATATGAACTGTGGTCTAGATGGGATCAGAAATCAGGACGCACAGGGTTGGGCCCCATTGGGGAGGACAAGTTGTCCAACCAGAATTGCTGCTCTGCTGTCATGTCCTGGCCTCCTCACAGGAATGACTGGCACAGAGGGTTGTAGCAATGTTTCTTGACATTTGTCTTCTGTTGGTCAGGTGATTGTGACTTATCTTTTGCCAACTTGATTGTAAAAACCAGATTACAAGAGCCCCAGTCTGTGCAGCCAGGAGTCTTGTAGAACATGTTCATATTTAATAACATGGCACACTTTTGATCTTCGGGCTCCTTTAAACTCACAAATTTATGACGGACTTCAAAGAGCTTTCATTGATATGAAATACTTTCTGAGATAATTCTAATTCAGGAACTGTTTAAAACATTTTTAAAATTAAGAAAAGCTTAGAAAACTAATTCTTAGTTAAAATAGCGACCTATTCTGTGAGGTAAATATTTTTGTATAGAATATATTTCTGAAACAAGTTAGCAAAAGGGTACACCCTTTATGCTGCTGCACCTTTCTCCTATCTGTGGTATTAGAACAGACCTGGGATCTCAGATCTGTGTTGGAGGGTTTCCATTCTGTTAGAATAAGTTGCTTTGGTTCTGTTTTGTGAAGAAAATCTAGCTTCATACAGATGTTCATTTAGCAAAGGGAGGAATGTTTTAACTGAATATTCAAATACCAATGATTATTCTGTTTAATATACCAAAACTCAATGCTTCTTAATTTCCTAAGGCTGAGTTACAGTGTGAATCCACAGTCACTCTCGTGTTGCACTGGATGGTGGTTATCAATTGCCTTTTATACAGTGCTGTTATATTTTAAAATCTACCAATGTTTTGCTATTTGATCTGTCACCCTTACATGATTCTGTAAAACTATGTTGATAATTGTAGCTCCATCCATATTATGAAAGAAAAATATGCTAATGTATCACATTTGTTGGCAGCTGATGAACTGATTCTACCAGAAAAGCCTTTACATCCTGAGAAACTATCAGGATCATAGTAGTTGAAACATAAATTTTTTCAAAATTCTGAGCTTGGATGGGATTCTCTATCAGTCATTAACAGAAGTTGCTCTGCAATGACTGATACAATTGAAGTTTGGGTGTTCATCCTTTGTATTATGTCATTTGTTCTTTCAACCAAAATATGAGAAATACTAACTTTGCAACCCCAGCATTGTACTAGCATTTATAGCTGGCATTGCCATGTAGAAACTATGCATTTTTAGTCAGTAACAACTTCAAAACCTTGTAAATCAAGATTCAATTTCTTGTTAAAATTACTTTTTTTGATCAAAGTTATTTTGATCAAAATTTACATTCTTAAGGTAAACTGATTTTCTTTAAAATATTGTGTTTATTTCTAAGTGATAACAGAAATTCACCTTGATACTGGTGCCTTGATCAGCATCAGCAGTGCAAATATTAACAGCAGCAAAATGTATCAAATATCCATATTATTGTGATTATATTCTCTACCTTCTGGAATTCTGATCCCTTCTTTAAGGGATCAATAGATAACTTAAAAAAACTGATTGTGGGGCAAAATACATGGGGTTTAAGAAGTAAAAGTCTTAGACCTGGAGCCTGTGTACCATTCTTTATTTTTACACTGTTATTAGCATCTCAGCATTTGTGGGATAGGAGAAAATATACCATCCTTGCTTATTGTTTGCTTTTGTGTGAACTCCAATTCATGGATCCTGAAAGAGTGTAAGTAAAGAGTAAAATCAGTTGCTGTTTCTAAGTGAGTTTTTAGGCATGAAACATCAACTATGATTGGTAATTTCAGAGAAGGCATTTAATCCAAGGTATTAAGCAATTGCAGACTGCTTTGCAGGGAATTGAGGGAGGGCCCTTGAGCTCAGTCTTCTCTAGTGACTGCAGATCTGACCATCACAGTGCTTCAGTCCTCTACACCAGGAAGACAGCCGGTAGGGTTACTCTGAGTAACTGTGTACTTCTTAAGTAACTTGGCTTGGGGGATAGAGAACCTCCATAAGTAACCTCCACTTGACTCTGCCTGGATGTTGGAATGCTAATAGAGTGTCGTTTTTGCTCTGTGAGTGACTTCCTTGCAGCTGAACTTTGAGAGAACAACTTCTACATGTCCACTAAGGACACTGGGAAAAGTAGAAGCAGTAGGATCATGGCTGCTTCCTTGCTTCTACCATCAAAGTCTCCATTTAGTGATGGTATTGATGAGTTCCAGATCTTACTCTTTCCAATTCTATATTCTTTTATTAGGCTGATTCCTATCATTTCTTAAATTGTAATAATAGCATTCATAGCAACAACTCCTCTGTCAAGGAAATTGACCAACATACATTGTAGAACTGCATTAAGCATGTTTTATCAGTGGTGGTAATAGTCGTGGGTTTTATTCATTGAATACAGAAGTAAAACTCATTGTGTTCAATGAAATGGACCAAGTGTTTTTGTTTGCATACCTCTGTGTAAATGAAAATCTTATTTTCAGTGACAAGAAAGGCATATGTCTTAAATTAATCACATGGTACAGAAGAGAAAAACCAAAAGTGACAGCTCCTTGCATCTTTTTTTTTTCACTAGAACTAAAAACTATCAACAATGTCACACACACACACACACACACACACACACACACATGCACACACTCCCCCTACGCTGTGATTTGTTAGTGTGATATTTACACATCAGAAAGCACCAATGTAAGTGTTTGGTAGTGGTTGTTTTGCATTTTATTGATAAACCATATTCCCAGTAGGCTTTCTGCTCATTAGCTTTTTAATAAGATGCTACACAGTAAATAAATACCAAGAATTTTCTTCTTTTCACTACTTTTGGTAGATTTTGTAGAAGAAACTATTTAGTTACTAAGGATAGTTTATGGTAACCATGTTGGGATTTTTAAAGATATATTCATGCTTATAACATAGAGGATTAACTTGGTCTTGGCTTTTGGTTTGTCAAGGTTCATTGGGCATACAGTCGCTGTGGTGGGAGTTCACTTTCATTTGTTTGCCTTAATTCTGAGAAAGCTAGTTTTGCTTTTCAGATGTGATTGATCTCACTGGAGATGACAAAGATGATCTTCAGAGGGCAATTGCTTTGAGCTTGGCCGAATCAAATAAGGCATTCAGGGAGACTGGAATAACTGATGAAGAACAAGCCATCAGCAGGTAAGAGTGTAGACCCATCATGTGTGTGTGTGAATATGTCTGTACTCCAAAAGGAAAACACAGACATAAATTTTAAGAGCATTGAGATATATTTCATTCTATATAAAAAATCAATAATATGTGCTTGTATTTTTTTTTACATTTTATGTAATCAAACTTCATATTTAAAGTTTTAAACCTTTTAAATATTTTTTAATTATGGAACTCATAATTTTGTCACAAATTTATTCTTTAATTTTTCTTCCTTTTTTTTTGTTCTTTTGAATCTACTGTCCAGTCTACCTTTAGGAATTTATCACAGGATTCAAGTTTGTTTTTTTGTTTTTTGTTTTTCCTTTTTTTTTTTTTTGGTAATAAGCCAAAGGTAAATTTTTTTTTTGCTTCAATTGGATATATGATACGGTATGTAATTATTTTGGATAGTGATACTATTTGATATCTTTGTGTGTACATAGACATGTTTGTGTGTGCTTGTTGTGGAGGCTAAAGATTATAAAATAAAAGATATACTTGCTGCAAATGTTATTTTTAAATACACATATATTTTTGTTTACATCAATTTTTATAAGCCTATTAATTTGAAAATATCTAGAAGATTATATCCTGGATTAGTATTTATAATTCTGTGTCATGTGTTTTCTTAATGTTTTCATTGTGAGCTTAGCTTTTTGAAAATTTATTAAATATTTATTGGGTTTATATTTAAATTGCCATCTTACAAATGTAGATTGCTAGATTATTAATCTTTTCTTCAGTTGTAATCTCTACTACATATTTATTTCTTTGGGATTTTTGAGACGTGGCCTTATTGTGTATCTGATGGTGACCTTGAACTTTTGATCTCCTTCCTCTATTTATAGGGATGTAATTCAATGAGTGATCAAGGTCATTGCATATTTAACCCGGATATTTTGTTTAGTTTTTGAAGTGCTGTGCATCAAAACTATGACATTGACCATGTTAGGTCTCGCTTTTAACAGTTGTGTCAGAGATGCCTTACCCAGGGTTTTAACTTCTTACACTGGAATCTACTCTGTCAAAGCATCAAGTTCTAAAGGCCCAAAAGGATCTAAAAAGGCAGTTGAGCCATCTTGCCAGTCTGTGTCAGTGTTTTCTAGTTGAAACACTATAAACTTAAGTTCCATATGGGTTAATATTGAAGAGAATCCAAAAAATAGTTGTCAAGAGACAATTTCATAAGAATGTGGGTACAAAAACCCAGATGTTATATCATAGCTAACACCTCCATGTGGTCCCTATTGCAGTTCAGAGACAAACATTAGAAGTGTGAAGCTTCTGCCAGCACATTGTGGCATTCATTTTATAGTATGTTAGTAATAGGGTATGAATACTGTAAAATATTGGCAAATGGTATACCATATTAAGCATATATTCAGTGTCAGAGCTGCTGAGTGTTGTGTACTATGTATGACTGTAGCTAGTGTAAGCACAGTAGGCTTGTTTGTGCTGGCACCCTCACACACAGCCTAGTGTTGCTCCAGTGGCTGTGCTGTAGCACTGGACCATTAGGCAAAGGAAAGTCCATATCCGTTGTACTTTCTTGGGGCCACTGTTGCACATGCAGGCTAATCATGACCTGGTTATCCCTGTGTGGCTCATGGACACTTTTATGTGTGATGTGTGTGTTTAGCAAAGGATTATGATTATTATTTTTTTTATTGAGAAAAGGAAAAAAAAGTATCTGCCTCCTCCCAGCCTCCCATTTCCCTCCCCCTCCTCCCACCCTTCTCCCCCTCCCTCTCCAGTCCAAAGAGCAGTCAGGGTTCCCTGCCCTGTGGTAAGTCCTAGGTCCTCCCCCCTCTGTCCATATCTAGGAAGGGGAACATCCAAACTGGCTAGGCTCCCACAAAGCCAGCACATTAAGTAGGATCAAAACCCAGTGCCATTGTCCTTGGCTTCTCATCAGCCCTCATTGTTCGCCATGTTCAGAGAGTCCGGCCCTATCCCAAGCTTTTTCAGTCACAGTCCAGCTGGCCTTGGTGAGCTCCCAATAGATCAGCTCCACTGTCTCAGTGGGTGGGTGCACCCCTCACGGCCCCGACTTCTCTGCTCATGTTCTCCCTCCTTCTGCTCCTCATTGGGACCTTGGGAGCTCAGTCCAGTGCTCCAGTGTGTGTCTCTGTCTCTATCTCCATCCATCACCAGATGAAGGTTCTATGGTGATATGCAAGATATTCGTCAGTATTGCTATAGGATAGGGTCATTTCAGGTTCCCTATCATCAGCTGCCCAAGGAACTAACTGGGGACATCACCTTGGGCTCCTGGGAGCCACTCTAGGTTCAATTCTCTTGCCAACCCCAGGGTGGCTCCCTTAACTAAGAATTGTGCTTCCGTGCTCCCCTATCCAACCTTCCTTTATCCCAATCATCCTTTTCCCCCAAGTTTGCCCATCCTCCCCTTCTCCCTTTTCTCTCCCCTTCTCCCCTTACCCCCATCCCACCCCACCCCCAAGATCCCAATTTTCTCCCCGGCAATTTTGTCTACTTCTCATAGCCAAGAGGATAACTATATGTTTTTCCTTGGGTTCACCTTCTTACTCAGCTTCTTTAGGTTCACCAATTGTAGACTCAGTGACCCTTATTTATGGCTAGAAACAAATTATGAGTGAGTACATCCCATGTTCATCTTTTTGGGTCTGGGATACCTCACTCAGGATAGTGTTTTCTATTTCCATCCATTTGCATGCAAAATTCGAGAAGTCATTGTTTTTTACCGCAGCATAGTACTCTAATGTGTAGATATTCCACACTTTCTTCATCCATTCTTCCATTGAAGGGCATCTAGGTTGTTTCCAGGTTCTGGCTATTACAAATAATACTGCTATGAACATAGTTGAACAAATGCTCTTGTCATGTGATAGAGCATCTCTTGGGTATATTCCCAGGAGTGGTATTGCTGGGTCCAGAGGTAGGTTGATCCCGAATTTCCTGAGAAACAGAAACACTGATTTCCAAAGTGGTTGCACAAGATTGCATTCCCACCAGAAATGGATGAAGGTACCCCTTCCTCCACAGCCTCTCCAGCAAAGGCTATCCTTGGTGTTTTTGACTTTAGCCATTCTGACAGGTGTAAGATGATATCTCAAAGTTGTTTTGATTTGCATTTCCCTGATCGCTAAGGAGGTTGAGCATGACCTTAAGTTTCTTTTAGCCATTTGTAATTCTTCTGTTGAGAATTCTCTGTTCAGTTCAGTGCCCCATTTTTTAATTGGGTTAATTAGCATTTTAAAGTCTAGTTTCCTGAGTTCTCTATATATTTTGGAGATCAGACCTTTGTCTGTTGCGGGGTTGGTGAAGATCTTCTCCCAGTCAGTAGGTTGCCTTTTTGTCTTGGTGACAGTGTCCTTTGCTTTACAGAAGCTTCTCAGTTTTAGTAGGTCCCATTTATTCAATGTTGCCCTTAATGTCTGTGCTGCTGGGGTTACACATAGGGAGCGATCTCCTGTGCCCATCTGTTGTAGGGTACTTCCCACTTTCTCTTCTATCAGATTCAGTGTGTTCTGACAGATATTGAGGTCTTTAATTCATTTGGACTTGAGTTTTGTGCTTGGTGATGGATATGGGTCTATTTTCATTCTTCTACAGGTTGACATCCAGTTATGCCAGCACCATTTGTTGAAGATGCTTTCATTCTTCCATTGTATACTTTTAGCTCCTTTATCGAAAATGAGGTGTTCATAGGTTTGTGGGTTAAAATTCGGGTCTTCTATACGATTCCATTGGTCGACTTCTCTGTTTTTGTGCCAGTACCACACTGTTTTCATCACTGTAGCTCTGTAATAGAGTTTGAAGTCAGGGATGGTAATGCCTCCAGAAGATCCTTTATTGTATAGGATTGTTTGGGCTATCCTGAGTTTTTTGTTTTTCCATATAAAGTTGATTATTGTCCTCACAAGATCTGTGAAGAATTTTGATGGGACCTTGATGGGGATTGCATTGAATCTATAAATTGCCTTTGGTAGAATTGCCATTTTTACTATGTTGATCCTCCCAATCCAAGAGCAAGGGAGGTCCTTCCATTTTCTGGTATCCTCCTCAATTTCTTTCTTCAATGCCTTAAAGTTCTTGTCAAATAGATCTTTCACTTCCTTGATTAGAGTTACCCCAAGATATTTTATGCTGTTTGTGGCTATTGTGAAAGGTGAAACTTCTCTGATTTCCCTCTCTGCTTCCATAACCTTTGTGTATAAGAGGGCGACTGATTTTTTGGAGTTGATCTTCTATCCTGCCACATTACTAAAAGTGTTTATCAGCTGTAAAAGTTCTTTGGTGGAGTTTTGGGGGTCGCTTATGTACACTATCATATCATCTGCAAATAACGAAAGTTTCACTTCTTCCTTTCCAATTCGAATCTCCTTGATCCCCTTATGTTGTCTTATTGTTATTGCTAGAACTTCAAGCACTATATTGAAGAGGTATGGCGAGAGTGGACAGCCTTGTCCTGTTCCTGAGTCTAGTGGGATGGCTTTGAGTTTCTCTCCGTTTAATTTGATGTTAGCTGTCGGCTTGCTGTATATAGCTTTTATTATATTTAGGTATGACCCTTGTATCCCTAATCTCTCCAATACTTTTATCATAAAGGATGTTGAATTTTGTCAAATGCTTTTTCAGCATCTAATGAAATGATCATATGGTTTTTTTCTTTCAGTTTATTTATATGATGGATTACATTGATAGATTTTCGTATGTTGAACCAGCCCTGCATCCCTGGGATGAAGCCTACTTGATCATAATGGATAATTTTCCTAATGTGTTCTTGGATACGGTTTGCCAGTATTTTGTTGAGGATTTATGCGTCGATGTTCATGAGTGAGATTGGCCTATAATTCTCTTTCTTAGTTGAGTCTTTGTGCGGTTTTGGTATCAGAGTAACTGTAGCTTCATAAAAGGAATTTGGCAATGCCTCTTCTGTTTCTATATTGTGAAATACATTAAGGAGTATAGGTATTAGGTCTTCTTGGAAGTTCTGGTAGAATTCCGCATTGAAACCATCTGGTCCTGGGCTATTTTTGGTAGGGAGGTTTTTTTTTATTTTTTAAATTTATTTATTTATTAAGGATTTCTGCCTCGTCCCCACAACCGCTTCCTATTTCCCTCCCCCTCCCCCAATTAAGTCCCCCCCCCCCCATCTGCTCGAAGAGCAATCAGGGTTCCCTGACCTGTGGGAAGCCCAAGGACTGCCCACCTCTATCCAGGTGAACATAGCGGACAATGAGGAATACTGAGAATTCAAGAACAATTGCTGTGGGTTTTTGATCCTACTGCACGTACTGGCTTTGTGGGAGCCTAGGCAGTTTGAATGCTCACCTTACGAGACCTGGTAGGGAGGTTTTTGATAACCTCTTCTAATTCTTCGTGACTAACAGGTCTATTTAGATTGTTCACCTGGTCCTGGTTTAACTTTGGTATATGGTATTTATCTAAAAAAGTGTCCATTTCCTTTACATTTTCCATTTTTGTGGCATATAGGCTTTTGTAGTAAGATCTAATGATTCTCTGAATTTCCTCTGTGTCTTTGGTTATGTCCCCCTTTTCATTTCTGATCTTATTAATTTGCAAATTCTCTCCCTGCCGTTTGATTAGTTTGGATAGGGGTTTGTCAATCTTGTTGGTTTTTTCCAGGAACCAGCTTTTTGTTTCATTGATTCTTTGGATTGTTTTCTCTGTTTCTATTTTGTTGATTTCAGCCCTCAGTTTGATTATTTCCAGTCTTCTACTCCTCCTAGGTGAGTCTGCTTCTTTATTTTCTATAGCTTTCAGGTGGGCTGTTAATTCTCCAATGTGAGCTTTCTCTGTTTTCTTTAAGTGGACACTTAGTGCTATGAACTTTCCTCTTAGGACTGCTTTCATAGTGTCCCATAAGTTTGAGTATGTTGTTTCTTTATTTTCATTGAATTCCAGGAAGACTTTAATTTCTTTCTTTATTTCTTCCTTAATCCAGGTATGGTTCAGTAGTTGACTGTTTAGTTTCCATGAGTTTGTAGGCTTTCTGGGGGTAGCATTGCTATTGAATTCTAACTTTAATCCATGGTGATCTGATAAAACACAGGTGGTTACTAATATGTTTTTGTAACTGTGGATGTTTGCTTTGTTACCGATTATGTGGTCGATTTTCGAGAAGGTTCCATAAGCTGCAGAGAAGAAGGTATATTCTTTCCTCTTTGGGTGGAATGTTCTATAGATGTCTGTTAAGTCCATTTGCTTCATTTCCTCCATTAATTATCTTATTTCTCTGTTAGGTTTCTGTCTGATTGACCTGTCCATTGGTGAGAGAGGAGTGTTGAAGTCTCCTACTATTAGTGTGTGCGGTTTGATGTCTGCCTTGAGTTTTATCAATGTTTATTTTATGTACGTGGGTGCTTTTATATTAGGGGCATAGATGTTCAGGATTGAGACTTCATCCTGATGAACTGTTCCTGTTATGAGTATAAAATGCCCCTCTCCATCTCTTCCGATTGATTTAAGTTTGAAGTCAACTTTGTTAGAAATTAGTATGGCCACACCTGCTTGTTTCTTAGGTCCATTTGCTTGATAAGCCTTTTCCCATCCCTTTACTCTGAGTAGATGCCTGTCTTTGTGGTTGAGGTGTGTTTCTTGTAAACAGCAGAATGTTGCATCCTGTTTTCTTATCCAATCTTTTAGCCTGTGCCTTTTTATAGGTGAGTTGAGTCCATTGACATTAAGTGATATTAATGACCAGTGGTTGTTAGCTCTGGTCACTTTTTTAGTTGTAGAGTTTGTGTGTTTCCCTTCTTTGAGTTGTGTTGGTGGAGGGTCTCTAGATGTCTGAGTTATTGTGGTCATTGTTGGACTCCTTGGTTAGAGATTTTCCTCTATTACTTTCTGTAAGGCTGCATTTGTGGCTGCGTATTGTTTAAATTTGTTTTTATCCTGGAAAATTTTGTTTTCTCCATTTATAGTGAACAAACGCTTGGCTGGGTATAGTAGTCTGGGCTTGCATCCATGGTCTCTCAGTTTCTGCAGTGCATCTATCCAGGACCTTCTGGCTTTCATGGTATCCATGGAGAAGTCAGGTGTAAGTCTGATAGGTTTACCTTTATAAGTGACTTGGCCTTTTTCCTTTGCGGCTCTTAAAATTCTTTCCTTATTCTGTATGCTTTGTGTTTTGATTATTAAATGGCGAGGGTATGGTCTTTTTTGATCCAGCCTATTCAGTGTTTTGTATGCTTCTTGAACCTTCATAGGTATATCTTTCTTTAGGTTGGGAAAGTTTTCTTCTATAATTTTATTAAATATATTTTCTGGACCATTGAGCTGTACTTCTTCTCTTTCTTCTACTCCAATTATTCTTAGGTTTGGTCTTTTTATTGTGTCCCATATTTCCTGAATGTTTTGTGATGAGAGTTTGTTGGACTTGCTGTTTTCTTTGATCAGTGTGTTTATTTTCTCTATGGTATCTTCAGTATCTGAGATTCTTTCTTCTAACTCTTGTATTCTGTTGGTTATGCTTGTTTCTGTAGACTCTGTTTGTTTACTTAAATTTTCCATGTCCAGCCGGCCCTCTGTTTGTGTTTTCTTCTTTGCCTCCATTTCAGTTTTCAAGTCTTGAACTTTTTCCATTATCTGTTTGATTGTTTTTCCTTGGTTTTCTAGGGTATCATTCACTGATTTATCCAATTCTTCAAACTTTCTGGTATATTTCTCATCCATTTCTATAAGGGCGTTTTTTACATGCTGTTTAAGGGCATCAATCACTTTCATGAAGTCAATCTTTTCTTCTTCTTCTTGATTAAGGGGTTCATGTCCTCCTGTTGTGAGGTTGCTGGTTTCTCGTGGCTTCATGTTGCTTTTCAGCTTGTTGGGTGAATTCTTGCATTGTCGTCTGCCCATCTCTTCTTCCAAATGCTCCCTTATGGATCTTCTTTTACAGGATCAGGTCTCCTTGCCTACTGATGTACCTTCCCGTTGCTGGCTCTCCTGGTGCCGAGATCAGATCTCCGTGCCCAATGATGGCTCTCCCCAATGCTGGCTCTCCTGGCACCCAGATCAGGTCTCCGTGCTGGTTGGGTAGCTCGTAAACAAAGCGCCTACCTTGCTTGGTGCACTCAGGCTATAGAAACAAAGGAACTCCCGCCCGCTTGGGTGCCCCTAGGACTCCGACCCAGTGTCTAGACAGGCTGGACTGAGTGATGTTATGTGTTGAAAGAGGGCGGTGGGGCCGAAGTGGGGAGGGCTCTGGATGCAAGCTGGGTGGGACAGGAAGAGAGAGGCGGTATGCAGGGAGCAGAGGCCCTGCAGAGAGCCCAAGAAGGATAGGGATCGAGGAACCTCTGAGTTCCCTGTCCCGGGCTGGCGCCGCGGGGTCAGAAACTCACCCCAACGTTGGCTCTCCTGGCGCCAAGAGATCAGGTCTCCATGCTGGTTGGGCAGCCCGCAATCCTAGAAAATTCATGTTGTGGTTCCCCAGATTGCCAAAGCTCTCAGTTCATCATCTCCCTGCAGCAGCAACTTCACCACAGGAAACAACAGGCACAAGCTCGATTATGATTATTTTTAAACTGAGGTTTTGTGTTTGAAGTTTTCTTAGGAAATAATCTGTACTTCACTTTATTTGTTGGTTATTATTACTGCCATGTTCTTTTTATTTTTTTCAACTTTGTTTTTTATTTACTCTTTGTGTCTTTTACATGGAGCATCTCCATCCCATTCATTTTCTATCCCTTTGTATCTACTTTCTGCCTTTGCAACCTTCCCCCCAAAATACATTAAAATATAATTTAAGAGAAAATAAAAAGATAAAAAAATAAAATCAATCTCATCATGGAAGTTGACGTGTGACACAGTGAGTCACACAGCAAACCATTTTATCTATATATCTTTACTTGCAAATGTTCATTGCAAAGAGTCGTTGGTCTGGTTGAAGGCCTCTTGTTTCTGCCATACTGTTGATGCTGGGCACCCAGTGGAACTCCTGTTGGTGATCCTCTTGTTGCCCTGTGTCATGGAGATCCTGCAGCTTTGGGTCTGCAGATGATAGATGTGATAAATGTTGGGGTGGGTCAGCTTATAACCCTGGTTCTGAGCCTAGGGAATTGCAGAGCTAGTCAGTTCACCAGCTCTCCCTTGTCCTCACCACCAGGGTGAGCTCTCCCGCACTGTGCCGGTTGGTTCACCCCTTGCAGCCATGTGCAAGGGGTGAGACCAGGGGTTCTCATGGTTTCATGTAAATGGAGACTGCACTTACATTTCTTGACCACCCAGATCCAAATAATCACACAGAAACTATATTAATTACATCACTGTTTCTTTAAATCTGTGTATCACCATTAGGTTGTGGCTTACCTGTAGGGTTCTGGAGTTTTATCCTTTGATAGCTACATGGTGTCCCCTGACTCTGCCTTCTTTCTCCTTGTATTCAGTTTAATTTTCCCTCCTACTTATATTCTGCTCTGCCATAGTCCAAAGGAGCTTCTTTATAAGCTGATCATAATAAAACACATTCACAACACACAGAGCGGAATCCCACATCACTTTCATGTCCTCTGGGTCAGTTCTCCCACACAAACACCTTCAGTGCCAGCTCTACTGTGTTGCCCATGCATAGTGTAGGGGCCACTCTGCCAAGTGCTGCAGTTGATGAGGGGCAGGGACAGCTTTCCTGCTCTTATGACCTCAGGACCAGCTTTCCCACCTGCCTCAGGCATTGATGGGAGGGGTGTGCCATGTTCCTAATGGCATCCGTTTGCTACTTGAGCAATGTCAGGATCACGTATTACTTCCCAGAACATGTTAGCCCTATAACAAATCCTGTATGCTCACCCACAATAAGAAGTTGCTTAGTGTGTTATATAATAGTGTAAATCTTTTTCAACACTGTATTTTCATTTCTTAAGAGTTCTTGAAGCCAGCATAGCAGAGAATAAAGCATGTTTGAAGAGAACACCTACAGAAGTTTGGAGGGATTCTCGAAATCCTTATGATAGAAAAAGACAAGACAAAGCTCCAGTTGGGCTGAAGAACGTCGGCAACACATGCTGGTTTAGCGCTGTTATTCAGGTAAGGGTCGAGATTCAGCTCTCAATCAGCGGGCCTGAGGAGCAGTGCTGTGTGCCGTGCTGTTTCTTGCATACTTTTAGTAGAAGTTCAGGCAGGATTCATGTGTGTGTATAAAGTGGCTTGACTTCAGAATCTCCTAGCGCTTTTTGTCTTTAATTACCAGTGTGACCTTTTTGTCTTCTGGTCTTTGTTGTAGATGGGTTCATGTTGTATTGCCCAAACTAGCTGAGAACCTAGAATTTGTTCTCAGCTTCTGAGGGCCAGGACTACAGGCTGGAGATATCACATCTAGTTAATTAAAAGTTGCATTGTTTTCAAACAGAGTATCTTTTTAAAAACACGCTTAATTTTCGAACAAGTTCTTGCTAGGTAGCTCAACTGACCTCAGTCTCCTGAGTGCTACAGGCATGTCGCACAATGCCTGGTTCCACTATGAAGCTTTCAATGAAACCCAGGATAATACCTTCCATTTACGTAAGCTTAATTTCTCCTTCTTCCTTGCCATTAGTAATCGCTGCTATTTTATTGATTTCTGAAGTGGTAGAAATAAGATAGTTTTGTGGGTATTTCTTTAAAAGTTTAGAGAATAATTGTAACCAAGGTAAGAAATTAGAATTAACTTTCTTGTGTTTAAGATCAGGCTATTTATATTTTAGGGAAATATTTATAAAATATACTATTATATTCACAATTGCAAGTTGATTTAAGAGGCATTTTGTTTGATGCTGGTGTTTATATGCAAATACATCACAATACATATGTTAGAGTGCTTGAAAGAATAAATATTGATAATTCAAGATTAGCACATTTTATTTTTACCTTAGAAAATCTTTGCGAAATGTTTTGTTTACGCCGTTACATTCTTCAAAATAGGAAATGTTTGTAAATACACATACCTACTATCTTCTCAACTAGAAATAATATTTTTGATAGTATATTTATTATAATCTCTGAAGTTTAGCTTTTTATACAATGACAATTGTCATAATTTTTCATTCTGTTTATATGAATAATCAAATTTCAAAATTTAAATTAATCATTCTATAAATATTCTGTGTTTTTTTCCATAAGACAGTTAAAATGTGGCTTAATTGTATATTGTTCCTAATAAGGACTTAAAAGTCATTGGGCTTATGTGCCATTTGTTTTTATGTTTAACAAGACTCCTTTGTAGCTTTCTGAGTCTATGTTTTTATGTTGGCTTCAGCGGAGTGACATGTATCTTATGCCTTTTGTTTTCTGTCAGCTGTTGTCATTGTTAGGTGACTAATCTGTGATTTTAATGTTTTTCTGTGTAGTTAGTATAGGTCTTAAGCCCCCACCTCTTGCTTTGTGGCACATGGGCATATAAGTAGATTTCCTTTGCTTTTCTGGACTTGCCTCGTTCTTACTATGTTATGATAGACACTGCTAAGTAAGATGGCTCATTACTTGGTTTCACAAATGTTGAGTCTGAGAAATTTCTGAATTACTATGAATATGTACCCATTTTTGACAGTAGTTTTCATTGTAAATTTGTTACTCACTTCTGTAATATAAAAAAGCAATATATAGCATTTATTGGCTACTTGAGAGCCCTGTAGGCATTACGGTGGTTGTCTTAGGTTTTTCTCTTCTCTTGTTCATTCATGGCATAATTTAGACAGTTTGACCTGTGAGGAGCAGATGTGAAGCTGTGAGCCCAGTGTTCCTGAGTACGCCAGGCTGCCTTTCTCCAGCACTGTGGGGACAATGCTTCTCCCTTGCCAGGTTTTTCATGGGAAATTCAAGCAGAGGAAGTTCCTGCCCATAGCCAGTGCATGATAGCTAGATATGTGCTCTTCAGGTCTCCTGACAGTGTTCACAGGAAATTCCCACTTGAAGTGATAAATTATTATCAACAGAGCAGTGGAAACTCTGTTTGTTAATGAGTTCTTTTACCAACTCAGCTCTAATGTGAGGGAGTAACCATCCACTTACCCAAAGACTACTAGGTCACCAAGCTCGCGCACGTGTGTGTGTGTGTGTGCCTGTGTGTGTGAAAGGAACATACCAGAAAAAAACTATGATATATTCTTCCTTAATAGAAAGAAGTAATTTTATTAGTTTAAATTTTAAATTTTATTATTCTATGATAGCAAACATAGCCACTAAAGAACATTTGACTTCTCTAGCAGAAATCTAAATGCCTGTAACAAATCATCTTCCCCCTTTAGAAGTTTGGGTTATCACATCCCAAGAAAAGTGACTTTTAGGGAAGAAATGATGCTCCAAACTTTGGAATTCTGTGGAAGGAAACATGCGTTCACTCATGGCCAACTGTGTGTACTGTATCTCCAATGTTCATTGTCATTTCAGGGAGCTATTATTGTACGTTTAGTTATTAGGTTTATTTCTTTTTCCTTTTTGTGAGCCCAGATGTGACTGCTTACTTAGAAAGGGAGCTTTTCACCTAAAGTGGCCTCCATTAGTACCAAAACTTTCGTTGGAATTTGTAGAGTTGGTTGGAATTCCTTTCAACTGAGCAGAATGCTCTGTGGTGTTTCAGTCTCAGACTCTCCCAGGGGCAGAGCTCACTCAGCTCACAGTTACTGTGAGACAAGATGAAGGTCAATAGGCCATCTCCTCAGATCAGCAGACAGCAGCAGTGCTTCTCAGTGGACAGGCGCGCTGAAGTGCCGGGAAAGTGAACTGTACTACAAGAATCCCTTACTTCAAAAATCTTGAGAAAGTGGAGGAAGAGGTTTGTTGCACACCCAAACCAAAGGAAATTCTTACTGTTCAGAAACAAGGAAGACATTCCAGAGGGAGTTCAAAGCCCTGTAGTGGGAATCTCATTCCTCTTTGGCAATTTTCTCTTAAAATTCATCACAAAAGTGGCTCAGATTTCCCCCTTAAGCTCTATTCCATTTCTACAATTCACATCTCAAGCATTCTTCCTCTACCACTGCACTGAGGAGGTGACTTTGAAGTCACCATTTCTCAAGGTCATCACTTGCTTCACCTTAAGACAGTGCAGCTGCATTGCTATCTTTTTTGTCTTGCAATGCTCCAGCGAGTCCTCTGTGTGTCATAATCTTCAGTGGAATTTATCAAGAGATGTTTGATTTTGATGATTTCCCTTCTCGATGTTTCACAGATTCTAAAGCTCTGCTTTTCTGTATTCCTTTTCCTTGTTTGATTTCCCTGCTCTTGCTACTGTGCTCAAAACCTTTCTGTTGATTAAGCTCTGGCTTTAAGATGGCGCTTTCTGCTTCGATTCTCATTTGCAGCTTTAGCTGTATCCCTTCTGATTTATACTCCTTTCATCCTTTTAATCTGCAGTCAGATGATGATAATTCTCATGAAAAAGAGACTGCTTATTTTAGCTGTGCTTTTTTCTTTGTCCTCTAGTGTTGTTCATGCCATGGTCTTCCGTAAGTATTTATTAAATGTGTGAATAAATGAGTTGGGCGCCATTGGCAAGATCCCTTCTCAGAGGAACAAAAACAATAAGTTCAAGAAAATGAGTTATTTTATCTGCTCATAATGTTTAATTAAGGACATCTTTACTGGATGTGGTAGCACACACAGGAGACAGAGGCATGTGGATTTCGCTGAGTTCAAGTCCAGCCTGACTAAGGCCAGCCAGGGCTGTGCAGCAGGATGCTATCAGAAATCACAAACAAACAAGAAACAAAACAGAAGGGCTTATACATAAGTCAATACAGGTCGCTTTTCCCATAGTTTCTATTAGAAGTTGCTTTTCACCATTTGTACTCAGCTTTCCAGTCCTCTTTTTTTTTTTTTAAAGACAAATGGTGAGCCAGATTTACCAAAATTTATCTACTTTTAATTTTATTTACTATTATCATTATATTGTTATTTTTATTTGGTTTTAAGAGACAGTGTTTCTCTGTAACATCCCTGGCTGTCCTGGAACTCACTTTGGTAGACCAGGCTGATCTTTAATTCACAGAGATTGTCCTGCCTCTGCTTTCCCAGTGCTGGGATTAAAGGTACACTACAAATACCCATTTTTTTAAAAATAAGTTGTTATCATTGAATTGTGATGCTGCTTTTATGTCCTATAAAGTAAGCAAATTTATATATCATAAAATTCAATACATTATCGTTGCTTGTGTCAATTTATATACTGTACAAAATATGACTCAAGGAAGAAGTATAATTACACTGTCAAAGTTGAAGGAATAGTTACAAGTGTGTAAAATATTTATAAGGAGTATCTTGCAGAGATGCTCAGATGAATTTATATCTATTAAGTATGTGTTCTAGTATGTACTATTGTATATTTCATTTTGAACAAATGTTAAGATGATAGTGGATTACAAAGTACCCTTTTTAGCTAACAATCAAGGTCATCATGAGTGACTTGTAATTGAGGTCAGTGGTAGAGAAAGTTCAAGGCCTTGATTCAATTTCCAGCAGCTAAAACACCACGAAGAAGAAAGGCTTTCGTTAGTGTCTATCTTACTGTGGACTTTTGTGTTATTTCATTTTTACAATTATACATTTGTCTCCTATTGTGTTTTCTTGGGTATCAAGAGAATATGTAATATTTTGTGTCTTTGTCCCTAGCATCTGATGAATACATTGATTTGTACTCAATTTTTGTTGGTAAATAATTTAAAATAGAACACATCTAAAAACTTCTTCACTGTATTTTATCTATTTTAAGAAAATTTCTTGTTAATGACATAGTAACGTAAACAGATTTTAATAATGTAATACTTTGTATGCTTTAAAAAACGTCCTTGTATAATTTTGTACTTCGCATGTAGGATAAATGTTAGTTAGGAAGAATAATATTTTGGTATTGGATATGCATACTAGCCAGGGCACTTGCCTTGCATGCACAAGGCCTTGGATTCAATTCCCTTCAACCCCCATTCAAAAATATTTTAAAAATGAGAATACTATTTTAAAACATAAGTAGGCTGTTCTCAGGGAGAAAATAGGCATTCTTTTGATAATTGCCACAATTCCTTATGTAACTGGTAGAATTATCAAGAATGAGTCTTGGTAACAGTGATAGTCACAATTCCATTGACAGAAATTTCACTTAGATATCTTAAATTATTCTTTTTCAGTCATTATTCAATCTTTTGGAATTTAGAAGATTAGTTCTGAATTACAAGCCTCCATCAAACGCTCAAGATTTACCCCGAAACCAAAAGGTAAAATTATAAAAGATTTTTAAAGTCGAGTACTTTTAATTTTTATAGTCTTTTTTAAAAAGAATTTTGGAAGCACTTACTTCATCAAACCTGAAACTGTTCAAATTTTAATGTCATGACATTAATTTCTATTACAGTAACTTCCTTCCTCTTTTCTACACATCATAAATGTGAATTTTCTTTGTCTGTGTGTCACCATAGCATACCACTTTAATGTGGCCAGTTAGGGACCCCTCACCCATAGTGCTGTCAAGCTATAATCCATCTGTAGGCTGCATGTTACAATTTAAGGTCTTTCCTTAACTGACTCCCTAAAACTATTGTCAGTCTCAGCATTTCTTTTCTGTTGATCATCCAGAAGAATCCTTTGAAACTCAGTTATGTGCTGTGTTTCAGGACAAAGCTATCCCTTCTGTGTTGGAAGTTAGTGGTAGGCTATTTGAGGTTAATGAGAGTAGATTCCAAGGTCTGATGCTTGAATTTAGTTATGGTTCTAAAGCAAGTCATATTTCTTTCTGAATTTTCTTTTCTGTATTGTAGACAGTGATTGTGATTATTTCCTAGAGATGCTGAGGAGATTAAATAAGATGAACTTGCAAAGTTCTTATAAGAGTTTCTGTTATACAATATTATTGGCTATTTTTAAGGAAAATTTTTGATTTTTATAAATTATAATTTTAATAAAAATTGGACTGATTTGCATGCAAATACTTAGTGGAAGAAAAGCATTGTGGGGGCAAGATGATGTGCTTTGGTGCAAGTATCAGGTCATCTATGAGGGGCTGGTGGCCTTAAGGCAACAGGCTGCAGAGCAAAGAAGGTGACGTTTTGTGTTTCAGTGATGTACTGAACTTTGTGTGACCCATTGTTACAGTGATAAATTATTAAGCTGCATTATCCTTTTAGTGTTTAATATTTTAAACCACTTTTTCTGCAAATACATGAAACTTTTATAATGCACACCAGAAGAAATAAAACCTGTAGTACAGCCAACTTTTAGACTGCAATCTTTGGGCTGGGTCAGGTTAAAGAACAACTACTTCTTAAAAGGGAATCAAGGCAGTTTAACAACCTCATAGTGCTACAGAAATTACACAAACTTCTTCAAGTATAAGAGTCTTTACAGGGGAGTTTGGACTGCCACCTCTCTGTATCACCTTAGTATCATCAGTTCGCCCTTCTCATGTCTCAGTAGCGGGCATATATAATTTACATGCCTTTAGTTAGAATTACTTCCAACTGCGTATTTATGTGTGCTGTGCTTACCTTTTGTTTCTTTCATTTTACTATTTCATAGAACTTCAATCTCTTGTTTTTCATAGTTTGAATAAAACCATATTGTGAAGTCCTTAAGATACTCAGCTATGCTCACTGAGTGCATAATGATTGCATGCTGGAGGAATATGTAATGAGCGCGTGCTAGAGGAGTGTTTAATGAGTGCATGCTAGAGGAGTTTGTAATGAGTGCATGCTGGAGGAGTGTGTAATGCATGCATGGTAGAGGAGTTTGTAATGAGTGCATGCTAGAGGAGTGTATAATGAGTGCATGCTAGAGGAGTGTATAATGAGTGCATGCTAGAGGAGTTTGTAGTGAGTGCATGCTAGAGGAGTATGTAATGAGCGATTGCTGGAGGAGTGTGTAAGAGGAATATGTAATGAGTGCATGCTGGAGGAGTGTGTAAGAGGAAAGTATGTAATGAGTGCATGCTGGAGGAGTGTGTAAGAGGAGTATGTAATGAGTGCATGCTGGAGGAGTGTGTAAGAGGAGTATGTAATGAGTGCATGCTGGAGGAGTGTGTAAGAGGAGTATGTAATGAGTGCATGCTGGAGGAGTGTGTAATGAGTGCATGCTAGAGGAGTGTGTAAGAGGAGTATGTAATGAGTGCATGCTGGAGGAGTGTGTAAGAGGAGTATGTAATGAGTGCATGCTGGAGGAGTGTGTAAGAGGAGTATGTAATGAGTGCATGCTGGAGGAGTGTGTAAGAACAGTGTGTAATGAGTGCATGCTGGAGGAGTGTGTAAGAGGAGTATGTAATGAGTGCATGCTGGAGGAGTGTGTAATGAGTGCATGCTAGAGGAGTGTGTAAGAGGAGTATGTAATGAGTGCATGCTGGAGGAGTGTGTAAGAGGAGTATGTAATGAGTGCATGCTGGAGGAGTGTGTAAGAGGAGTATGTAATGAGTGCATGCTAGAGGAGTGTGTAAGAGGAGTATGTAATGAGTGCATGCTGGAGGAGTGTGTAAGAGGAGTATGTAATGAGTGCATGCTAGAGGAGTGTGTAATGAGTGCATGCTGGAGGAGTGTGTAATGAGTGCATGCTGGAGGAGTGTGTAAGAGGAGTGTGTAATGAGTGCATGCTGGAGGAGTGTGTAAGAGGAGTATGTAATGAGTGCATGCTAGAGGAGTGTATAATGAGTGCATGCTAGAGGAGTGTATAATGAGTGCATGCTAGAGGAGTTTGTAATGAGCGATTGCTGGAGGAGTGTGTAAGAGGAGTGTGTAATGATTGCATGCTGGAGGAGTGTGTAAGAGGAGTATGTAATGAGTGCATGCTGGAGGAGTGTGTAAGAGGAGTATGTAATGAGTGCATGCTGGAGGAGGGTGTAAGAGGAGTATGTAATGAGTGCATGCTGGAGGAGTGTGTAAGAGGAAAGTATGTAATGAGTGCATGCTGGAGGAGTGTGTAAGAGGAGTATGTAATGAGTGCATGCTGGAGGAGTGTGTAAGAGGAGTGCGTAATGAGTGCATGCTGAAGGAGTGTGTAAGAGGAGTATGTAATGAGTGCATGCTGGAGGAGTGTGTAATGAGTGCATGCTAGAGGAGTGTGTAATGAGTGCATGCTGGAGGAGTGTGTAATGAGTGCATGCTGGAGGAGTGTGTAATGAGTGCATGCTGGAGGAGTGTGTAAGAGGAGTATGTAATGAGTGCATGCTGGAGGAGTGTGTAAGAGGAGTATGTAATGAGTGCATGCTGGAGGAGTGTGTAAGAGCAGTGTGTAATGAGTGCATGCTGGAGGAGTGTGTAAGAGGAGTATGTAATGAGTGCATGCTGGAGGAGTGTGTAATGAGTGCATGCTGGAGGAGTGTGTAATGAGTGCATGCTGGAGGAGTGTGTAAGAGGAGTGTGTAATGAGTGCATGCTGGAGGAGTGTGTAATGAGTGCATGCTGGAGGAGTGTGTACGAGGGGTGTGTAATGAGTGCAAGCTGGAGAAGTGTGTAATGAGTGCATGCTGGAGGAGTGTGTAATGAGTGCATGCTAGAGGAGTGTGTAAGAGGAGAGTATGTAATGAGTGCATGCTGGAGGAGTGTGTAAGAGGAGTATGTAATGAGCGCATGCTGGAGGCGTGTGTAAGAGGAGTATGTAATGAGTGAATGCTGGAGGAGTGTGTAAGAGGTTTGTGTAATGAGTGTATGCTGGAGGAGTGTGTAAGAGGAGTGTGTAATGAGTGCATGCTGGAGGAATATGTAATGAGTGCATGCTGGAGGAGTGTGTAAGAGGAGTGTGTAATGAGTGCATGCTGGAGGAGTGTGTAATGAGTGCATGCTGGAGGAGTGTGTAATGAGTGCATGCTGGAGGAGTGTGTAAGAGGAGTGTGTAATGAGTGCATGCTGGAGGAGTATGTAATGAGTGCATGCTAGAGGAGTGTGTAATGAGCTCATGATAGTTTATTTCTTGCGCTGAAAGGAGAGCTACCATTTCTATTCTTTGAAAGACCCTTATGCAGAAAAATATTGTGATAATTTGCCGAAGGTTTGATAAATAAAGGTCTCTATTATGCCATGTAATAGCAGGAAACAATGTGCTCAATGCCTTTAAAACCAGTGTTGCAATTATGGGTAATAGTCAATCACTGCTTCATGCTAAATTCACATGAGATAATGAAAGATATTTTCTGTCTTAAAGGTGTAAATATAACATTTGCCGTTTCTCTTAAAAGTGAATTTACATTAAACTCATGACATGTGTACTGTTACTCTGAACTTGAAGACCAAAGTATTAAGATACAGACTACAACTGAGATTGGTTTAATCATATTACAGAGATGCCATTTGCATGCACTGATAAGAATATCTTTTTTATATATATTTATATTTTTTTATTGAGAAAAAAATTTCCGCATCCTCCCAGCCTCCCACTCCTCCCCCCTCCCCCCACTTCTCTGACCCTCCCCCCACTCCTCTTCCCCTCCCCCCACTCCTCTCCCCCTCCTGCTCCAGTCTGATGAGCAGTCAGGGTTCCCTGCCCTGTGGAAAGTCCAAAATCCTCCCCCCTCCATCCTGGTCTAGGAAGGAGAACATCCAAACTGGCTAGGCTCCCACAAAGCCAGAACATGAAGTAGGATCAAAACCCAGTGCCATTGTCCTTGGCTTCTCATCAGGCCTCATTGTCTGCCATATTCAGAGAGTCCGGTTTTATCCCATGCTTTTTCAGTCACAGTCCAGCTGGCCTTGGTGAGCTCCCAATAGATCTGCCCCACTGTTTCCGTGGGTGGGTGCACCCCTTGTGGTCCTGAATTCTTTGCTCATGTTCTCCCTCCTTCTGTTCCTCATTGGGACTTTGGGAGCTCAGTCCAGTGCTCCAGTGTGGGTCTCTGTCTCTATCTCTATCCATCGCCAGATGAAGGTTCTATGGTGATATGCAAAATATTCATCAGTATGGCTATAGGATAGGGTCATTTCAGGTTCCCTATCCTCAGCTGCCCAGGAACTAAGTGGGGACCTCGCCTTAGGCACCTGGAAGCCCCTCTAGGTCCAAGTCTCTTGCCAACCCTAAGATGGCTCCCTTAATTACCAGAAAGTGGAAGGATCTCCCTTGCTCTTGGATTGGGAGGATCAACATAGTAAAAATGGCAATTCTACCAAAGGCAATTTATAGATTCAATGCAATCCCCATCAAGGTCCCATCAAAATTCTTCACAGATCTTGAGAGGACAGTAATCAACTTTATATGGAAAAACAAAAAAACCTAGGATAGCCAAAACAGTCTTATAAAGGAACTTCTGGAGGCATTATCATTCCTGACTTCAAACTCTACGACAGAGCTACAGTATTGAAAACAGCTTGGTATTGGTATAAAAACAGAGAAGTCGACCAATGGAATCGTATAGAAGACCCACACTTTAACCCACAAACCTATGAACACCTCATTTTCAATAAAGGAGCTAAAAGTATACAATGGAAGAAAAAAAGCATCTTCAACAAATGGTGCTGGCACAACTGGATGTCAACCTGTAGAAGAATGAAAATTGACCCATATCTATCACCATGCACAAAACTCAAGTCCAAATGGAATAAAGACCTCAATATCAGTCAGAACACACTGAACCTGATAGAAGAGAAATTGGGAGGTACCCTACAACATATGGGCACAGGAGATCGCTTCCTATGTGTAACCCCAGCAGCACAGACATTAAGGGCAACATTGAATAAATGGGACCTACTGAAACTGAGAAGGTTCTGTAAAGCAAAGGACACTGTTTGTCACTAAGACAAAAAGGCAACCTACTAACTGGGAGAAGATCTTCACCAACCCCGCAACAGACAAAGGTCTGATCTCCAAAATATATAGAGAACTCAAGAAACTAGACTTTAAGATGCTAATTAACCCAATTAAAAAATGGGGCACTGAACTGAACAGAGAATTCTCAACAGAAGAATTACAAATGGCTAAAAGAAACTTAAGGTCATGCTCAACCTCCTTAGCGATCAGGGAAATGCAAATCAAAACAACTTTGAGATATCATCTTAAACCTGTCAGATTGGCTAAAATCAAAAACACCAATGATAGCCTTTGCTGGAGAGGTTGTGGAGGAAGGGGTACCTTCATCCATTGCTGGTGGGAATGCAAACTTGAGCAACCACTTTGGAAATCAGTGTTTCGGTTTCTCGGGAAATTTGGGATCAACCTACCCCTGGACCCAGCAATACCACTCTTGGGAATATACCCAAGAGATGCCCGATCATATGACAAGGGCATTTGTTCAACTATGTTCATAGCAGCATTATTTGTAATAGCCAGAACCTGGAAACAGCCTAGATGTCCTTCAATGGAAGAATGGATGAAGAAAGTGTGGAATATATACACATTACAGTACTACTCAGCGGTAAAAAACAATGACTTCTCAATTTTTACATGCAAATGGAAGGAAATAGAAAATAGTATCCTGAGTGAGGTAACCCTGACCCAAAAAGATGAACAAGGGATATACTCACTCATAATTGGGTTCTAGCCATAAATAAAGGACGGTGAGTCTATAATTTGTTATCCTAAAGAAGCTAGATAAGAAGGTGAACCCAAAGAAAAACATATAGCTATCCTCCTGGGTATGGGAAGTAGACAAGATTGCCAGGCAAAAATCGGGATCTTAAGGGTGCGGTGGGAGGGGGGTAAGGGGAGATGGGGAGAGAAAAGTGAGAAGGGTAGGATGGGGAGAACTTGGGGCAACGGGATGATTGGGATAAAAGAAGGTTGGATAGGGGAGCAGGGAAGAATATCTTTTTAAATAAATAAGGCTTCCCACAAATACTTTGTGCGTTATAATAAGAGGCAGGGCTCTCTTAAAAATCTAGATTTTATTTTAGATAGAGTTGGTTTGTCTAGAAATATATGCTCACTTATTTGAACTATAAGTTTAGTATGCAGGCTAATTGTTATTTGAGAGATAATGACTGCTTTCATCTTCCACTACAGATATTCTTTGTGTTTAGAATATTACAAGCCCCACCAGGTTTTTATGAAACAAATGAAAGTATGTGTCTCCACAAAAATTCCTACACCATTGTATCCAGCAACAGAAGCAGAGACTGTTAGATAAATATGTTGTATTTAATCTATGATATAATGCTACAGAGCAAGTTGTATCAAATTACAAGTGTGCACAAACATGTAGATGGAGCACTTAAAAAGTATGCTGATTGCACAAAACCAGTCTAAAGCAAATACCTAGAGGATGACTCCATTCATATAAATGTCCAGAAACTGCAACATGACTGCTGTTAGCTGAGATGACTAGGAAGTGGCCGCATTTTGGGGTGTGGTTAATAAATATGTTTGCTATCTTGATGGTAATAATGCATACAAGAAGCTTGGGAAATTGTGTATTTTTTAATTATGTATATATTGTGCATTAATTATGCCACACCAACCCTGTTTCCAAAAGTAGTGTTTGAATAATTTTATGTGTGCTATTATTTTTATAATTTAGTCAAGTGAAATAGTTGCTCTGTTTTATTATATAATACTATACCTTTTGATAGTCAGATTCTAGCTTCAGGTATTGACAGGGACAGATATTTCATAATATTTTGCTTTCCAAATAATCTTGGCAGAATTTTCCTTAGTTGAAAAAACAATATTGTGCCAGGCAGTCGTGGTGCACATCTTTAATCTGAGCACTTGGGAGGCAGAGGCAGAGGCAGGTGGATCTCTGTGAGTTTAAAAAAAAAATTATTCCTATATTTAATAAGAACTATCCTCATTTGTCATGGACTGCGAGATAATGACGAAGTGGATATCAAGAAACAGGGTATTTGGGGAAATTGTTGTATAGATTAAAATTAATGTTTATGCTGTTAAAACTTACCTATATAGGGCAGTTGTAGAAAAAGTTAAAGATGGGATAGATTAATTTTTATGTATTTATTTTGTCTTTAATCTATTACTGTTTATGAAATAGATATTTAAATAAGTGTTTTTTGCAGTTCTTTATAGCTTACAAATTTCATTTTAGAATTAGTTTATGTGAGAATGCTTCAATGGTGTGTGTGTTAAATGATAAGGCTTTGTTTTCTTTCCTGTTTTTTAGAGTTCCCTTTTTAGTGCATTGAGAGAACAAGGATTTTTATGTAGATTGTTATTCTGAACATCAGTTATTTAACATTATCTGTATTGATAGTTCTATAGTAATGTCGATCATGAAAATAAAAAACCTTCCCTTATTTAAATAGTATCTTTAAGGTTTATGTTGAAATAATTGTTATAAAGACTATTTTTTTTTAATTTATTTATTTATTAAGGATTTCTGCCTCGTCCCCACAACCGCTTCCCATTTCCCTCCCCCTCCCCCGATCAAGTCCCCCCCCCTCAGACTATTACGGAAAACTGATTTTCTGATTTGCTGCCATAAAGCATTTCACTAAGTGACATACATTTCATGACTTTTAATGTTTTTTGATTTAAATAAGTAAATAAAATTATTTTCGCTTAGTGTAATCAACCAGTAAGAATTGAATACTTGCTTTTTGTAGCAAAAAAAGAGACGGGATATGGAAATGTTTGAGAAATGTGTAATCCTAGAGAGAATAAAATTAAGATTTCATGTTAGGGCTTTGTCTGATTAGTGATTATGATAACATTATATATATTAAAAATTTAAATTGACAAATTATAGTAATTACAATGAATTCATACTAAATCTTATAATTTACAAAATGATTAAATGAAATAATTTTATTAATAAGATATAAGGTAGTATGTATAAATAGGTGTTAGTGTTTATTAGGTCATTAAGTAAGGATTAGACACAGGCCTAACATTAGTTAAATAATTAGAGTCCTTGTATGAGAAGTGATAGTTCGCGGTCTGTAGTCAAAGGCACTCAATCCAGTAGATAAGAATCTGGAGACCCTGTTGACTTGGAGGGGTCTAAAGCACTCAGAGATGAGAAGGGTCCTTGGTTTAAATGGGCGTTTGGAGTATAGCACGCAGATGGTGCATGACATGCACTGAGCTCTCACTGAACTGTGTTGGCTCTTCTGCTTACTCTTGTCAGCAGCAGCTGCACCCTGATGAATGGGAAGATTATAATGAGGAGACTTAAATGAGGTGGCTATTCTTGGCTGGGTAGTGACATAATTTGCTATGATTATGTGTTATTTATGCAGAAACGGTGAGGCTAGCCTAAGGTCCTCGGTTGTGGCTCTTAACTCCTTTGGGTTTTGTAGCTAGCACTCTTTCAATGTGTCTGAGTGTCAGATTTGTCCTAATAGATGTCACTTACTTCCTAGTTCCTGTTGAAGTATCTGTTGACCAGTAAAAAGTTTCCTGATTTCACTGGGAATGCTGTTTTTATTTTTATTTTTCTTTTCTGTCTGTAGGAACATCTGAATTTGCCTTTTATGCGGGAACTGAGGTATCTCTTTGCACTTCTGGTTGGTACCAAGAGGAAATATGTTGACCCATCTAGAGCAGTTGAGATTCTGAAGGATGCCTTCAAATCCAATGACTCACAGCAGGTAGCCTCCTGTCCCTTTTAACTGATTATTTCCATATAATCTTCTAGATCTTTGTGAAACTTTTCCAAGTGTGTCTGCTGATTTACAATGACATTACTCAACTTTATTAATAATAACTTGAAGACATTGAAATCATTATTTTATGTTTTGGAAAACATTTAAACAGAACAAAAAGTGACTATGTTGGAGGTATAAAGGTAAATGAATGTAAGTTATAGAATGATGGGCATTGCCAAGGGAAAACAATGAACAAAATTAAGAATATTCATACGTTTAAAAGATTTTATGTGTATGGGAGTTTGTCTTGCATATATGTGTCTGTACTGTGTGAGTACCCGGCATGCCTGCAAGCTACAGGAGGACATTAGATCCCCTGGAACTGGAGGCACAGATGGTTGTGAGCCACCATGTTGATATATGACACTCCCACATCAACCTCCCTTGTTTATCCTACTGAACTTTGCTAAAACTTTGTTGTGTAATTGTAAATTTTAGATTGATTACATAATACATAAAAGATATGGAATAGTTCTCTCAAAGACTTGTCATAAGTAGGAAACATTGATGGTTCCTTTTAGCTACAGTCTTCACGAAGAATAAAAATGTTTAAAATGTTTACAAATTAATCATATGGCTCAGGAACAATAGAAAATTATTAATATATGTGGAGGCCAAGGGTTTAGAATGAAGATGCGGGTAGAGCCACGTGCTCTCTGATAGGAGTATCTTCCTGCCTCCACCATTTTCTGGTATTGTTTGGCCCTGGCCCTAGAAGGCTAGTTTTGATTCTGCCTGTCTTCATTTGTGCTAATTGCCTTCTTTTGTTCTGTGTTCTACTGGCCATTAGTGGAGTTAGGGCACTCTTTTATCTAATTCAAATTCACCATAAGATTATTAGCAATTTCCACAAAGACCCATATTCATTTAAAATTGCTTTTGGAGGTTTTGTGTAAATTTTCATTCATTTATTTATTTATTTTTAATTGAAAAAAATTTTCCATCTGGACTGTGACTGAAAAAGCATGGGATAAAACCGGACTCTATGAATATGGTGGACAATGAGGGCTGCTGAGAAGCCAAGGACAATGGCACTGAGTTTTGATCCTACTTCATGTTCTGGCTTTGTGGGAGCCTAGCCAGTGTGGATGTTCACCTTCCTAGACAAGGATGGAGGGGGGAGGACTTTGGACTTTCCACAGGGCAGGGAACCCTGACTGCGTAAATTTTTTTTGCTGCTATTTTGCTCAAGGTGATACAAGTGTATACAATAGAGACTTTTGTGCTGAGACCAGTCCTGTTTAGCTTTTTGGTACTAGAGCTGCTTGTTCTTCCTACACGTTAACATCAACATTTTATAGATGAATTCATTGAGCTAACCACTACTTGGGAAAAAAATGCAATTACTTTATTCTTGAGGCTCCTTTAGTTTTGGTAAATTACCTATGTGGCTTCATCTATCTAGTCTTGATGCAATGAACTGGTCTTTCTTTTTTAAACCTATTCTTCTATCTTCCAAACATTATGTAAGTGGTGGTAGTAATTATGTGGGCCACTACTTACCCTACTATTTTTTGTTAGGGGTCAATAAGCCAAACAAAGGTATGACAAAAGGTATTATTTAGCTATTTCTGAATGTAAAATTCATTTGGGGTTTAAGGATTGTAGACTAAATAATTGGGCTTACTACCTGTAAAAGTTAATAAATATCTTGATAAAAGTGGGTATGGATTAAAAATTGTATGAGTTAAACATTTGTCAAAAGCAATGGTCTTTTTTTTTTTTAGGAGAAAGAGGTGATGATAATTTTGTATAAAACAGAGAGTCTTTTGGTAAAAGGAAGTCTTTCATTTCATGGATTCACTACAAAGTATACAGGGAGGAAATAACTAATATTTTTCAAAAATTCATTTGTTATATTTTATGTGTGTGTGTTTCCTAAAATGAAACCTTGTGATTTTAATACTTTTTAAAACATTGGGTTTTTTTTTGTCCTGGTTAAATTATGAAAATTTATTGCATTTTATGGGTCACATTTCATGATACTTTTGTGAATAGTATCTGGCTATGTTTTATTTTGCAGCATCTAGTATGTTTATTGGTAGGTTCAAATATCAACCAACTGACCCTTTTTCTCTTCACAGCAAGATGTGAGTGAGTTTACACACAAGTTGTTAGATTGGTTAGAAGACGCCTTTCAAATGAAAGCTGAAGAGGAAACGTAAGTCACTGATATTTAAAGATATTTAAAGTCAATAAATGAGAATCATTTTTGTTCTCTGGGTGCAGTTCAAACATGCAAATGAGAGAAACTTTCGGGAGTCCTAGTGTTACCTGTGTTATTAAAAGACTGTTTGGAAGATAAGGTAGCACATTTTCGGTAGCTGCCAGTTTCTCCCATCAGATCTGGTGTGAGATTCCTAAGGTTACCAATCTTACAGCCCTGTGTTCTTCCTGGGTTCAACTTTTCATGAGGAAGAAGGGGGTTAGCTGGGCATGAATTTCGAAAAACCTTACTTCATCTTAAAGTCCTTTCCTGAGGACAGGATGAACACTTCCCCCTCCATATTCATGCTGCCCATTCTGTAAATTGGGTGTAAGCACAGATGCTTGACCATTTCACAGTTATTTGTAGGGACAGTGGCAGTTCAGCGCTGTGTGTTGTTTCTCAGGTGCCATTTACCTACTGTTTAAAAAGAGACTCTCTCATTTGCTCAGTCTCCTGAGGCCACTCTTTTTATATCAACTATTTGTCCCCTTATGGGTGCTTTGCCTGCAAGTTTATCTGTGTGCCACATTATGTGTCTGCTGCCTGAGGAGGCAAACGAAGGGATCACCTGGAACCTATGCTAGGGTGGTCCTCAGCCACCACGTGTGTGCTAGAAAGGAAAGCCAGGTTCTCTACGAGAGCAGCGAGCAATGTTGACTGCCAAGCCATTTCTCCAACTGCACCTTTATGTATTTTGTTGAAGCCCAGCCATTTAGATTGCTGCTAAAGGCTATTGTGAAATCTGCAGCGTGCACTAAACAATATGTAGAACACAGGCAAGAAATCCTAGGATCAAAATTATTACCTCCTTCCTTCTTCCAATTTTCCTAAGTATCTTTCATCTTTTTCTTTTTTTTTTTAATTTTAAAATACATTCAGCCTTATTGTTATGTAAAGGCCACTATAACATGGTTTGCCATTAATTTAAATAGGCTGCTATATCATTATCCATCAGAGATGTATTTAAACATTCAACCCTCCAATTTGCTGTCAAAATCCAAGGGAATTTTTTTTCTAAATGACATTTAATTGATCTTTTAAGGCAAAATTCACAGGAGTTATACCCAGAAATCAGATTATTTGGCCTTGTGTATAAAAGTCAATTAATTAAAAAAATATGTCCCAGCTTTTTAGTTTTTGTGGGCTCCATAGTAATCTGTACCTGTAAAGAGCTTGCTGGGGTCCTCATCTTTGGGCTGTGTTCTTTCACTTAATTCTCTCAGCACCTCAGATATTGAGCTGAGCATGCCTGGATTTTAGATTTCAGAGGAATATTAAGACACATACACCATACACGCACACACACACACACACACACACACACACACACACCCACATCCACAGAGCTAGCACCAGCATGTTACCTTGTCATTTTTATCCTGCAGTATTAATCTCTTAATTTTGTGCGATTCTGACTTGTGTTGTTGGCAGAATAATGGCAGAAATTTAGGATAAAGCTTAAGCTGAGAAAGCCCTATTGACTTTAGTTCTGCAGAATGACTAGTGAGTTGCTTGTAGACCACTGTCTGTGAACGTAAACCAAGCTGAGAGAATCTTACTAAGGCCTTACTTTAGAGTACAGTGCCAAAGTTTAATGAGAGAAGTGTCCTTTGGCCATAAGTTGTGATTAGCTGAGTAGTGCACTAAGAAATAGAGAAATTGGAGTGCGGAACACTAAATGGGACAGCTATACTGCCTCCTTCAAGGTTCAGGGGGCATCATGAAAGAAGGAGGAAACCAAATGGGAATTCCAGAGATAGGGAGCTCTCCAGTAAAAAGACATTTTTTTTTTTTTTTTAACCTGGCTGTGCCTTTGCTCTTAGTAGCTCAGTGTTCTGGTTGTCTGCGCACAAGTGGACTCAGCCACACTGCATTGTGGATCTGGTGTGGAAATTGACTCCCCACCCCATACTGAGGAATGTTTACCTCCTAATACTTGTTACAAAGAGGGCAAGTCGCTCATTCTCTAATAAACAACTCTTATTCTCTTACAAGGCACCGTAATTATCCCCAGTGGGTCACACACAAAACGATGCCATGAAAGTAGGGTGGGGCTTACTAGGAAGAAGCACTTCAGTGGGAGAGGAAAAGAAATGAGAGGAATGAGAAGGAAATGCAACATTCATTACATAAACATTAAATTGCCAAAAATTGATAAAAGAATATTCAATATTATTATGTATAATAATAATAAAACATGCAACTGATTAAAGCAAAAAAAAAAACCCAAAATAAAAATAAAATGAATTTAGCACCAATTGTGTACTATTTGAGGGAACAAATTATCTCCATCATAGAAAGGCATTTGATAGCTGATTTCTTTTTGGCTTGTTGTAAGTTTATGCCATTGGCTACCAGTTAAATCAGAGGGTGCATTTTCCTTTTGAGATCATTTATTGCCCATCAGCCCTCCTTTTTGATGGAGAATGTTCTAGCAATTGTAGTAATAAGAGTGGCGGGGCTGCGTCCCCAGCACCCCAGCCGCCTGGCTAGCTTATGCCCCGAAATAATTACATGGAAACTGTATTCTTTTAAACACTGCTTGGCCCATTTCTATCTAGCCTCTTCTAGGCTAATTCTTACATATTAATTTAGCCCATTTCTAATCATCTATGTAGCACCGCTAGGTGTGCTTACCAGGAAGATTCTAGCCTATGTCCATCCTGGGTCAGAGCTTCATCGCGTGTGTCTCAGAGAGCAGAGCTATCGCATCTCTGCCTGGGAGAGAGGAGCATGGTGTCTCTGCTCCAGAGAGCAGAGCTGTCGAGACTGAGCTCACTTCCTCTTCATCCCAGCATTCTGTTCTGTTTACTCCTCTCACCTATGTTTTACCTATGAGGCCAAGCAGTTTCTTTATTACTTAACCAATGACCTTCCTCCATCAAGCAATGTGTTTTCCGCTATAGTAGCTGCAAAGGCCTCTAACCAAACCCTGTCCTCCAAGGCTGCTCTCTGTCTTCATCTTAGCTTCATTTAGTTAGTTGCCCACAACTTCCTATTCAAACTTCAGCACTGAATCTGCTCTTGATGCTTTTGAGACCCAAAGCCTGCATCCAGTGAAGATACCTTTGCAGTACTATTATTCTGAGATTACTTTTGGTGTGTGTCCCCAGTCCTGAATATATTTCTTAATGCTATATCCTTTTTCTAAATGACTTATTTATGTGGATGAATGTTTTGGCTGAATGGATATGTACCATGTATTCACCTAGTGCCTGTGGATGCCAAAAGATATTGTTGAAACTCTGAGACTGGAACTACAGATCATTGTTAGCTGCCATAGAGATGCTGAGAAACAAACCTGGGTCTTGTGCAGGAGAAAAAAGCCATCCTAACCACTGAGTCATCTCTGCAGCCTCTTCATGCTATGTCTTTTGGAGTGTCATATATCTTTGAGTTCAGTTACATGCATGCCTACATTGTATGTGTGTGTTTGTGTCTGTCACATCCCTTCTTTTAGAAAGTGATGATGGTTAGTTTTAAATGTCTACCAGAAAGAACTTAGACTTAGTTCTAAGACTTAGTTCTTAGAGCACTTCAAATGAGGAGTTTTCTAAATCACATTGGTCTCTGAGCCTATCTGTGGGCAGTCGTCCTGTTAACTGAGATATGAAGACCTACCCTGAATGTGGGCAGCACCATACCATGGATTGAGCCCTAAATTGTGTAGCAGTGATGAAAGCTAGCTGACGTGAGCAGGCAGCATGAGTGCGTTAGTTTTCCTCTGGTCCTGACTGTGGTTGTAGTGTGACCAGCACTCTCAAGCTCCTGCCTTGGTGAATGTTCTCAGATGACGGGATGTTACTTGGAATTATAAGCCAAAGCTTCTTTTTGGCTGGGGTGTTTTATAGCAGCAGCAGAAATAAAATCAACAGAAGGCTTGAGTTAGATTGTAGCATTTTGCTATCATCTGCTTTATACAGAGCCAGGACTGCTTGAAGGACCAAGTGCATGTTTCCTGGTCAGTTACTCTGTGCCCTTACACTTGCTGTTGTTCTAATTCCTCCAGTGACATCTTGATTGTTTCCTCACAATGAAGATTAGTGATACCTGAGTTAGGATATCCGAATTGTCCATCCCCTCTACTTTCTTTCCACTCACTGGGTTTAACAGGTGTGCTTCGCCTACACTCTGGTCCAGAAAGACCCACCTGTGGGTGCCTCTGTGGCTCTGTTCCCTGAGAGTTTGTTTCTTTTTGAGAAAAGTTCATGTTTCTTGCCCTTTCTTTGTTAGCCTTCTAATGCCCAGAGGCAGCTGAACATAAAGTCATCAGAATTAAGCAGTCTTTTTACCTCCCTGCATTAACCATTGTTCTAGAAGGTTCTCTCAGTGCTTTGAAGTGTTACTCTTGAATTCCTACTTTCTCCTCTCAGGTAAACATAAAAGATATCCTACACTACACTGCTCAATCGCCTTTTATCCATAATCTTCCACCTTCCACTCTCCATTTATAACTGTTTGTTTTTTTTTCTAAAATTTTTAGAAGAAAGTCCTTTTTATTCCTTTTTTATCTAAATCTTAAATTTTCCTGGAACTATCCTCATTTGCTTCTCAGTAATTCTTAGTTCTCTCTGGTTGTGAGTTCAGCTGATTTGAGTCACTTTGCTGTGCCCATTTTGAGGCAAAACTTCTGCTGTGCCTTCAAAGGTGGAGTAGACGTATATAGAGGAAGGTTATTCTTGATGTTTTCTGCAGGGAAGTTTCTTTTGTCTTTGACATTGGTAATAGACTCAGCTTCTTTTATTTGCATGCAGGAGAGAGTTGTGTCTCTTATAATAGGACTTTTCATTGCTTCTTAACTTTTTTTCAGTTCTGCTTTCCCCTGTTTCTATTGATGTAACCACAGCACATTTCTAGGGTTCATGTTCTGTGATTCAGAGTGAAGGGTGTCTGGGAAGATGCAAAGAAGACCAGAGTAGACAGTTCTGAAATGTCCATGCCTGATGCCTTCAGGAAAGATGTGGTATCCTTCAGTGCAGAGTGTGCCAGAATTCTCACAGGTGCTTTGAAAATAAGTAATTAGAGTTCAGAATTAGCAGAGCCAGTTGCAACTAGTTGCTTCTGCAAAGTTATTAAATCAAAAGGCATCAGATAGGTCAATATTCTTCCCAAGGGTTAATTTGTGTGATCGGGAAGGATCAAGGCCTAGATAACATAGGTTTCCTTTATGGAAATGCTGATTCCTATTAGTAATTACACCCAAAGAATCACAATTGTCACTTTTTGGATGTTTTCCCCATATCAAGTGAGTCTCTAGAACCTTTTGTTGTCACAGTTTAGAAAATTCTTTATTAGGAATATTCCCAAAGATTAAGTTTTTGTATTGTATAGACACCTCAATTTTTATAGTCAGATATAATTTAACTGCTGGGGCTATATAATTGTATTGATGACAGCAACCCTCAAACTAGTGACTTACACTATATCCTCACATGTCCCCAGTGTGTATAAGTAAGGGACCCTGTTCTCTGCTTACCCAGGGCTGCAGGTGAGCAGGAAATTCCCTTAGGTATAAACTTGCAATAACCACACGTGATAGCAAGTTCTATAACTTGCCTTATTGTAGAGTGAGTGGGAACACTTCACAGCCCTAGGTGGCTACTGTCAAACCAGGTAATGTGAAATCAGGACCTCTGTGCAGTGCTGATATATGAAATATATGAAATAGTATATCAGCCACACAGCATAGTTTGGTTGTTCTTCAAAAGATTAAAAATGCATCTTGATTTGTATGCATGTGTTTCAATGCTTTAAAAACAGTCTGAAGCAGTATTAGTATACCCTGTTCATAAAAAACTGTATACCCAGTGGCAAAATGTCCATTGATAATGAATGAATGAAACAATAGCATATTATTCAGCTTCTAATAAATGGGAGCTCTGATACTTCATAAAACATGGATGAAACATGAAGACACATTAATTGAAATTAAATTAATCATGGAAAAGTCATAGGTCATTTATGTATGAGACATCAAGTTGTCAAATGCAAAGAAACTGAAGGACATGCAAGATGGGATTACTGTAAGGCCTGGTGAGCTTTACATGCTCTAAGGATCTGTGATGACCTGTGTAAAACTGAGCAAGAGAGTGATGTTTGTCTACCACTTTAAAAATCAATCTGAATAAGTCAGATTTATAAATTTAAACACAAAAATAAAAAAAAAATCCTTTATACAGTTGTGAGCACAGCAAAGTTTCATACAGACCAGGTTAAATAGTGTCTTTTGGAGGTGTATAATATAAGTTCTAAAGAAGACAAAGTATGGGCTGGAGAGATGGCTCAGCGATTAAGAGCACTAATGCTCTTCCAGAGGATCAGGGTTCGATTCCCAGCTTCCACATGGCAGCTATCAACTGTCTGTGACTCTAGTTCCACGGGATCCAATACCCTCACAGAGACATATATGAAGACAAAATCACCAATGCGTATAAAATAAATAAATTTTTTAAAAAGTAAAACCTGCCGATTTTCCTTGCTTCCTTCAAACAAAAAGGCAAAATCTCGTAGGCTCTACTTCAGAACCAGGGTCTTTGATCTCCTCACTGGTGGCACTTGCAGGTGTCTTTCCTATGTACTTCAGTGGGTGAATGTGGGAAATGAGTTGATTTTTTTTTTTTCAGAAATCTTTTTAGGATGAAGCATTCCCTTCTCTTCCCAATGAGGCCAGTATTACACAGGCTTAAAAGTATGAGATGGCATGTAGAGTGGTCCTAGGAAGAGCAAGCACCTCCTGAGCGTAGCTGACTTCTCTGCTGAGCTGGTCCCAAGCATAACTCATTCAGCCCTCATAGCCATCCTGCCAGCTAAATTACTGTAATTATCCTTAGCTGACAGGTAAAGAAATTGAAGAATAAATTTAAGTACTTTGCCCAAGGTGACACAATAAATAACAGAGCTGTGTGCGTGATAACCATGTGAATATTACCATCTCGTCATATATTGTTCTTTTTAATGGTCCTTTTTATGTTTTCTCAATTATTTATAGATCTGAAAGTTATAAGCATATTTCTATCTTTTAAACATGCTTTAGGGATGAAGAGAAGCCAAAGAACCCTATGGTAGAGTTGTTCTACGGAAGATTCCTAGCCGTGGGAGTGCTTGAAGGTATGGTTGCTTGTTTACTTTTATTACCTCAAGATGCTGCTGTCCCTTGGCTCTTTTGAGTGTGTTTGTTGGTACTCTTTATTTGTAACTGGATCTACTCTTCTGCCCCCTTCCTACTAATCTTTTGCACTGACCTAACTACAGTGTATGTTCACACTGCACTTCGTTTATCATAATACTTCTTTCAATGAAAGGCCTTTGAGATGCTGAGAACTTCCGAATATGAATTAGAGAGAACTGAGATGATCCTAAAAGCCTATGGCTTTTTACCAGGTGTCTTTCTGGATTTGACGATAAGAGATGCTCAAGCCAGGATAGGGAATAACTCAGCACAAGAGTGCAAGTGTACAGGCTTCCGTCCTGAGCTCCTTGAGGAAAAGAGAGGGAGATGGCAGAGGGGCAGGAACTGAACCAGGTGTCCGCAGACATTCCATAATTAGAAGAGCTCCCAAATCTGAAAATGCTTACGGCCTCAGGCAGTTCAGGTGTGGAACTTGCAATCTGTGTTTGGAGTTGAATGACCACCTTGGTTTGATGGTCACTTGGTGAAGTTTGAATTTAGCAAGTCAGAGTGATTGTAACATCCTTACTCATGTTCAAGAAATGAAAGTATTTTGCTTTTGAATATTGGCTAAGAGTAATTCTACTCATCGTAGGCTGCATATTTTTTAAAACTTAGGCCTCTTAAATTTCTGTTTGATTTTAAAAAAAGGAAAGATATCAGGCTCACTAAATATATGTTTTTTCAAATATTTGATTCAGATCAAATCAAACTATAAAAATACACTAAACAAACAGAAAAGAGATGTCAAATATTTGATTCTCAAGCTATAAACTTCTGAGAAAAATTCCAAAATGTCAGGGGATTTTTCACATTGTTCAAAGCGTTGTCTTTCTGTAATGGCCTGAATAAGGCAGACACAAACTGCATATTAGGCATTTAAAGGTTACAGAGAGGTAACTGCATTTTTCTTCAAATGCTAAATAATTATTTAGCACACAAAATCAGGTTGTTTAATTTGCCCTTCTGATTTATCTGAAGTAGTAGCACTGTGTAAATCAGGAAGTAGGTCTAAGCATGCTGGGATTGGGTACTGCAGTACCCTTCAGAGCATATCCATCTGGTACACTCCTTCATCATGAAATGTTAATTCATTTTGACACTTAGTATTAGGAAGTTGTTTCCTAGATATTGTGCTAATTGATGTGGCTTAAATACATTTCTATCTGAACTGTGTGTGTTACAATGAACATCATTCAAGTCACTGTCCTACCATGTTTCATTTGTCATCCTCACCCTGTTTCATACCTGTGGTTCCTTGCAGGCAATTTTCTGTTACTTTATTAATGTATTTTTCCTGCAAAGCATCCTCAGCATTTGGAGAACTTCTATTCCAATGGCCTGCCTTTGCTCCTGTCAGGTCTTTTGTCTTCACACTCCCCTTTCCTCCTAGTGTTCGAGATCACTCTATCTCCCATTCCATCTGACTCCAACTCCCGGACTCTCCATGGATTGGGTGGAGAGTCTCCATGACTCTTACTCTTCACCTTGCTCTCCATGGACTGCGCACCTGGGTGCTGCTGAGTAAGACGTTCACAGCAGGAGTTGAGATATGTCCTGAATTTTCAGTGATGCACAGAAACCTAGATGCTGGCATAATGGGAGGACTTGAGAAGTGAGCTTCATGTCCCTGCCTTGGTAACCTCACCTGGACAATGACACTGGCCTCCCTCCATTTTCCTTAAGGGCTATTTTCATTTCCCTACTCATTTCAAGCCTAAAATTTTATTTATTTACTTATTTGTCTCTTCATTATCTAAGAAACATCTTTCAAGTTTTCATGGAATTATTTTGAAGCCATAAAATCTACCAAAATTCTGAATTTAATTTAATTCCAACATCTTAATTTTTTTTTTAGAATGGCATATTTCCCTCTGTGTAGGAGCTTCAGACTTCATTGGCTCTATCCATTTATACCCTTCCCTATTCTTTTCATCATAAAATATGGAAGGGTGGTGTAAGCGGAGGCTGCTTGTTTGTTTCCTGGCTGCCCAGACCTGAATAATTACACAGAAACGTATACTAATTACAAACAGTGTTTGGCCTTTTAGCTCAGGCTTCTTATTAACCAATTCTTATATCTTAAATTAATCTATTTCTATTAATCTATGTATCACCACAAGGTGGTGGCCTACCAGAAAGGTTCCAACATCCTCCTTCAGTAGCCATATGGCATCTCCTTGACTCTGCCTACTCTCTTTCTCTATATCTCTGTTTGGAGTTCCCACCTGGTTTTATTCTGTCCTGCCATAGGCTGAAGCTGCTTCTTTATTAACCAATGGTAATAAAGCATATTTACAGCATACCGAGGAGAATCTCATATCAGAAGGGCTATACACACATACATACACATGTGTATATACACACACATCCAGTGTTAGCACAGTGTCTTAAGAGCTTATATACATGTGAGTTAAAATTACTATCTGTGACTAAGTGTGAATGAATACACTCGTGTATATGTATTAGCCAATGGGAAATATTTACTAACCAATTGTCACATGTATGCATACATATACACATATACATATATATTATATATAAAATATATATGGGTTCCTGTGTGTGTGGAGGAAAGCTCTACTCATCCATTATTCTCTGGAGCACAGTGATTGATGCTCTTGTAGATTCAGGAAAGGACCCATATATACAGTTACCTTTAGTAGCTGATAATCCAAATTGAGGAACATTAATTAACTTCTCCAACCATCCTATAGGAAAAAAATTTGAAAACACTGAAATGTTTGGTCAGTATCCACTTCAGGTCAACGGGTTCAAAGACCTGCATGAGTGCCTAGAAGCTGCGATGATTGAAGGAGAGATTGAATCCTTACATTCAGATAATTCAGGAAAATCAGGTCAAGAGGTGAGTTCAGCATTTTCATTGTCCTCTTACCTCCCATTTTCTTTTAAATGGCCCAGTGCATATTTAAGGTTCTAATTACATAGCTGCTAATGATGGAGAAAATATTCAAAAATGTTTGCATTTAATTACAATAATTAGATGTAAATTGTGAAAGCTGTACAGATATAATCTATGTTATATTACATTCTACACAATTATATTGTACAGAATATAATCTATGATAGATTATATTTAGATCATATTCCTGTTAAGGTTCAGATTTAAGATCATGCACACTTACTGAGGTGTGTGTGGTGCCATTTTTGTGACTCTGGAATTCCCTTTAACAGCACCTTATTACAGGGCTTATAAAAATAAACAGCTTAAATCTTTGGTCCATTATTTTACATTTCTGTATCGGTTTGCTTGAATGTAAACATTCACCAATGAAACAAATAATAGGCTTTTGTAAATCTTGAGGTTTACATGAAAACAACTTTTTTGAATGTTTGTTGAATCTCACATGTGTATGTGTAAGTGAGTGGGGACACTGGCTCAGAGCAGCAAGAAATTTAACACATTAAACATAGTTTGTGTTTAAATTTTATAAATAGAGTTTTACAAACATAAACTTTATCTGCTAATGGCAAATCTTTTTCATAAATTAGTATAATGTATAGTTGCAAGGCTCAAGATAAAAACGGGAAGAAAAAAGAGAAAAATCTAAACAAAATAGGAAGATGATGTTTTCCCAATTTCAGGGTGAGAACAGTGAGCATTAGTGCCAGACAAGTAATTTTCCCTCTGAGTCAAGTCATGGGATATGACAAGCGGGTCGATTTTAGGAAGTGTCACTCAGCAGAAGACTGAAGGAGGCAGAGCTCTTGAGTCTTAATGAAAACTGTCCTTCTCTTCTGGCTGGGATTTCTAATGTAAACAATTGTGGAAGAAGAGCAGTATGGAGATAAGGTTTCCCTCTGTCCTCTTACACATCAGACCCACCATTGGGTTTCCCAAGGCTATGAAAACCTTTTAAAAAGACGTTAGCTGTAAGGAAGCCACTGTACTCCTTTCTCCATGGTGTCAGGCAGTGATGTCAGCAGCAGTGGTGTATCCTCATCTGAAAAAGCGCAATGGGGAAAACAGGGTGATCTCAGTATGTGTTGTGTTTCCTTTCAGCATTGGTTTACTGAGCTGCCTCCTGTGTTAACATTTGAACTGTCAAGATTTGAATTTAATCAAGCATTGGGAAGACCAGAAAAAATTCACAATAAGTTAGAATTTCCCCAAGTTTTATATCTGGACAGGTATGGTTTAAAGAGACTGTTACAGGTTTGCAACCTCTCAGTGAGTAAGGGAAGGGTAACTGTGTGGTAACTATGTGATGTTATTTCCTTCAGTCGAAGCCTCATTGATACATGATAGCTTGCAATTTTTCATGGGAATATGTTCATTTCTTTTATAAATATGTAGTTATAAATGCATATTGGAATGTTAAAATATTTTTGTGTTTTACATATGATATCTTATAAAATTTCAATTGACCCTTTATAGTAATAATTAGACTTAACATCATACCTGCTTCCAAGTTATTTGGAAATACTAATGAATGCTAATTTTTTCCTTGATAGGTATATGCACAGAAACAGAGAAATAACAAGAATTAAACGTGAAGAGATCAAAAGACTTAAAGATTACCTCACAGTATTACAACAAAGATTAGAGAGGTATTTAACTTTTATGTAGTTATGATAGGAAAGTATGTGTCTGGTGATTATCAAAATTTTTAATTTTTAGTATGCTCTGGGTAACTTAAACTTATATGATTTGAAGTTTGATTAATTATTTTAGAAACTAGCTTGCATCTTTAATAGGCTTTAAAGGCTTATTTTAGAAATTGAAATTAAAATATGTGATTATCATCAGCTTGTTTCCCTGATGCTATAAATGGACCTAAAGGACTCTAGCACAGAGCATGAGATTTACTTTGTGTTGAAAAGAATGGCAGGTAAAAGAGAAGATTCAAACTCTAGCCTCTTTGGTCTCCCAAACGTCATACAGCAGCGTCACTCAGGAATAAGTTAGGCAGTGAGGGGAGGTTAGGCAGCTCAAAGGCGCGTGGCTAGAGCCAGTGCTCTTGAGTACTCCAAGTGAGTGGCTGTGTGTGCAGATGTTGCTACATCCACAGTACTGCATTATTTATTAGGAAACCTTATGAAATGTAGAATGTGGGTGTCATGCAGCCTGATAAGTCCACAGGCTGAAATGCGGTGTATAAATAGTTGGTTAGCTACAACTATTTGAGTTCCTCCCATTTGCTTTTAATCTTCACACTAATAACAAATTGTTGAGTGAATATGTATATTTCCAGTAGGTTTTATTCTCATAAGGTTCATATGTATGAAAAGTGCTCACAAAGTAAATAATGGTAAAAGCCACTACTTTGAAGCTGAGATCAGTGTAGAATTCAAAGAGAACATTTGCAGATGGTCCAACAGGTTGTCTTCCCACTGATCCATAGTTTAGAACGGCATCTTCTCACTGATCTATAGTTCAGAACGGCATCTTCTCACTGATCCACAGTTTAGAACGCCATCTTCCCCTGATCCACAGTTCAGAACGGCATCTTCCCCTGATCCACAGTTTAGAACGCCATCTTCCCCTGATCCACAGTTTAGAACGGCATCTTCCCCTGATCCACAGTTTAGAACGGAATCTTCCCCTGACCCACAGTTCAGAACAGTGTCTTAGGTACAGCTGTACCCACAGCTCTCCATTTTGATCAGTTCTGCTGTCCTTTCTTTCGAGAACATTTAGTGCATTTCTTTAATGTATATTCAGTTTCATCTTCTTCCTTAGAAAGCAAGTTTAATTTCTGACTTATTTGTGTTGTTTCATTTTATAAGACTTGTTTAAAAACATATTGCTGATGATATAGATAAAACATTGGTATATTTTATTAACAGATATTTAAGCTATGGTTCCGGTCCCAAAAGATTCCCCTTGGTAGATGTTCTACAGTATGCATTGGAATTTGCCTCAAGTAAACCTGTTTGCACCTCTCCGGTTGATGATATTGATGCTAGTTCTTCAACTAGTGGCTCCATACCATCCCAGTCTTCACCAAGGTAACGTTTCCACACACAGCGTGCTGCTGGGCTGACTGTGTCCTGGAACACATCCGGGCAGGGTTTGATCAAGTGTGCGTGCTGTGACTTCAACAATCCTTCTAAAAATAAACTCACTTAGAAGATTATTCTTTTATTATTTCAGTAGATCTATAGTTATCAATTGGAATTCTCATAAACTTTTTTCCATTCAGATTTATTCTTTGCAATGTTGTGGTCTGTAGATTTTAAACATTTTATCATATGTAAAGCAATTCAGAGTAGAATTTGTTTCTGTGACTCTAGCTCGGTATTAGCAAGAGATCTTTAACTAGAGCATGCATTAGTTTTCTCATTTAAAAACAGAAAGACAATCTTACTTTAGACTCACAATTTCATCCTTGTGAGACTTAAGTCTTCAAGCACTAAGGATATTAGATCTGTTCTTAAAACCACTTCCTCTTGAAATTACTAGAGACTCTGATGCTATCTTCTGTGTCTGGCCTAGTCTTTCCTAGTGCTGGAAGTTTAATCAGTAATGCCTTCTTTAATACACAGCCCACCAGAACAGCAGGGAACCCCTGCTTCAGAACCTCCCAGCTCAGCACCTGCAGCAGGTGCTGCCCTGTCACTGAGGACAGTGATACACAAACCATTCACTCAGTCTCGGATACCTCCAGATTTACCCATGCATCCGGCACCAAGGCACATAACAGAAGAGGAACTGTCTGTGCTAGAGAGCTGTTTACATCGCTGGAGGACAGAAATAGAAAATGACACACGAGGTAAGAAGCTTCTTCTAGTGTGTTACTGTCACTTCAGATGACGTCAGATACCTCTGGGTTTCATATTTAAACACTAGTATTTTTTTCAATCTTTTATGAAAAGATTTTCTGTGTGAGAAACTGATGTGACTCTCCAGTTTTATGCAGTGAGTGTCGGATTCACAGGGACTGAAAGGGCTTCCCCAGATTCCTTAGCTGATTAATGATATAACAGATGGTCTGATTTGCAGTGGAGTATCTAAATTTGTATCAAACTGGCTTTGCCTTTGCAGCTACTCCACTGGTGAAATGGCACAGAGCCTCAAAATTTGTACTTAGTGATGTCCGCATAGTGAAAAGGGGATGACTGTTAATGTTTAGGTGTAAAAATTTAAGATGCTAGTTTTCATTTTTGTTTGCTTTTTCCTAAATTGTACTTAAGATTGAGCCTGGAGGCATCTTTGTGCTAGAGATGCTGAGTCCCATCTCCAACCTTAGACTTTTAATTTTTAAATCTGGCCTAACAGATTTGCAGAAATGATCCGTGAACCCAATGCCAGTATGTACAATTTTCAGGGACTATGCAGGAAAATAAGAAAAATAAGGATTTTCTGTGCAGGAGCCATTGTACATGAATGCATCCATACTGTAGTGCTGAGTTGTCTTTCTTGAAAGAAATTTTATTTTGAACTCATATCTTTTTCTGTTAAAATATGCTTTTTAACTTTAATATTTCATAAGTTATAGTTTTTTACTTGTCAAAATATACCCTACTAACTCTAAACTATTATTTATAGTAAAAGGATGAAATCACATTAAACAGCCTTCATTGCCCTAGGTGTCTTACTGTATATGTCAAATCGACTCCTATGGTAAGTGTGACTAAAGAACAGTCACAGCTTAATAGAGGTCAATAGTTCTACTGTTAGCCTCAGTAACTGAGAGCTTATCTTAATGTTGTACATATACATAGAAAATAATGTTAATATTAGAATTTGCTAACATTAATTAAGCATAGTTTTTATTGAATGCTATAATAAGTGTTGGATAATTTTCTTCTGGACTTGGCAGATGGTAGGTGCTAATAAACATTTGACAGTAAGGTACTGAATCAAGGGAAAAAAGAAATGAAAAATTTGAAATATTATTCAGTGACAACAGGCACATGGAGGTTAATGATCACAGACCTGAGAGAGAAATCTCACTGGTCCCTTTAGTTCACAGTAGCATAAATAACTAAGTAAAATAAACTTTTGTAAATACAAATTGGTGGCTCCCTACTTGGAAGAGGAAGAAAAGATGATGAGTTCACTCTCTGTCAATTTAGATAGACGAGCATGAGGAACATTCATGGCATAAGAAGTGTGTATACCATGCTGTGGACAAGGAGAGACTGATTCACTTCATATCCTTGTTTTTGTCTTTAATTCCTACTGATACAGCATACCAGCTTTGGTTTTGAAACTGTTGTGTTATATCCCAATGTACAGGAATAATGTATTTACTATCCATTGTTGGCCTACTACATATATATGCATGTATATAAATATATAATATGAACATAATATTTTTCAATAAATAGAGTATGTTTTTAAGATAGCATTTTTTAGTTAAGGTTTGTATGTTTTAAAATTATGCCTGTTTTAAAATAGTTCTGTGTGAGAGGGTACTCTCACAAAATTCCCAAACCCTGGATTTACTTTTTTTCTGGAGTAGTCTGGTAGGTCATAAATGCCATTTCTGTGTCTTGATTTGCTTTCCCTTAATTATAAGTACATTGAATTTTCATATTTTTAAAAATTTATTATTTATCTCATTATTCTATTTTGTAAACATTTTGGACAGTTTAATATATACCAAAACTGAAATGCTGAAAGTATTATATACATTATTTATTTCCTGTAACAAGTTGTGAAGTAGTTTATTTGCCTATATTTTATATTAAGCATTTTTCTAATTCTTATTTCTGAAAAGGCAGTGTACTCTATTTGAAACATTAATATTTTTGCCCATAGTGCATGCCATAGACTCTATTTTCCCAGTTTGACATTTGACCTTTATGCTGGTTTTTGTTTTGTTTTGTTGGTTATTTTCCTTTAATTTGTGTGTGCGTGTGTATTTTGTTTCCATGTATTTTGGTACATCCCTGTGTACAGTGCCTCTGGAGGCCAGAAGTGGGCTTCAGATGCCCTTAGGATTACAGTTACAGATGGCCGTGAGCTGCCGTGTATGTGGGGCTGGGAATTGTACCCACATGTTCTGAAAGAGCAACCAGTGCTCTTAACCAGTGAGTCATCTCTGTAGCACCCCTCTGTTTTGTTTTGTAGTGTTGATTAAAATTTTAGGTGTTCATAGGGGGTTGATGTTATGTTTTTATGTTTTTTTTTAATTTTCTACCAGGTTAAAGTAATTCTTTCCGGAGTTTGAAGTTATTAATATTTTTTGATATATTTTCTGGCTTCTTCTTGGTTCTCTTCAAACAATTAATAGTATGTTGTGATTATATGGTATTTAAATGTATTGATACAGTCATTTATTAAGATTTTGAAATTCTGAAATAATGTAGGTAGGGACACCCAGTCTTTAGTTTTATAGGATTCTTTTCTAGAGAAGTAGAAATAGAGGTAGAGAAAGTTCTGTAGTTAGAGTCCTTTCCCTGGGTTACTTTAGTGTTTCAGTTATTTATATGTACGCAAGCTCATAGTGGATTTTTTTCTAGAAAAATCTCCAGTACCATGTGTGTATTTGTGGGGTGGTGGGTTAGCATTCCTTGAAAGCTTACTGAATGCTTGAGTGCAGTTTAATTTTCTTGAAACTGCATATTTCCTTGATGAGTCCTATTTTTGGTACTTTTGACTTTATTTCACACGGACTCCAATGATAGTTAATATCTATTTTTGACATTTTTAAATTTATTGAATAATTCTTAGCTGGAAGAGAAACGATAACTAGCATCTTAAAGACTAGCTTAGGAAACTTTTCTTCTTCTCTAGTGTGATTATAAGAGAATCTCGGTCCCCCTGCTATTACTCTCAGTAAAAATTCATGTGACATTTGTCATCCATTAAGTCACATCTTCTATCTGCAGATCTGCAGGAAAGCATATCCAGAATCCACCGAACCATTGAACTTATGTACTCTGACAAATCCATGATCCAAGTAAGTGAACGCTGAGCTGCTATCATTGTCAGAATTGTTGACATACACTCTAATTCATCTTTATATTGATTTTAAGGATATTTTTTAATTATGTGGATGTTTCTGTGTTTATCAGTGCCTCTGGAGGCCAAAGGTGCTGGATAACTTTCGAGCTGGAGTTGCAGGCAGCTATGATTGGCTGTACATGTGTGCGGAGGATAAAACTTAGGTCCTCTGGAAGAGCAATAAGTGCTTTTGACTGTTGAACTACTATCCTTCCATCCTCTCACATTCATCTTATCTATCTTATACTAACTCCCAATACATGGTTTGTCATACAACATATATTTTATTATAATAAGTAATATATTTGGTATTACAGAATAAACTAATGGGTCACGTAGATATAGCACGTGGGTTACAGGCCAAGGAGGGCTACATAGTAAGAAACTGTTTCCAAACAGCAAGAAAAGATAAAATGTTAACTCTGGATATGCAATGATATACAGTTTGTTTTTTGTGAAGACTGAGAGAAACTGTGTGTGTATTAATGTTCACCATGACTCCTTTGTTCAGTAGAAATAAGTGGTAGGCCTCCCACTAACACACACTAGTATATTTTCAATTACTACACATGTTTTGTATATAATTTAGTTTATTTAACTCCTCCAGATTTCCAGCCACCCCCAGATTATTTTGCATGTTATTTTTTTTTTGTTCTGTTGTTTTTCTCTATAAGTTTGATTCCAGCTACTTTACTTCCATTTAAAAAAAATGTGCCCTCCTCCCTGCATCTTTCCTCAAATAGGGAGTTTTCAGATTCAGTTGGAGTGTGGTATAAAGACTGTATACTCAAAGTTCTACTTTGTTTTTCTTTCCATGTTAGGTCCCTTATCGCCTTCATGCTGTTTTAGTTCACGAAGGTCAGGCCAACGCCGGGCACTATTGGGCATATATTTTTGACCATCGTGAAAGCAGATGGATGAAGTACAATGATATTGCTGTGACCAAGTCATCATGGGAAGAGCTAGTAAGGGACTCTTTTGGTGGTTATCGAAATGCCAGTGCTTACTGTTTGATGTACATAAATGACAAGGCACAATTCTTAATACAAGGTAAGATGATGCATCATCACCATTATTATTGTTTAGAGGTTATTTACCTTTTATTTGTATGTATGAGTGTTTTACCTGCATGTATAAGAGTGCACTGTATAAGAAGAGCCTTGTGCCTGTGTGGATCAGAGTGGATCCCTTAGTACTGGAGTTACAGACTGTTATCGAGAGCCACTATATGGATGTTGGGGACTGTATCCATGTTGTCAAGAACAGCAAGTGCTCTTGACTGCTAAGCCAGGTCTGCAGCCCCAGAGTGATGGACTTTTGAATAAGGACTTTTCTGTGTGTATGTGATGAATTCACTCAGGGTGGAGAATGTGATAAGTATTTCTTGGTGACAGGTGTGGGAAGCTAGACTGAGAAAGTGGTATAACCTGAGGTAGACTTTGGCAATGTGACCCATGACGTCACATTGTCCTCACAGCTAAACAGTAAGTGTACAGCTGAATGTTTTCCTCCATGGTGAGCAGTCTTCAGTTACTGCATCGACACATTGATGGACATTTGACACCTCAGGTAACACACAAGGCTTTCCTTCTGGCCTGTGACATTTCCTCCAGTTTCATTTAGCAGTCTAGTACATTTTGAACTTTATATACTTTATTATATTTGAACTTCATGTCTTCTCCTCTTGAAAAGTTTTTTGTAACATTCAAAAACATTTGCGTATGTGTTCTCAAACAGATTTCTTCCATTGGATAGGGTGTTTGGCTAGCCTTGCTCACTGTAATCTTCTTAGCTCAGAGCCAAAGCCAGTATGGGTCTTTTTGTTGTTGTTGTTACTCTACCACAGGCTTTTCATAAAGAAAACACCCAGTAAAGGCTCTGAAGAGATGCAGCCAACTTTTTTTTTGTATCACCTGACAGGCTGTCCATTTCTAACTGAAGAGATGGTTTGCAATTCACGTGACTAGTTAAGTACTGGTTACATACTATTTCAGAACATCTTGCTGCATTGATAAGCTTCTTAAGTTTATGTGTTTTTATGTTATAGTTAACTCCTTAACATGAAAAACAATTTCAGTTCTGCGTAGAGCCTAAAAAGGTCATGATTGCTGCCCACTTCTGTGAAAAGGCCACTTTCTGCATGATCATAGATTGGATGCTGTCTTAGAGTGGCAAAAATGATATTATATCAATGTTAGAGACACAAAACTTTTTAATCCCAGGTTGTGTCTCATCAATACACTTCAGACTCTAGAAACTTCTCAGAATCCCTTAGTTCATTTTCAAATACTCATGCCATTGTTTGTCTGAGCACTTTAAGACTTTTAAAGAAAAGCTAGGTAATATTGTTTGAGATAATAACTATATATAATAATTAATGGTCTAGAGTTTATATTCTATTTGAAATGTATTCTTGTTTGAGCTTTGCATGTTTCCTTTAATTCTTAATTTTATAGTGGTTTTTAAAATTTGATTTGCAGAGGAGTTTAATAAAGAGACTGGGCAGGCCCTTGTTGGACTAGAAACATTGCCACCAGATTTGAGAGATTTTGTTGAGGAAGACAACCAACGATTTGAGAAGGAACTTGAAGAATGGGATACGCAACTTGCACAAAGAGCATTGCAGGAAAAGCTTTTAGCTGCTCAAAAACTAAGGGAGGCGGAGTTTTCGGCAGCTACAGGTTTGTCCATTTTTACTGTTGTATTTTATTATCAAGTAATAGCATCAATTATTATTGTGTTTTAATATATGATATGCTCACTAATGCTCAGGAGTAGGAACATATGCTCAACACCCAATTTTTTTTTAAAAAAAAGATTAATAATGTTAGTCAAAACTAAATATTTAAAATTATCAAGCTAAAATGGTATATAGGTAATTAAACTGGCACATGTGTAAGAAATTAAAGCATGAAGTTTAACTACAGTCAAGCATAAAGAAGCAATAGAAGTTAGTAAGGTCTAGTACCTCCCACACCCAGAGCTCAGAACTTCCTTGTTCCTTGACTGACACCACTGTACATACATTTGCCTTTTCAAGATAATTGCTAAGAATTCCCTGCCTACTTTGAGCCAGGTGCTGTCCTTCTGGCAGGAGGAAGGAAAGGCTGTGATTAGGAAAGAAGTAAATTGACTTGCTGGGTCAATTAAGAAAGAGTTCTCAATAGACAATACTAAAATACTCATGTTTATTATATAATACTGGGATAGAAGCATTGATTCAGTTTCTTTCTTTTTTCTTAAATTGCGATTACAAAACAGGGTTGGGAATATACCTCAGTTGTAGGGCCATGTGATCAATACCCACTTTTACAAAAGATAAAGTAATTTCAGTAAACACTAAATATTTAAAACTGTCTTCCAAGCTAAAAAATTGTATATAGATCAATAAAACAGGCAAATGCATAAAAGCATAAATGTTAAAATATGTAATTCTTAAATATTAACTGAAAAAACATTAAATATTCAAAGTAAATACTAAAATAATTTAATACAAGAGCTTTTAGGACAATTGAAGATAAAATTTCTTTTAATCTTTTTTTAAACAGATTAATTGCAAACACGTTTTAGGACCATGAGTTTCTTGCTACAAATTTCCCATTTCTTTGCACTGGAAAGTGAGAAGATAGGAAGTAAATCTAGAGAATTTCCAAAAATGAGAAAACCCAGAGAGACCCCTGACTTCCCATCTCTGCTTCTCTCCACTCTGAGAGGATCGTTTTACCTCCTCAATTTCCTTGCCGGGATTTCCATCTTCTTTTCTCAATAAAGATTAAGCAAAGGAACCAACTAAAGATCTATATTTACTTAGTGATATTTCAAGAATGAATATTAGTGACTTAGGGTTTCTCTTGCTGTGAAGAGACACCATGACAACAGCAACTTTTATAAAGGATAACATTTAATTGGGTGGCTTGCAGTTCCAGGGGTTTAGTCCATTATCATAATTGGTGCAGCCTGGTGGCATGCAGGCTTACATGGTGCTGGAGAAGGAGCTGAGAGTTAATACACCTGTTGACGTGCAGGCAACAGGAAGTGGTTTGAGACACTGGGTATACTGGCTATGGCTTGATCATATATGAGACCTCAAAACCTACCCCTACTTCCTCCAACAAGGCCATACCTACCTCAACTAAGCCAGACCTCCTAATAGTGCCACCCCCTATAAGCTTATGGGGGCCAACTACATTTAAACTACCACAACTAGGATATACAATACAAATCAAATTGCTATTTGTTGTTTGCTAAACCTAGTAATATTATTTTTATCCAGTACTATTCATTGCCCACAGAAGCTAAATGTATGTAAATCTATCTTATCCAGCCTATCTTCCAACTCTTCCCTCTTCTTTTCTTAATTCATTATGTTCGATTAGTGCTATTCATAGTATGCGGGCATTGAGCTCCATCTACCAGAGAATAGCCAGCTTACCGTGGGCTGCCAGCTCTTAAATATAACAAAGTAATGTCTTTTTTGTTATGAGTTAGCTTGATGTTTAACTCATGTTTTGAAGCCTTTATTATTAACATTACACAGTTGAGTTTAGAGACCCAGAAATGCAGACTCAATAGTTCCACACTTGTTTGCTCACAGTCAGCCCAACATTGCTCTCTCAAGGCTGTGTTTAGGGGATGATTGAATATTCTCTTGGTTGAATGGAGAAGATGCAGTAATCTCTTTATCTCTGTCAGTACGCATGTGGTGAATATGGTTCTCAGAAAGTCAAGATAATAAACACCTTTTTTTTTTTTTCCCTTGAGCATCCAGTGCTTCTCTGATTTATTTTTCTAGGCTGTTAGCTTGTCCCTCCTCTCACCTTAACCTTGTTCCTCATAGCTCTCACATGTAGGGAACTTTTCTACAATGGTGACATTGCTAATAGTGTTCATAACTTGGGCAGTTTTTATCCCTTGACTATCTCAAAATATTTATGAATCTTTTCAAGATCACTGCAATCTATTTTCACTACCAAGTTTTTTATAACACTTCTTAGTTTGTCCTTAATTTTAAATTGCTTATTAATGTGATTTATATCAAGGTCTTTATGAGTCTTTTATTGATCCTTAAAATGTTTTCCAAAATCTCTTTCTTCTGCCTAGACTCTTTTCATTTCCAAAATAATCCTGCCCACAAGTTTCAAGACACAAATCAGCTGGTATATCTTCTAAAATGTTTTTATTAATAGCACTCTCCTAAGTGTGTATATTGGGCCCATAGTTCATTTCTAGAAAGTTATGAATATCATTACATTTAATATATTGTATTATAATAGATTTATCTTGATTTCCTGTGAAATTAAAATAGATGACATATATAAATATTTATGTAATGTCGGTTTTTTAGTCTATCCATAGAAAGTCAGTCTGGGTGACAGTCAAAATCATTTAATATTACCTATAAAGTATTTTGAAATCACATTTCTATATAGAAGAAAACCATGGACCCATGAAATATAATAGATTTGACTGTCCTCATCAAATAAAATTATCCTGACTCTCAGATGCTTGATATTTATAAGCTCTTGGACTGCTAGTTAGACTAGTATTTTAGCAGGTTGTTTTTTTCCCCTTATTGTGCTAAGTTCACTAGCCTATTAGCCATTATTCTTGGTGTATGGTAAAAAGAAACTGGCAAACACAGGGAAACACTTTCTTGGTGAATGTCTGTAAAGTCCTAAGTATAAAGCAAGAAACCATCCAGAAAGAGATGCACTGCCTTATTGGAAGTAGCTTAGTATTATCTCTACCCTCTCCTCAGTAGGGGTATTGAACATATCATTCTCAATCAGGAACTAGTTATACATGTAGGGAATTAATGTCTTTTAGCTTCTCTCCTTCCTTGCTACATATGCTACATATGAGACCAGAAGTCTCACTTCTGGTTTTCCTTATAGTAAAAATCACCTCTATCACCATAGTAACCCATGTCAAAAATTGTGGAATTACCTTTATGTTCAAGTTCTGACTCCTAATATGGCTTTCAAAATACACATTTACATCTCATCACTTTTGTCTGCCCTTATTGCTTTCTGTCATCCAAAGTGTAACCCTATCATTTAAGATTGCTCCAATAGCTTTTAGTATCTTCACTGACCTCAATTCTACTTTCTTCTGTAATCCATTACCTAAAATGTAACTATTATAATTTTTGGTGTGTGCTAGAGATAGAACTGAAAGACTTTTGCATACTAGGCAAGCTTTATATATAGCCCATAATTCTTTTTTTTTACAAAAAAAAAACTTGTGATACTGCTGTTGTATTAAAACTTTTCCCATCTCTTGTTCAGCTCAAAACATTTCTAGGATTCAAGGCTGTTAGCCCTTTGCCAATCAACATCCTACCCTGATCCTTTTTTATGTGCTGTGTAACCTACTGTCATTACTTGGCTGTTTGTGTTTCCTCTGATGGGATAAACTCACTAACCATTGGGTTTTGGAGTTCACCTTATCCTCCATCCCACAAACTAAATTGCTTACAAAACCCTCATTTTATTTCTAGACTTTATTGTCCCGATACGACTATGCTTTACTGCCTTTCCATTGCTGTAACAAAACACCATGGCCAAGGCAACCTCTAAGAGAAAACATTTAATTGGAGCTCGTGGTTGCAGAGCATTTATGTCCATAACTCATGGCAGTGAGCTTGGTGGCAGAAAGGCACGGTGCTGCATCAGTAGCTGATAACTTATATCTGATTCAAAAGCATGAGGCAGAGAGAGATACCCTCTGAGTACTGTCTGCTTTAAAACTTCAAAGGCTGTCTCCAGTGACACATCTCCTCTAAGGGGAACCTGCCTCCAAATGCTTTGGAAGTAGTTCCACCAACTTGGGATCGGGTGTTCAAATACTTGAACCTATGGAACATTCTCATTTAAACCTTTTTACAATTATTATCCTTCCATTTTTAATTAGTGATCTTGTCCATAATTAATTTTAAGAGAAGATGTTACTGTCTCTTTTGTCACTCCTGGAGATCTAGTGCCTAGCTTTGTACCTGGCACACAATTAAGTGTTTAATTAAAATTTGTTGGTGAAATGAATGCCCATACATGTATATTGAAATTGTAGTATATGTATATTGAAATTGTAGTACTATGTTTTGAATGATAAATGCTTGGTATAAAAGTAAAACACTAAATCTGGTTTTCCTGTGGCTCTGCTTTGTCTCGTGGGATGTCTCACTAACTCCAGCAGCAGTGTGGAGGGTTCACCTTGTCATTCTTCATGTTCATTCTTTAGCTTAACAATTTCCATTGTTCTATTAAGTTATGTTCCTATTTTTGCTGGGCCTTAGAGAATTAGCAATGCAAAGGGGAAATGGCAAGCCCGCTCATGAGAGTTTTACAGAGTGGCAGGGGAATATGAGCTTTAAGTCAACTGATAATTAAGCCATAATCGTGACATAACCATAACTTAAATAACAAGTTGTGTGTTACTGTAGAACAAGGGTTCTCATGTGTTAGTGGTTTTCTCTTTGTGAAGGAGCCATTTGCCTTTATGGAGACTCTCCATTGTCACATTTTGCGAGGGCACAGAGGTGTTACATCAGGAGGGATATGCTGGGTTCACAAGTGTCCCTCTAAACCCCAGACATACTCAAACCACTGGTACTTAAATTAAGCAAGTAAGCAAGTTCCCAGAAGGTGGGAGAACACACAGGCGGAGGGAAGAGTATATAGAGCTGATGGGTGGAAGGTGAGCTTCTCTTCTCGTGTCCACGGAAGTGGTAGTGTGTGGCCTCTTTCCAGCAGAGGGTATAAGGAGGCATTGAAAGGAAAGGTCAAAGCCCGATGACAAGCTTTGTAGGTCATGGTATAGTCAGTGGATGGTTGGACCTATGATCTGGAGCTCAAGTTAGCTAGAGCTGGAAGTAACTTCAAATCCTTTTTCTGTATGGTATTTGAAGACACAAACTCATGTTGGCACCAGTGTGGAAGGTTGTCATTGTTTTCTCTTGTGAGAGTACTCCGCTTTCAAGGGATAGGATCGCAAAGGAGACAGTAGGGTTTACTCATGGTTACAATTTGTCAGATAGAGATGGGTAAAAATACAAACATGTACTCATTGCAGAAATGCATGCTGAAATTCCTATGGCAAACCAATTTTCCTTTAGGCAAAACCTGGATGGTTTTGAGACATTGGTGCTTTTCATGTAGAAAATCTCCTTATGTAAAATATAATTAAGTACTCTTGGTTTTGTTATTTCCTTTTTGGTTACTTTTGGTTGGAAAGATCTTAGTGTATTGAAGGTCACATTTTATAGCACAAGACTTGACTTGGTTAGTGCATAACTTCTGAGCTAGCAATAAGCTTCTCATCGTCATCTAGTGTCTCGTGGTCTATGTAAGATGCACAATTGATTCTTTTCTCCTGAAGCGCAAGCAGGAGGAGCAGACTATCTAGAGCAGCCACCAAGGAGTGACTTCTCAAAACACTGGAAAGAAGAAACCGTACGAGTGATCGCCAAAGCAGCCCATGAGCACGGAGATAAAGGACCTGAGACAGTTTTACAGTCGGTAAGACCTCTTCCTTGCCTCTCGGAACACAGCATTCCCACAGTGTAATGGAAAATTACCCTGGCTGGGAGGTGGGGATGCTGTGGCTCTGCCACAGCGTGATCTGGGACCTTGGGCTCTCATTTCCTCAGCTTATGGTTTTATATCAAATTCCCTCTTAAGTTTCTATTTTCTTGTCAGAGGAATAAGAAGAATCAACAATCATAGACTAAATTGTCCATTTGACTTGGAATTTAAAGAGAAGTATATATAAAGTTCAATACAGTTTTTATGTACTCCTCCATCCCCGTCTGTGATGTGCCAATCCTGGAATAATTAGGAGTTTAAGATGATGTTGTCATTGTCTTGACGAAAGTGTTTAACAAGAAGTGAGAGTATTACTAGGAAATAGGTGTGCTGTGCAGTTTGTGAGTATTCTGGGTAGAATCTTACAGTAGTGTGTTTCCAGTTTGTCTTGTAGTCATCCCACTCCCATTGTAGTAGTGAATATGACCAGCCCCCATGCTTTATGAGAGCTCCTATAGGATGTGAAGATTGTGTTTGCAGAGAACTAAAGCAAATCAGGTACTTCAGAAATTTACATGACAGTCGGTCTCAGCAATAGCCTGCTGACTTAAGACCTCCATTAACCAAATGTTCCAGTTAAGTAAGACTTTCTGTTGGCTATGTTGTAATGAACTAATAATAACCAGGAGTTCTTTTGCTTTCACTTCCAGCTTGAAAATATATTACAGTCTTCTTAGTATAAAAATTAATTTAAATATATTTTATTTTATGATTATAAGTTCTGCAAATGTCTTAGAATCTGTAAATTAATTTAAGAATATTAGGTAACTCTAAAGCTTTTCATGGAAAATATTTTGCTTCATGAGTCTGAAAACTCTCCTCTTGGGGGCCATGGAAACAGGATAACTGGGGAACAAGAACAGACAGTAGGTATGGGGAGAATAATTTTATAATAAAATTTTAATTTGGGGTCTTTATAAATTGGCACCTTGAGTTATTAAGACCTAAGGAATATCATGCTTTTAGCTTGGCTCAGAAAACCAATAACATAATTTAGAGTAATATAGGATTACGTTTCATTTTAGTTCAGCTAATCATAAGTATTTTAACGCACACATATCCCCACATAAATTTGCATGACTTAGATGTATTGAATGCGTGGGTATCTTATTAATTTAGTGTGTGCTGCCTCTTATCTACTGGGAAAAAAAAGAAAAGAGAATATGACTGGCAAGCTAATTGTTTTCCACAGACCATCCTGTGACATGGTGTCTCCTTTGACTCTGCTGTGCGTGAAATCTGAACCTGCTGAAGAAGTTGTCAACTTTTTCTATCTGAGCAGCTGTGGCTCTGGGTCTAGGGGTCATTGCTTAGGAGCCTGGCACTCATTTCTGGTTATGTTTTGACATTTCTATTTAGCATGTATTAGCAACTAGAGTGAGAGAGTTCAGGTTTAGATGGGCATTTCTGTGACTTTTGTGTGTGGATTTCACTTCTTACTAGACATACAATCTTATAAACTTTTACTTTCAGGTTTTTTTTTTCCTACGCATTTGAAGTGACTGTGGAGTTATCATGAGGCTTTATTTGTTTTTGTTTCATTTTGATAGTAGGCCTCAGGGTGCTGGTCACTTCACGTCAGCTCTAGGTGTCTCGCTTTTCAGGAGAATTGCTCTGATTTCTACTTCAACACTTTAGGATATGTAAGAGTGTGGAAAGCTGATGGTAACTTGGTTTTAGTGATTGGCCAGTGGTCCGTCACTGTCAACTGGACCCTTTCTGCTTTTCATTTTTAACTAGTTTTGAAATTTTCAGTATGGCTGCAGCATGAAGTTTTCTATCTTGCCTCTCTTTTATTTACCTAAACTTACAAGATAAATATTTTCTCACCTTATAAGCTCAGTAAAAAATTACTGAATATTATACCACTGAATAGTAGAAATTTCATATGTTTACCCAGTTCCATTGTATATTGTTTCCACTTTTACATTATTATAAATAGGCTATTATAATAAAAAGTGTCTGCCCATTTTACACGTTTTCTTAAAATAGACTGTCTGTATTTAATTATTATATTAAAGAGGGTGTCATATAAATGCCCAAAAGTAATACCTGCTCTCGAAACAAAACAAAGCATACTCATTTACTGCACGTTCACTTCAGTTTTACTAGGAAAAAGTAATACCTGCTCTCGAAACAAAACAAAGCATACTCATTTACTAGGAAAAAGAAAAGTGAAGCCTGACGAGAGAGCTTACTCTGGATTGTGTTTCTAGTCGGAAGTGAAATCTATGCCTCTGAGATTTTATCACTCCCTTCTATGAGAATATTGTTTTACAAAAATCATACAGGCAGCGAGTTTTGGGCTATTTTAATTAATTCTATCATGGTAACTGAGAACCTTCTAATTTTGTTGCCTTTGTTTAATTTTTCTTAATTTATCCACTATGAGATTTGATATAATAGAAAATTAAAAATAAACATCTAATTTACTTTAGTGTACGCACAGCTACTTTATATGAAAAATCTTCTGAATCAGTTTGAGCTGTTTTATACATTTAAAATCTCTTTTCTTCCAAAATTTATCCTTACCAACATTATGCTTATGAAACTTAACAGTAGCAACAAGGGTTTGTTTTTGTTAACTCAAATTTCCCTCCTCGCATAGTTGTTTTACAGGGACCATGTAGGTATTTTCTTGAAGTTTATATTTCCCATTTTTTAAAGGTTTTATGTATGTGAGTCTCTGCGTGTGGGTTTGTGCACATAAGAGTGCAAGCGTCCACAGAATCCAGCAAAGGACGTTGGGTCCCTTTGAGTTGAAGTTAGAGGTGAACGTGAGCTGCCAGTCACAGGTGCTAGAAATCAAGCTTAGTTTCTCTGTAAGAACAGTATGTGCTCTTTTCTGCTGAGCCATCTCTTCTGCTCCTTTCTGTCTTTAAAATGATATCATTTTAGATGGTTTACTCATAAGCAATTCGTCACTAAGGTTCCAACATCGATTGTAGCTTTCTGGCTTGCATTTCACTTTTGCGAATGGAGACTTGGCACAATCTCTTAAATATTAGAAGTATTAACAATTTCTAATTAGAACAAATACATCTCTACAAAATAACATAACAGTGACTGAAGCAGCCTAAATACTTTTAGCACTTGATATCTGCTGACTGAGCAATAAGATGTGCAAGTAATAACCTGTCAGTTACACAGGACTATGTAAAACGTTTGCCCTTGCAAACTGCTGGGCTTAGAGGAGGTCATAATCTCATTCTCTTCGAAATAGCAAGAATGTCTTTTGGGAGTAACGAGGGCTGTTTGCTTTAAATAGTACTGTTAAATACAACTTGTGTCTTTTTTATTTTAAATACTGTAAGTCTAAAATACTTTGTGAAAAGCTACTTTAAGCATTTGGAGCGCAAAGAGAAAGACTACAGTTTTATATTATAATTTGATTAATAAATTTGCCTTTAATATTTATCTTGAAGTGGCTTCATTTTATACCTCATAAATACAGATATCTGAAGAGAGATTATAAACCTGTGCATGTAAAGAGAATGCTTCCATTGTTGTCTTTTCTAATTTGCATACCAATGATTTTCTTCTGCAGAATCCTGAAAATGCCACAAGCCAGCCACCTTCTAGCCAGCAAGTTGTAGAGGTGGCAATCCCTCACGTAGGGAAGCTTATGGTTGAGTCAAAGGAGGGAGGGTATGATGACGAGGTACCTTGACTGGAGTGTTCTGCAGCGTTTGTACTCACTCTGTGCTGATGTGTACAGATACCTTAGGCATCACTCAGGCATGCCTGCACCCACCTACTTAACGTCTGTCTGTTGCTGCATAACATAAAGTTTTGCCTCCTATGCTCAAACCTTGCCAGTTACTTACAGAACTTGGGAATTAAATATAAGAGCAGAGGTAAGCTTAGAGAATAGATGAAAAGAATGATTGTATGTTTCTGAAACTGTGTTATGCAGAAATAACTTCAGTTTACTCACAGGGTGACAGATTGTAGTAATATTCGCTTAGTTGTATAATAAACATTTTGTATTTAAAAATAATTGATATTTTCCTAACCTGTTTTACTTTTATAATTTCTTTTATACTTTGCCCATCATTGCTCACCACCACAACAGAAAGCCCTACATAACATATCGCAAGATAGATAATTGATGTTTTTGCTGCTCTAGACTCGTCTGTATCAGCAAATATAATGGCTGGTGGACATCACTGAGTGCCTAGAATGTTTTTTGTCCCATGGCATCTCCATCTTCCAATTTGTCTTCTGATTATCTCTCTACTTAGTTGTCCCAACAACCTTCAGGCATTTTTGTTTCTTATAATAAAGTTCTCTTTAATCTAATGGAAATTGAGCTGTTTAGTTCATCGGATTATTGTCATTCCTTTTCTGAATTTTTTTCCCCTGAAACTCTTAAAATGGTTTTGTTCTGTATTTTGAGAGAGGACAGATAAGTTTTTGAATAGTGGTAGTAGAGATATGGAGGTGGGTGTGATTTAAGGGAAGAGAGATTTGTTGGATACCATAGCTTTTTAGTGTTTGTATCATGGAAAAGAATTGGATGTGTGCTAAATATTTTTTTCTAAATATCATTTTTTCCTCCAAAATGTATTCCTGAGTTTCAATTACAACTATTTAAGAATAAATCATCAAACTTTTAAGTGTTTTGAAGCATTGGTATCACTGTGCCTGTATGAGAAATTATATCTACTAAAGGACTAGATTTAAAAGCCAGTAACTGGCACAAGGACTTGCATAAGCAGGCAATGAGCCCTGGGGAAATTGCAACCCTTCGTATATAATACTAATAGCACTATGTCACATTGTTCCATGTTTGCTTTTGAAAATTATCCAAACTGACACAATTTAATAAAGGTACTAGTTTGTTATGATGCACCTACTTGCTTGTTTTCAGTGTGAGCTAATTGTGGCATTTATGAAAGAATTGTCATCACTCACTAATCACCACCTGGTGGGTAAGCCTGTTGCTACCAGAGTTATATGTTTTGATGTACTTTTTGTGGTCATCCTTGCTTAGCAGTGCATGTGCCTTGAGACCTTTTAAGATAAGCTATATAGAGGGTAGATATGCAGGTTGTACAGTTATACAGAGGTGCTTAGCCCAGGAGCAGGAGAGGGATCCAATGGAGTTCTTCATTGGCTCACCCCTCCTTGAGCAAAAGCTTTTGCTTTTCCCTAAACAGTTCCTTTGGAGAAGCATTCATTTTTCTCATTTGTCCAGAAGGGGGTGCCTGTTTACAATTCTCAACTTTCAAAAGGATGCCTTTTTGCTCTCGTACAAAGGCATCTTGCTAGCCAGCTGAGCCGCTGTACAGATGAATGATCCTTTACTGTACACCAGAAAACATTTGCTCTCTTTTAAATGCATCATTTGACTCGCCACAGTAGAGAACAAAGGGCTTTTAAGTTGCATGTAAATAATTCATTTTGCATTGTTTTAGATTTTTATTTGTTAACTGTTAACCATTCAGAAATTCTTACTTTCAATTTCTATGCCAGATCATGATGACACCCAGTATGCAAGGTATTATCATGGCGATAGGTAAATCCAGGAGTGTATATGACAGGTGTGGTCCTGAAGCAGGGTTCTTTAAGGTACTATTAACATTTTCATATTTTCAAAAAATGTAGTGTTTTACAGCATCCTGTTTCTTTAAACAAATTTCTGTTTTCCTTCTGAAGCACGATAACCTGGTGGTGATCTGGGAGCTGCTTGTGTGTAAGATTCCAAGATTCTTTCTCTTTTTGAATGCAGATAATTCAAGAAAATTAGAACATTTTACCTGAGTTTTATTTGTTGTTAGTAATTTAATCAAGAGATTAAGGATATTGAAGAGCAGTAACAGGGACTGTATAATTGCTTCTGGTAATAACTTATTTCTTCCTTTGAGTTTAGATCATGGGTCAGTAAGTTTTAAAATATTTCCTTTAAGTTTTCTATTTGATACTAAATCGATTTTCTGATGGTTTCTAAAAATAATTCATTTATTTTTAGTTTCTTGTTATCAACTGGTGAATTTTTAATATTTTAGTCACCATCTCACACCTTCTCCCTTAAGTATGTCAGCTTGCCAAAGTTTTCAGGTTTTTTGTTTGTTTGTTTGTTTAGCATTTTTTTTTGGAAAGATGAGAACACCATGTGTGGTGTGTTATGGTGTGTTAATTTTTTACAATTTCCCGAAGATTCTCTGTGTGTGTACTCCCCTTCCTCTGTCTTAGGGCTATGTAAAAAGCGTCAGTATTAAGACTGTCAGTTTCGTTAGAGTGGTAACAATGTAGTTCTTTAATCTCAGCACTTGGGAGGCAGAGGCAAGTGGATCTCTGTAAATTTATGGCCATCCTTGTCTACAAAACAAGTTTTGGGATATCCAGGGCTGTTACAGAAAGAAACCCTGTCTCAAAAAAAAAAGTCAGCATCAAATCCTTTTTGGCATTAACATTCTGAAACTGTCCCTTTATTTTCTGAATTTTGTCATCACTTCCTCTGTTCTTCAGAGCCGCACCCACCTGCTAGCTTTCTTCAGCCCTGTGTAAGGGACAAAAGCAGACCACTTATTTGCCTTCTCAATAAGTACTTTTGAATTTGTTCGAATTAATTAATTTTATGGATATTTGTTAGGCTTTTTGAATATCCAACTTGAAGTGTTAAATTGTAAACCTTTTGTCAAACTGGTCCCAGGACAAATTTATTGGTTTCTTAAGACCTCATGAAAAAAGATTAAAAAACTTCTACAAGAATAGGAAGGAAGTGGGCATTCAAATGCCTTCTGCGTTTGCAGTAGAGTTGCTGCCTGTGCTCTTTGCAGTGCCCTAAGTCGTAGATGGTGTTTCCATCCCATCCTGTCTTAGGGTTTCTATTGCTGGGAAAGAGACACCATGAACAACTCTCATAAAGGAAATGTTTCACTAGGGTGGCTGGCTTACAGTTTCATCATGTCAGGGAGCATGGCAGCATGCAGGCGGACATGGTACTGGAGTAATAGCTGAGAGCCCTACATCTTTCAGGCAACAGGAAATCAGCTGACTGTCCTACGGAGAGAAGCCTGAGCAAAAGAGACCTCAAAGCCTGCCTGAACAGAGACACACTTCCTCCAACAAGGCCACATCTCCTAATAGTGCTACTCCCTTTGGAGGCCATTTTCTTTCAACCACCACACCTCCCTTTTGTCCTTCATTTCTCCTTGATTGCCTCCACACATGTATTTAATTTTTTTGTTGTAGTTTTCTGTATTTGCCATTGGCTCCTCTCTCTACTAGTTACTAGAGTCTTCTTTTTTTAATCAATTTTACGTATGTCTTTTTATTCTTTCTTTATGTGTCACTGTTTTTAGCTTACATTTCTTCCTAATACCACTTTCATTCAGTGTCACAAGAGGGCATCAGTAATGTGCAACGGCTGAGGGAGGGCTTGTGCCAAGCCGAGCTGGCCAAGCCGAGTTGGCAGCAGGCAGCCAAGCCAGGGGATGAGGGCGTGCAGGGTGGTTCTAAAACCAAACGCTGGGCACCAGATAATGCGAGGCTCATGGCCTTTATTAGCAGTTAGAATCTTCTGCAGGTATCTCCTGCCCTGAGTCCTCTCCACTGCACCCTGATAGTGCTCACCAGTTCTGTGTCCAAACCTCACTTGTAAGGATAGCTGGAGGCTACCGGGATGGAAGCAGAGTATTGGCATATGATGACTGCTCCCATCTTCCTCTATTCTGTGAATGATATAGAGGATATTTTATTCTTTTCAATGACTAATTTATAAAGGTGTTAAAAATGGGAATGGCGTTTTTCTCTATATCTTGACCATTACCAAGAAAACCTTTAGAGTTGAATTTATAGAAATTTTTGATTACCTGTATGTAGGGTGAAAGAGTTAGTAGGCAGGCAGGTGGGACTAAGGTATTCTGCCTGGTTCCTTCTCAATCTGACCTTTTGTGGTAGGGTTGGTTTCCATTTTAAATAGAAAAATCCTTAAGTGAAATGGTTTAAACATAAGATTCCCAAGAAAGGCAGTTTAAAATTATTTCAATGAGAAAAACTAAAGTCAAAAAGATAAAATATAAAGGACAGTTGTAAAAGTCTGGTTATTATAAGTTATGTGCAGACTGGGGGCAAAGGTGTCAAATTACAATTATTAATCTAGGAATAGCTTGTATTTTCTTTGAAAGGCATAGAAATTCTCTTTTGGAAACTATTATCTGCACCTGTAACAGTAGTATCTCCAGGGTTTTATGACATGAACTTCTGTATTATGGAACAATGTTCTTGATGGGGGATCATTGCTCCACAGTAATTATTGCAAGTTGATATTATATAGTTACTCCCTTTTACACCTTAGTTCCCATTACCAGTGCTGCACCTTTGTTTACTCTGTATTTGTAAAATGTATTTATTTTAACTTATAAGAATGCTTAAAAGTATAGTGGCAGTAAGTTACCCCATGTCACCCCAATCAGACTCAGAAGTAGAACTCCTGAGGTGCTCCTGCATCACCTCTATGCTCCTTCCTGTAGGCCCCACTACCAAATGCATCTATTGCCTCCTGACTTTAGTCTTGGTGTTAGTGTTGTGTTCTGCCTTGGGTACTTCAAACCCTTTGCTCCTGGCTATTCTCAGTGTGTCTGGATTTAAAACATGTTTAGAATTCTATGTCGTTGAGTGTGCTTATAATTTGTAGGGTGTCGTATATGTAGACACATTGGTATTCCATAGTATGGCTGTACCATTATCTGTGTTTCCATTCTACTCTTGATTGATATAACAATTTATAAGGCATGCCCTTTAGCCCAAGGGATATAGTTTTAGTAGTTATGGATTGATTTATTCCTGAATGAATCTTTTTTCTAGTGGGGAAGCAAACATTAATAATTGAAATTTGTATGATGAAGAAAATAAGTGAATAAAGATTACTTACATACAGTAAAGATCAGAGGTAGTATCTAGACTGCTTCTTAGAGAAAGTGACATTTGAACAACTAATACTCATATCCAAAAGTGAACTATGAATGGTTTTTCTCACTTGCTGTTTCACTTGGCACATGAACTTCAGCTGGCAAATGGCCCGCTGTTTGCTTTGTTTCTTTATGGGTAGATAGGTACTTTCACTTAAACTTACTCATATAAGTTTTCCTATAATGTACTCAACACATTTATAACTTAAAGCAGGGTTTTACATTGTTTCTTTCTTATTTTCCCATATAAGAAAGAAACATATGCCATATATCATACATTCATCACATGATTTTTTTTCTTTGTTTTCTATTGGAATTAAAGAAATGCATTTAAGCATTTTCTTAGTCAACACCACACCTGAAAATGCAAGTATGTGTCCAGTTGTGACACACTAGGTGCCTATGGGAGCAGGATCTCAGCATTTTTAGAATTCACTCCTACTCTAGTTTAAGAAGTTGATACTTGCAAAGTCTCAGTCATCAGGAGCCTGGTTTTAAATCCAAGTTTTCTCAATTCTGCAACTTTGGACTTTATATTAAATTATAAGAGCCAGTGTTTTCATTGAGACATCTTAAAAATTAAGTGACATGACTTATTTAAGGAAACTCATTAGATAATATCTGTCATAAAAAGTTTAATTGAAATTGTTAGTTATCAAAGGCTATGGCTAAGAGCTTTGTTGCTGGATATTAGGGTCACGTCTAGTTGTGAACATCATTATATCACTGAATACTTACACAAATATAGTTGAGTAGAATTGCGAAGTCAAAATGCCTGCAAATTTCAAATGCTGTGAAGCACCTGTCATACTCCTTCACATATGGTTTTTAGCTTGTTTACAATTGTCTGATGATAGAGCATTACAAAATTCAATCCCTGATTAAAACGTATTTGATTTCCCTGAGCATCAGTACATTTGAAGAAATATCTTCCCTGCTGGTATTTGTGATAACTGTATTTATTTTTTTGATTTATTGAGACAGGGTTTCTCTATATAAAAGCCCTAGTAGCTGTCCCATAACTCACTTTGTAGAACAGGCTGGCCTTGAACCCACAGAGATTTGCTTTCCTTGCCTCTGTAGTGCTGGAATTAAAGGCGTGTGATATCATGCCTAGCGACTTTGTCCAATTTTTCTATATTGTAGGAATTTTTATTTGTTCATGTTAAGTGAGATAAGATAATTCATTCAATAGTTTGCCCGTTGTATTTTGCTGTTTAAAAATTTGTATTTTTTTTTATTGAGAAAAGAAGAAAAAAAAACATAAACAAAAAAACAAGTTTCCACCTCCTCCCAGCCTCCCATTTCCCTCCCCCTCCTCCCACCCTTCTCTCCCTCCTCCCACCCTTCTCCCCCTCCCCCCACTCCTCTCCCCCTCCCTCTCCAGTCCACAGAGCAGTCCGGGTTCCCTGCCTGTGGTAAGTCCTAGGTCCTCCCCGCTCCGTCCATATCTAGGAAGGTGAACATCCAAACTGGCTAGGCTCCCACAAAGCCAGCACATTAAGTAGGATCAAAACCCCGTGCCATTGTCCTTGGTGTCTCAAAAATTTGTATTGTATACCCTCTTTGGGTATGAATTTTAATAAGTCACTTTTTTCATAGATCTAAGAAATCTGTAATTACACAAACCTTTAATTCTTCTCCTTCCATGTTTTTTTTTTTACCATAATCAGGTTATAGGATTTTAATTTTCTTCAAATAGGAAAAGTTCTAAAACTTCCAAAACAATTTTGTAACACATCTTTTATTTTATACTGATTTAAAATGCCATTTTTATCATATAATAGTTCTCCCTGGTAACTGAAACTGTTTATGTCTCTGTATTCTATTGCTGTACTTTAAAGCAATGAACATGTCGCCTCATGAATCATTGATGTAGCTGACATTTTATAGGAAAAATATTTGCTAATTTTTGAGTTTTTTAAATGAAATATTTGATGAAATTTTCTTAGTTTTTATGATTTTTAGAATTAATTGCTACACCTTCCTTGGACCCTTAAAGAATCTGAATGGTATTTATGTTCATGTGTTAATTTAGGATGAAATTGGAAGTTATGTTTGATACTTAGGTTATTTTAAAAAGGAACCATATATGACTTTTCAATATGTCATCTTTTTGTATCACATTTAATAAGGTTTCATAATTTTGCTTGATATTTATCTTACTTTTTACATTGTTCTTATATGCATAAATGTTTTATTACAAAATGGTACTTGTAAGTTATGATGAATATAATATATTTATATATATTTATCAAAAATCTATGCTTTCATATAAATTTTCAATATGGTCTCTTGATTATGTCATTAAACTGATCCCAAATAAATAGCTCCTTACTTCCAATATGGCTATTTATTTCATATCCAGTTTTATCATGTGGACTATAAACTTTCGTGTGTATTCTTGTTTTATTTTTAATGTTTTGTTGCATAGAATTTACTGACTAACCTTTTAAGTGTTGTATGACATAGGTAAAATATTTCAATAAATGTTTATAGCTATTTTTCCTCTGAAATAGAACAACATAGATTATAGGATTACTTGAGGAAGTTATGCATAAAAAGAAAGTGAAGGGAATGAACTAATAAACCATTTTTAATTGAATGAATTTTTTGTAATATGTCTTGCATGCAATGCAAAGTACTTTTATGATTATCAGAGTTGGAATTTAAATATAAACAGGAAATCAATGAATATTTTGAAAATTTTAGTTATGTGGACTTCATGTGATCAATATATCAGTATTTGATATGTTTGTCTACACATATTTATAGTTATATATCTTTTAGGTTGTGCTTGTATGCTGAAAGATATATTAATATTTTCTGTTATTTGTCCACAATTTTAAAGTATTTTATGGTTAAAGGAACATGTGATACTACAGCATGTATAATAATCATTACTTTTATATGAATCATTAATTTTGTAGTAATAAAATTTGAATACTGTTGTTGTAAAGAAGCCTTTATTTTGAGGTGACTAGAACTCCTGGGCCTTAGTGTGACTGCTAGCAAAACAGCTGTAGTAGTTACTACTCAAAGAGCCTGGGAGGTTCTGGATGGTCTCATTCTCCTTGGGAATGGAGTCTAGTGAGGCAGGGGCACCACGGTGGAGAACCCCAAAACCTGAATCTTAAAATGTGAACTACATCAGAGTGAGGCACACTGTTTGACCATTTCTGTGTGCAGAAACAAAGAAATTTGTAAGATAGCTTACTTACCCATGAAAAGGTAAAAACAAATATTTAAATACAGCTATAATTGTGGAGAACTTTAAATTATAATTGATCCAAAAAAAAACCTTTGCTCCTGTTTTCTTTTCTAGGCAATTAAATTGGAATATTCAAGATTGGTTAAGTTGGCTCAAGAAGATACCCCACCAGAAACAGATTACCGTTTACATCATGTCCTGGTCTATTTTATCCAGAACCAAGCGCCAAAGAAAATCATTGAGAAAACATTACTCGAACAATTTGGAGATAGAAATTTGAGTTTTGATGAAAGGTATTATAACAGCATAAAGCATCTAATTCACATGCTCATACTTTTATTATTGTTCTGGTTTCGGTCTTGCTTTGCTAATCACAAGTGTAAGTTATATGTATGTACAAAAACATAATAAGTTTAACACAAAACTCATCTTCCATTAATTTCAGTATTTGCTTTGCCATTTCTTTAAATTTTCTAGCTATGCCATTTTAAAGTTTGAGTTAAAAGTAATTTATATAATTACAAATTATGAATAAAGAAATAACTCTTCTATGAGATAAAAATGTGATTTTTTCAACATCTTTACTGTGCAGATTTTAGGTCAGGTAATTTTGTCATCATGCTTTCATGGTTCATCAGATGGAGCAAAAGCTGTAAGCACACTGTGCGAAGCCAGCAGTGCCCTCATCTTAGGAAAACCTCTTCCCATAGCTGCTGGAAGCTGGAAGGTGACAATCATTGGAGAGAAATGCCTAGTCATTGAAAATTCTTTGCTATAAAATAAGATTGAAAGTAGTTAATTTTGTTCATCCACAACTAATTGTCAGTATATCTCATGTTAATATTAATCTGTTTTCTCGTTAAACTGAATTTCATTTAAAAGAAATAGGCCCCAGGTACAAAGGTTCAAGTTAATATTTTTTTTTTTATTTTATTTTGAGACACTGTATAACCCACGTTGCCTTTTGGAACTCACTTGTAGTCCAGGCTAGCCTCACAGGTACAAAGATCTTCCTGACTCTGACTCCTTAGTGCGGGAATTAAAGGCGTGTGCCACCACATCTGGCTCTTTTTTAATTCTTAAAAAAAAAAAATATCTTTTGTGTTTGTATGTGCATTGGCAGGAGCGGGGAGGAGAGAGACATGCCTGCCATTGTGCATGTGTGGAGGTCAGAGGACACTCTGGGCAGTTGTGAGGGGGATGAACCCTGCTTAGGTCAAACTGTTGAGCTACCACACTGACACTCGTGGAGATTTTGCTGTTATATGTGTTTGGTAGTTTGGCTTTATGCAACATACGTTTACAGTTTTTCTGGATTTTGTTTTTGATTTAGAAATGTATTTCTTATATTTGAAGGTGTCACAACATAATGAAAGTTGCCCAAGCCAAACTGGAAATGATCAAACCTGAAGAAGTAAACTTGGAGGAATATGAGGTAGCGTGCTTTGAAAATACTGCCCTCTAGTTGCCCTCACTGATCTCAGCATAACACAGACTGGGTGTTTGTAGCATGAGTTCTAGTTCTTAAAAATGAAAACCCAGAGTCGGATATTATGGGGTGAAAGCTGAGAGATCAGAGAAGCAGAGCAGTCTTACCTCTGCTTGTTCTTACCTCTGCGAAACCCTCTTATCAAATGGGGGTATCCTTCTCTCCAAGTCTTCAGACTGAATGACCTGAGCTCCTGTCTCCTCCTGCCTTATATTCCCCTCTCCACTCAGCCATATCCCTTCCTGTCTCCACTTCCCTAGTGTTGGGATTAAAGGCCTGTGACTCGAAAAATACTGGAACTAAAGGTGTGAGCCACTACCAGTTGGTTCTGTTTCTATTTTAAACTGGATCAATCTTGTGTACTCCAGAGTGGCCTTGAACTCACAGAGATTCCTTACCTCTTCTCTGAGTGCTGGGTTTAAAGATGTGTGCCACCACTTCCTGGCCTCTATGGCTGACTAGTAGCTGGTTCCACACTCTATCCTCGGACAAGCTTTATTTGTTATAGTGCAAACAAAATATCACCACAGACTTGTATAGATGATAAATAAAAGTTAAAATTTTAAATTCGTAGAATTAATTAATACCAATTCTTCAGTAAATAATTTTAGATGACTTTGGTATAGTTGCTTATAGACCAAAATGTTTTAAAGAAAATCTTTGGTTTTTATGTTTACATGCCATGTTCTTGTATTATTTCAACTAGTTTTTAATTACTTGTATAAAGTATGTTTCTAGTTTAAAACATTTAATATGTCACATTAATGTTGAAAAGGCAAAGATTTATGAAAAGCATACTAGGCATTCTTCTACACAAGACAGGTATAGTGACTGACTTAATTCAGATAGTAGCTTATGGTACCATGGGTCAACTGCACAGAGTGCTCCTCTGACCTCTATACGTACACCTTGACAGACATGTCTTTCTCGTCTCCCTGCCAGCACACACACAGACACAAATACATTTTTTTTAAAAGAATTAAAAAGAGCCAGAAGTGGTGGTGCATGCTCTTAGTCCCAGGCCGTCTTACTACTGGTGTGTACTTGAGCACTTGAGGAGTTGATAGTACTTGGCCAGCAGAACCATCCTGCATTCTTAGATGCCATTCTATCTACACAGGCTGCTGTAGTTCCTACTTTCCCATTACTTCATCATACATGTTAGATGTTAGATAGTCATTTTTTTTGTGTGTTTTTGTTTTGTTTTGTTTTTTGAGACAGGGTTTTAGTGTGTAGCTTTGGAGTCTGTCCTGGCACTAGCTCTATAGACCAGGCTGGCCTCGAACTCACAGAGATCCACCACCCTCTGCCTCCCGAGTGCTGGGATTAAAGCTGTGCATCACCACAGCCCGGCTAGACACTCATTTTAGTCATTTTATGTCATCTCAATTGGGTATGCTGAGACATTGTTGTCTGAGAGTATGCACACACACACACACGTCAACACGTCATGGCTTATGAGATATTTTTGAGCACAAAATCCTTGATTAACATTATTTTGAATATATATTTTAATTGACCCAGTTCAAGCTTCTAGTATTTATTTATGCTTTTTAAATTAACACTATTTTAAAATTTATATTAAAATTACTTTTATGTATATCTTTCATTAATCTCTATTCTTAATTACAAACTTATTTCTATTATATTTTTTAATTAGAAGATAGGACAATAGTTTCATTATATTGTTTCACTGTGTGTATAGCTCTTTGTGGACTCCCATTTGGTCTCCACATACCCTTTCTGGTCCATCTGTCTCCTGGCCTTACATGTTTGGGTTTTTCCTGTTTTGCCCTGACTGGGATCCCACTATGTCCACCATGCTCACATCAAGCCCTCGTATTCCTCTCCCTGATTTATTTATGTATATGGGTATTTGTCTGCATGTTTGTCTGCACCCAGAAGAGGACATCAGATTGCAAGGGATTACAGTTACAGTTTTGAGCTGCCATGTGGGTGCTGGGAATTGAATGCAGGACCTCTGGAAGAGCAGCTAGTGCTCTTAACCAGTGAGCCATCTCTCCAGCCCCATTTCACTTCTCTTCCCAAATAGCCCTAATATGTTCACTCTGTTGTATGTACATGTACACGACTATGTTTCCACATGTATTTAATATATATATATATATATAATTTGCATATTTAAATGTAAATTTTGATTATGAGAAAAAGATGCTATTTTGTCTTTTCTGGGTTCTGCTTAATTTGTTTAAAATGATGATTCTCAGTTCCATCTAGTTCCTCACAGATGTCAGAATTTCATCATTTATGACTGAATTAAAGTAGATGCATGTATGCTACCCATTCTTAGCCATCAGTTAATAGGCACCTAGGCTTAGTCGGTATTTTCAGTCTAATGAGTAGCACCGCAGGAAACGTGGAGGGCAGATGTCTGTGTGTGCTAACTCACATCCCTTGGTATCTACTCAGAGTGGCAAGGCTGAGTATCACAGTAGCTTTATACATTTTCTGGGGAAGCTCAATACTGATGTCCTTAACAGCTGCCTATTTTATAGTCCAGCAACAGTGTGAGTGTTCCTTTATTCTTGTGTCCTTCCCATTACTCCCTGCTATATGAGCTTAATTACCTTATATTTAATAGGTGATCACTCATTATAGCAACAGAGAAAGTACACATCTTTTAAGAACATCCTTTCATCTACTAAACAGTGTCAAAAATAAATGCTTAAAAATACTACAAATGTTTAAGGTTGTGAATGATGAAAAATTTACTTTTGTGGCCATAAAAAATATATTAATATAATAAAGTAGACAAGACTGAAAAAGAAGAAACATTGCTATCTTTACTTGCACATTTTTATGTAGATATTGAAATAACAATACAGATTCAAAAACTATAGCTTTGAAACAGAAATCTTGCTACCTACTGAATTTTATCTCATGTTCTAGTAACAATTAAAAATAAGGTATATTTTTAAAATAGCATTGTTTCTAGTAGCACAAAACTGTGAAGCACCTAAAATTAAATTTAGAAAGATAAGTACATAAAATCTGGGAAGAAAATTATAAAACTTATTTGGAGACAATAGAAACTGAAAAATGCACATGAGATATTTCAAATATTAGATATTGAAAATGTATTGATTTTTCTTTAACATAGTACAGACCAAATATAATTACTATGAAAAATTTGAGTAGTTTATTTTTATGGAGCCTAATAATATGATTATTTTATCGAGCCTAATAATATGATAGAAAGCAATGTAACCAGACACCCTAAAAATGACTAAAACTTTTACTTTGCTAGAAATCAGGACACAGCCTTCATAAAACCTTTAGGATAATATCCCATATGAGCATGTATCTCAGAAATAGCAATCAAGACTTTGATTGGTTGGAATGCTTTTATTAGTAACTCTGAGGAATGAAATTGATATCGTCTCCATCTCTAAAGTCCACTTCAACTGAGAAAGTTGTATTAAGCTGTCTAAAAGTCAAAGTGAACAGAAAGTCAAAGAAAGTTATTTACCTGTAAGCGAAATGTATTGAGCTGAGAGTTGTGACCAGAACATAACAGTCCGGAGCCAGTGATATTTTAGAGTATGTTTCCCATGCCCATGGCTTTGTTATATGTTAACTGTTGATTTGTGCCTTTTTAACTGGTTGATCTCTTTTCCCATGCTCATGAGGCTTGCTTTTTAAGTGTTTTGATTCTGCAGTCCTTTTCTCAGGTTACTTTGAAAGATCAGATCACTATATTTTTGTTCTGAAACATCATGTTCTTTTCTACTGAAGTCTTGATTGTATAGATATTTAAATGGCACATTGTTTAGCTTCTACACAACTCTCTTGCTTTTGTTTGGTCTCAGTATAGAATAAATCAGCAAACATTGACCCACATGCCTCTAGATCAGCATTCATGCTGGCAAGTGGTCACACTACAGTCCTGGCTGTTACTGACACACCGTCTGCCTCATCAGCAAAGGCTCCTTCCTTTTCAGGAGACTTTGCTGGTGGAGATCTAAGGCAGCTCCAAAGTGGGTAACATATCTGTGGAACTGTATCAGTTTGTGAACATCAGCTAATAGTATCAAATCAAAATTCTGTTTCTAGTAAAGGACAATGTAGAGAACATTTCTCCTCTCTTTTGCTCATCATGATGTACCCAGAAAAGATTTACCGTTCTTCTCAGAAATTCCTTTTAGATGAACCCTATACTGAATGTTTTGTTTTTTGAACTATTATTTATTAAACATTTTAAAAACTGTTTTTCTTTTTTTTTGGTGCTGAGTGTCCATGCCCTACTATTGTGTTTGAGGAAGAGACCTGGTCAGTTGCTCTCATCAACTTAGACCATGAAACCCAGTATGTACAAGTTCAACAAAAAACACTATATACTGTCTGCCCACGCGTGCTTGAGCATTGCCAGGGCCTAAATTTCAAATTCATTATTGTGTTTTGGGAGTGGGGCTTTCTTTTCATCATATATCACGTAAATAGAGTAGTCAACAACACATTTAGAATTGCCCTATATTTAATAATATTAAATAAGTGAACTATGATGTTTATTTTCCTAAAATTCTGTATCAAGCAACAGGTTTGTGCTCTGGACAGAATTGTATGAATAAACCATTCCACTTTGTACTATTATAATAATTTATTAGAAAAAAATTATACTGAGGAATGTTTTATGGGAAAATGAAAATTTATTTATCCTGCAATTTTATTATTTTTTATTTTATATCTATATTCTTAATCTTCTGGTAATATATATTTTTGTTGCTTAATTTTTCATCCATGACTAAATGCCTAAAATTTTTTATATTATTTTACTAAACAATAGTGTGTACTACCTAAATTATTATAATATTAATTTTTTATTTCCTCTCATTTGCATAGCTATCAGAACAGTGCATTGTTTTATGAACATTCTTACCTTAGTTTTACTTTTCATCTTTAATATGTTATATACAGGAGTGGCATAAAGATTATAAGAAATTCAGAGAAACAACTATGTATCTCATCATTGGGCTAGAAAATTTCCAGAGAGAAAGGTAAGACAGATGGACAAATATGGAAAAGGTTTGCTCTTGTTATTAATTCTTTTCTGTGATTATCATCCAATGCAAATTTTGCAGCATACATTTTAATGAATGTCTTAGTTTGGAACAATTTTAGATTACAGATTGTTTCAAATTTAATACAATGAGATCACGTATCCTCCATATAAGATATATTTTCTTTTTTTATACTATACTTTTTAATAAAACTTATCCAAAAAAGTTGACATTAATTTTTTTGTTTTTCTGTTTCTTTTTTAGATAATTTAATTAAAATTTGATCTTCAGTTTCACACATGAATATGTTATATATTGACCACTCCTACCCTCTCCCATTTCTTCCCTGTCCTTTCCAGCTACTTCCTACCAATTTCTCTCAAGCATTCATGTCTATTCATTTTGTTTGTGGCTCATTGAATTGACCATGGTTGAGTTTAACCATAATTTCTTGTGACCATGGATTTGGATTTGTCCATTGACGCCTAGTGGACCATAATTGAAAATTTTTATGAAACCCGTCCTTAAAATTTGGGGAGGAAAAGAGCTGATAGTTCAGCATGCATTACTGGTTAAATTTCCTAAAAACTGTTGTGATGTTAGTGATTGTTATACTTCTTTTTCTTTTTGTTGATGTAAATCACAGGTAATACTTGTGTTTTTATCTGACCCCCAGGTACCATAAAAAGAGCATCTGTGATAGAAAGATATTCAGTGATAGCATGCTATTTAAAATGTACAAGGCCCAAGGTTTTATTCTTTTGCACACTTACAAAGAAACAAGTTTGTCTGTAGAAACTTCTAAATAATTCACACATTTTAAATTGAAGATAATTTGTAATGATTTCAATTTATATAGCTATGAAATTGTTATTTTAACTACTTTCATTTTTAATTGAAATGTTTTTAATATGTGTAACATCAAGGGTGGGGCTAGTTGGGGTTTCTGTCCTGTCCAGTTCCCACAGCCGGCAAGTCCCAAAGAAAATCACACAGAGGTCTCCATAAGATTATAAACTGATTGGCCCATTAGCTCAGGCTTCTTATAAGCTCTTGTTGCTTATATTAACCCATATTTTTATCTATGTTAGCCACATGGCTCAGTACCTTTTTCAGTGGGGCAGGTCACATCTTGCTTCTTTTGTGGTCTGGGAAGGATTGAGAGGAATGGGCTTCCTCCTTCCCAGAATTCTGTTCTCATATACTTCCTGCCTGGCCAATCAGCGTTTATTTAAAGCATGATTGGTAGAATATAGACAATTCTCCCTCACCAAATATGATATATTGTTATTATGAATTCCCGTCCCCCACACTCTCCACTCTTTCTCTCCCACCCAAATCCATGCCCTTATTTTATTAGAATATAAATAGGCATCTAAATAGAAATGTGTAAGTATTTTAACTATTAATAAAAAATGCTTCTTGTACTTGTCATTTCTCTTCTTTAATAGTTTGTACTCATTTCTCCATATATTTATTTCTACCTTAGTAACAACTTATTAACTACTTATTTTTAATAAGCTGTTTTCTTTCCTTTTTAATTATTTTTTTATTTTTATTGAGCTCTACATTTTTCTCTGCTCCCCTCCCTGCCTTTCCCCTCCCCTTCAACCCTCCCGCAAGGTCCCCATGTTCCCAATTTACTCAGGAGATCTTGTCCTTTTTTTTTTTACTTATCATGTAGATTAGATCTATGTATGCTTTATTTTCAATGCGTTGTCTTACGTCAGATAAGCAAAATGATAACTGACCTGTTTCCCTTGTTTGTGTTAATAAACTGTAGGAAATTTACGGTGTGCTTTTAATGGCAAGTTGCCATTTATTTTGAGAATATAGCTGTTCAACCTGGTGTTACCAAGTGTGATTGACAAGTTTTCTATAACTATATATATGTACTGTGTGTGTGTGTGTGTGTGTGTGTGTGTGTGTGTGTGTGTGTTCAGTTTCTTAGGAGTCTTGGCCACATTCTTCAAGCCACTTGTGACTAATACTTACTCTTCATAGTACAATGCTTGCCAAGTGCCTACAACTTATCTAGCCATAGATTCTTAGCCAAATAGTGGTGCCAGTTGAGTTTCTTCTTGCAGACAGATACTTCATTCCTATCAAAAAGTGATTAGTTATTCCCATAATGTGCCACTATTGCACTGATTGGTCTGGCTTGCAGGTCAGTTGTTGTAGTTGTGCTGTCTTCAGCAATAAGGTCTTGCCAGCAAGTTTGGGAATATAACCCAAGGCAGTCCAGCCTGTAATGTTTGAGGTTCTGTGGAAACCTCACTGGTCAACAATTCCAAAAGAAATAATTCATATTCGGAACTCAGTTTATTTATCCTCTTCTAGTGTCTAGTAGAGGCATTGTTGCCCTGCTCTAGGATAACACTTTGAAGAATCATATGTGTGTATGCATGCATGTTTATTTGTATGTATGTATGTATAAATGCTTGTATATATGGAAACTGAGTAGTATACCTTTTCATGTCTTTTTCTAAAGGTGTTATTTATCCCACCCCATTCTTGCTCCTCTGTTCTACCCTTACTCTTTAGCTGTTTAACCCTTCCTAATTTGTCCCAGTAAATTCCCAAATTGTATGTTTCCTATTTTCTGCAAACCCACCATCTCCTGTGAGCCTTTTCTCTTTTATACTTTATATGTATACATAAAGAAAACATTACTTACATAGACATTGCTCGAGAAAAATGATACTTGTAAGTATAAAGAAAAAATTATCTTTCCACAGAAAAATATTGTGTTAAACACATTGATTATTGTGCTTTCACATCAGTCTTAAATTTTGGTCATGAGTGGACAACATCAAAACCCCAACATACTAAAAACAACAGAAGGAACTATTGAATTTCAGCTGAGGCCTTTCTCTCATCTTTTTTTAGTTCTTGTTTTGTTCTACTTTAAAAATATGCCTCTTACCTTTGGGTTTTGCTTTTGTTAAGAAAATGTGTTGGTGAACTTGATGCATTGTAACTTTTTAATGTCATGGAGAATAGACATTTAAATATATACTTTGTGGGATTCCATTTTTCCTGATGGCCTATTGAGAACAAGGGACAGAAGCAACGACAGAGAGCTTTGTAGTCCTGTGAGCATGACAGAGATAACTCTCCAGGAGACAGCTTCAGAGAATCTGTTCAACTTTATTCCAGAGTGTAGGGAATATAGAGGATTGTGGGGACACTTGCTAGGGAATCACCTAGTTTGGATTAGACAGCACATTCCTATGATAAAGATCTTAGTACAAGTCTTAGTTATCATCCGTGAAATCACGGTTCTATTGTAATGTTCCTAATATAGTACTTAATTACCAAATGGGTAGCAGGGGGAAAGCTGCTTCAGAGAACTGTGTCCAGGGTCCTATCAAAGATAAGTCAGGCATCAAAGCCTAGAGACAGTCTCCAAGTAAGGTCAGATAGAGAACTAGGTGCCTTCATGGATGTGGGTGGGGGAATAGAGAGGGAGGGGAAGGTCGGGAGCTCAGAGAGCTTGCCTCTGACTGCAACCTCTGGCCTTCCAGCATTTTATGATTGTAGATCGCTTTATAATTATGAAATACTAATATCATGTGTTTATTTTAAGTTATATAGACTCCTTGCTGTTCCTTATCTGTGCTTATCAGAATAACAGAGAGCTCTTGTCAAAGGGTCCTTACAGAGGGCATGATGGAGAGTTGATTTCGCATTACAGAAGGGAGTGTTTACTGGTGAGTGACGTAACGTGTTTGCATTGGCCCTCTGCTGGACACAGTCTCCAGTTCTCACATAAGTAATTGACTGTAAATACTGTCAGGATAAGAATTGTAGTATATCTGTATGAAATTTTTTTTAATGAGAGATGATTGCTTTTGTTGTATTTCCAGATTCTATCTTTTGATTACCACTTCCCTTTATTGCTGGATAATGAAGAATGATATTCTGTACAACAAACACTTCGTTTACTGAGGCATAAATCATGTTGGACTTAGTTTGCATAGTATCAAAATTTCATTGAACATTCTATTATTTGTTGCTGGAGACTGGTAGTTTTTCCTCAAACATCTCAAATTCTTTAAAATAGAATTTTCAATGCAGGTTTTTATAATTCACTTTCAAAACATTTTACTCTATTGAATTTTACAGATGTAGAACACTTTATTGATATACACTGTATTAACTGGTCTTCCTGTTTGAAATCACAAATTCCCCTAAACTTGGAGTACATTGATCTCACTATTGACTTTGGCATCTCTTCCATTTTACCAATACCTAGTAAATAACTATGTATTAATTGTTTTTATTATTAAAAAATAATGAATAAAGCCTCTCTAGGTTTGTAATATGAATTAAGTGTAAGAAAAGAATTTTTAAGTGGACTTTTTATTAAATGTTTTCTCTTAGAACTATTTGGTTTAGATTAATTTTAATGTGAAGTATTGTCTTTGCAGTTTTTAGTGAAATTATGGGAAGATGTGAATTTATTTTTTTCTGTTACCTTTGTTATGTGCAGAGGTTTTCCTGACAACTTTCTTTTTGTGTATGATATCATTATATCTGATGACTGATATTTCTGACTGCTGTCAGAACATATTTAGCACGTAGTCTTTAGTGAAGTGTCTTAACGGTAAAATATGTTCTCTTTTCTCATTCCATTAAGAAATTAAATGAGCAAGCAGCAGAGATGTTTGAGTCTGGAGAGGACCGAGAAGTGAACAATGGCTTGATTATTATGAATGAGTTTATCGTTCCTTTCTTGCCCTTGTTGCTGGTGGATGAAATGGAAGAGAAAGACATCCTTGCTGTGGAAGATATGAGGAATCGATGGTGTTCGTACTTAGGGCAAGAGATGGAATGTAAGTTTAAACAGTGCGTGAAGCACCTGAGGTGGGATGCAGCAGCAGAAGATGCTGTTTTATTTTGGCATTGTTTCATGTTCTGTAGCACGTCCATGCTCACACTGTTGCCATTTTCCTCCTTTACAAGCTAATATGTGCATGTTTCTGTGCCACGAACTTCAAAATATATATATATCATATCCCCCAAATGGCAGTAATTTCATGCATTTTTAAATGAATCCTCTCCTATAACAAACCTATGGTAGGAAGTCCTTTAATTTTTCTTTGTGTTTAGATAGATCTAATTATTTGTATTTGCAGCAAACCTTCAAGAAAAGCTGACGGATTTTCTGCCAAAACTGCTTGATTGTTCTACCGAGATTAAAGGTTTCCATGAGCCTCCAAAGTTACCTTCCTATTCCGCGCATGAACTCTGTGAGAGATTCGCCCGAATCATGTTGTCCCTCAGTCGTACTCCTGCTGATGGAAGATAAACTGCCCAGAGTTCTCATACACTATAGAAACTCTTTTCTTACCCCATCTTCCTGTCACAGGATTTGCTTGCTGCTGCTAGAGTTTTTAACTTTTTATTTTAATAACTGCAAAAGACAAAGCGACTATGCCGACCTTAACCAGACTGCAAACAATAAAGCCGAGAATCGCATGGCATTCAGACTTTGTTTTATCTGGAACTGATATATAATTACAAATTAATTGATTTCTTGTGGTAAAACTATGTTTTTGCCACCTTCTATTGCAGTATTGCCTCTCCATTTTCCTTATCAACAGCTTTCCATTTAGTCTGGAATTTCCAAGACTAAGCCATTAAAGTGTTCAACACTGTGTATGATATATAATATTTGGTAGCTTGTCAATGAAATCAAAGAATAAAGTTTTATTTATGGCTACCTCTGTGTTTGTAAGCAGGTATGTGTATATTGGTGTGTATTTTAGATATATAAATGAATTTAGTTATAGGGTTGACATTGGGTGATGCATAAAACAATAGCCCTTTTATTTACTATAATGGCACCATATTGGAATTGTACTTAGTACTTAGCACTTCAGTGTGTCTATATGAACTGACTTCTTAGACCTAAACATGTTGTATTCAGTCACTGAAGTGAGTGACTGGGTTTTAAGTCTAGCTGCACTGAAACTTTTAACCTTTTTTTAGATTAAACGTTTGCTCCTTTATGAATGTGTAAATAATATAACAAGATGACTATTTCAAGAGAAACCTGAAAAAAGTACTTGAATAAGGGCTATTGTGAAATTTAAAAAGAAAATGTGCACATATACACACATACATGCACATACATGTATTCTTCATAATGGAGGGCAATGTTTTTCATTATATAATTATTCTATTTTTGTAAATTATATCCTACTTTAAATGAAAATGTCCTCTACTAATCAATGCTGTGAATGAAGTTGATACTGTTCAATGAGGAATTCTAAGAATCCTACCTTTTTATTTGCCTCCGTTTTTTTTCACAAAAGGTAAAAGCTGTAGAATATTTTATAGATGGAACTACTGTTTCAAGATTAATGAAGTGATATTGTGAATAGAAGTCTAGATTAATGCTTTAAAGGTAATGCTGTTACCACCCATATATTTTTGAATTTATAAAAATTCTTTATAATTGATACTTTGTTAGCATAGTAAAATGTATCATTATGCTGTGTGTGTGTTTTAGCAGTGTCACCAAACCAATACTTTCTACAAGTGCCTCTCACAAGAGATCCAATAGAGCAGTGGTTCTCAGCCTTCCTAATGCTGCACCCCTTTAATAGAGTTCCTCGTGTTGTGGTGACCCCCAACCATAAAGTTATTTCATTGCGACTTCATAACTGTAATTTTGCTACTGTTGTGATTCATAATGTAAATATCTGATATGTGACCCTAGAGGGGCTGAGACCTACAGGTTGATAAACGCTGTACCAGAGGAAGCTAAACAGCCCTGGTGATTTTTGAAGGGGATGCTGGGTAGTGAGACAGCCATGAGGAGGCATTGGGACCCGACCTGTGTAAAATTAGCTGTTGCATATGTGGGCATCAAAGTGTGTTTGGGTTTAGCATTCTTTACTTGGCAGACTTCTACACTGGTCTTTGTCTTTTTAAAAGTCTAGAAACTTTACATTTTGCTAGTTATCTCACATTTTATGATATCTTAACAAAATAGTGAACTTCTTTATATTGATGTACATAGTCGCCTGCTAAGCACAGAGTAGTCAAATACCACGTGGAAATTATTCTCTCAGAAGCATATCCATGGGATTGTGTGGTTCTTATGCCTATGGTAAGTAGTGTTATATTAAGTTTGTACTTAGGAAAGAGTTCATGGGCCAGTGAGACAGCTCAGTGGGTAAAGGAATTTGCCACCAAGCCTGACAATCTCAGTTCCATCGCTAGGACTCACGTGGTGTAAGGAGAGCTCTGACTCCCACAAGTTGTACTCTGAAAACACACAGACATGCTTGCACTAAAAAATATATTAAATAAAATATCATTTTTAAAAAATACAATGTTTTTTTTTCATTTCTAGGATTGAATCTGAAAAAACTTAGTAACATAAATGAGCTTTATCCATACATGGACAATCAACTTGCTTTCCTAAGGGTATTTAATCTATTTTCATGGTTTAGGCCACTGGAATTTCGTTATGTTGTTTGCTGAATTAAGTATAACTTGGAGCTTGTGATATAAGAGCTAGAGCCTTGTAGAACTATTGTCCACAGTTAGGTCAGCATTCAATCCTTGTCATTGTAGTTACTGGAATATTCTCCTCATACATTTTGAAATACTCGGGATAGAAGTCAGTTAAGAAAGAAGCAAGATTTATATACACATGGTTTATGAAGACCAGTAGCTATGAGTGATTCTAATATTCTGGGAGTATCTCATTCTTTAAATTCCAAGTTAGAATACACTGTATTTAAGGGTACTAATTTTCAAGATGTCGGCTCCAAAGCGCTGTTTAGCCTGTTGGGGATTATGTTAAGACTGAAAATTTCTGGCCTCCAACTCCTAACTATGATTCAAAACTTTCCAGTCATACCTTCCTTGAGTGTTGAAGTTGGAGAGCCATCCCATGCCATAAGGTTCTTGGCAACATTTTCTATATCTTAATACTCAGTATATTTCCACCCTTTTGTGATTCTTGATTGCAATCCTCCTATATTCCTTTCCAGCAGTTTCAAAGAAGTGGTGGATTTTTTTGCTGTTTTATTTTACATATTATTGAGAACAATATGATTTTTTCCTATATTTGGTTCTCCAGTATTTGTTTTTTATTCAAATTTGTTGACTTGCTTCCAGGTTCTACTCTATGTTCTCCAAACTAAAAAGAGAGGTTGCTTCAGGGATGATTCATTATTCTTGAGTTTTACTTTTTGTTTTCTTTTAGAGTCTTAGGTAAACTAAATGTTCTAGGCTGTGGCCTCGATTCAGCTTCTTCCACAGTATGTATATAGGTTTTTCTGGTGCTGTGAAATACAGCACTGCAGAAGTATATTATGTAATATATAAGGAGTTGGCAAGTTGCTTTTTGTGGGATACTGTCTCTTTATTCGCAATGTTCACATTCTCTGCCCCAGTATGGCCTTTTCCTTGTACACACATGCCTCCAGGTTCTCTGGAGTAAGGACAACACTCACACTGGGCGCAGACACAGCCCTTATGACCTAATGTACCTCCTCAAGGTTGTTTCCAAATGCACACACTGAAGGCTGGAGCTTTGGCATGGGGTTTGCTGGGCTATGTTTCATTTCAGATAGTGTGAAGCAGCTGGGTTTTCTTCCTTTCTTGAAGTAAAGGTAGGTTGTTAGTGTTTTCTTTTAGCCTATGCTCTATTTTCTTGCTACTTACTGTTGTGGGAGCGGCGGGGCTGTGTCCCTGGCATCCGGCCACCCACATGGCTTATGTCCCGAAATAATTACATGGAAACTGTATTCTTTTAAACATTGCCTGGCCCATTAGTTCCAGCCTCTTATTGGCTAGCTCTTACATATTGAGCTAACCCATTTCTAATAATCTGTGTAGCCCACGAGGTGGCTTGCCAGAGAAGATCTTCACCTGCGTCTGTCTGGAGTTTGAGAATCATGGCGACTCCTCAATCTGCTTCTTTCTCCCAGCATTCTGTTCTGTTTACTCCGCCTACCTAATTTTATATCCTATTAAAGGGCCAAGGCAGTCTCTTTATTTAACCAATGAAATTAACACAAAACAGAAGATTCTTCCCCCATCAACTTATCATTTATTTTAGGAATAAATTGTACCAGTCTAAGCCAGAAAATGCTAATCTGGCACTCAGCGGTTCAGAGTTTTCATTGACAATGGTTTGTTTTGTTTTGGATGAATGGAAACCGCATGTGCTGATGGATGTGAGTGCCTTTTATTAGTTTCCTCCCATATCATGCCTTTGATAGGCTTCCAGTAAGGGGAATATTTTTGTGTTCTTATATTATTCATGTTCCTTCCCAATTTCTCACTCTACCCCCAGCAGATATGTTTTTTTTTCCATGTTTGGATAATACCAGGACAGATATGTGTGGTAACTTTTGCTTTTGTGTATTGATGAGGTGAGGGGTCATTGGAAATTGGTTGGGATGCAATATATGAGAAAAGAGTAAATTAAAGACATAACACAAAAGGAAGACCCAAGTTGTGCATTAAACAGGACAGGGAACCTTGCCCTCTCTTAAGGAGGGAGGGGGAGAGTGGAGGGTGAGTGGGGGAATGGGAGGGGAATGGGAAGAGGGGAGGAAGTGTAAATTTTTTGAATGGAAAAATAAAAATAAATTTCAGTAGCTACCTATTTTGCAAATTCCTTCCCATACTTTCCACAAGCCAGTTGGGATCCCTTTAATGTTAGCTTTAGAGTGACAGATAATAAAAAAAACTAAGTTAAAAAATACTGATGATAAAGTAATAGAAATGAGCCTCAGCTGGGAGGGGGTCCCCCCCCCCTCCCTGCACACGCACACTCAGGAGACAGAAATAGGAGAGTCTGATGTTTGATGTCGTGTTATATAGGGAAAAGTGTCTCAAAATAATAATGAGTCCTGATTGAGGCATCATGGGCAGTGGAACACACAGAGAGACATCTTCTGGTGTCAGTGGGTTTTTTTTTAATGATTCATTTATTTTTATTTTATGAACATTGTACATTGCTGTTCTACCTGAATGTATGTCTTGTTAGGGTGTCAAATCCCCTGGAACTGGAATTACAAACAGTTGTGAGCTGCATGAGGGTACTGGGAATTAAATATCCTAGTTGGGCTATTCCCAGTGAAGACTTCAGGCCATCATTATTGTGTTCTGTCTCTTACTCCTTCAGCTCCTGTGATACGGACTAAAACTGTTCCTTTTCCTTCCCAACAAAATTGGAGGAGTTTTGCTCTCCCTTAAACTCCATACCTCCCTATGTATAAATGTACAGTTAGCTTACCAGGATGTGGGGAGGACATTTGGGGAAACTCAGCATTCTGAAAATGATAGAAATCAAACCAGAACCAAGTATATAGATGAACTTACAACTTTGTTTTAATATACGCCTATTATGCTTGCCCTTCTGCAGATGCAATGCAAAAGGCTCAGTTTTTAAAACCCCATATTAGTCTCCAGTCTTTAGGTTTATCTTTAGTATATTGTTATTATTTTTCTTTATCTACAGTTACTCTAGTAATGTTAATATGTACATCTAGAACATATGAGGCACTTTTTGTTAATATTTAAGTTCTATAATTTGCAAGCAAGCTTTCCTATTTAACAGGCTTAATACTCTATATAGCCCAGAATGTCTTTGAACTCCTGAATCCTCTGGCCTCAGCTTCTCTCTTTCTATTCTTAAAACACCTGTCTTCATACACAAGATTAGATAATTGCTCTTCTAATTGTTATTTATTTTAGTCCTACCCTGAGAGACTAGTTAATGAAGGAGTATGAATGAGTTAGGGTTTTGTATTACTGCCATTCAGTGGGACAACAGGGCTTGAGAATGTTTAGTTTTCCCTAGATGGAAAGCAAACCCATTTTGTCATGTGTTCCACCTGAAGTTGAAGCTCCAGGTAAAGGTTTCTCTGTCCTTAATTCATTGCCCCCATCAGATTTTTTATCCAGTCTGGTAGTATTGATTACTGTTGTCCTGATTTCTAAGGTCTGTGTCTTTCTAAAACTTACCTCTTCAGTTTACTCCTTTCCTACCTATATCCATTATAATGAACACGTTGGTGTTTTTCTGACTGACAATTTGTTAGTTTTTGAATGGTATGTATTTCTATTGTCTGAATATCTTGTTGGATCTGCATATTTCAGACAAGGTCAGGCATGTTCATGGTGGTAAAGCTGTAAACATTTCTGGATATTTCAAGGTACATTAACCATTGCACATACAAACTAAACTCTCCCTTATTCCATGCATCTGATTTCCTTATATGCCTTGGTGAATGATAGACATGTAGAAATGCAGAGCTTTTAAAACAATTCTTCCAGCCTCCACTGAGGCCAGATATTGACAAGGCAGCTTCTGAATACCTCCCCACTGCTGTAGCCCACTTGGCCTCTCAGCTCTGCATTTGGACTATTGGATTTGCTGAAAAGTAGGCTCCTGTCATTGTCCTTGCCCCTGTAAGCCATCTGCCACCTGCTGGCACAGTGATCTTCACGTGGGGCTTGTTTTGAGCACCTGTTAAAACACCTGGCCACCTAATAGAGACGGGTTTACTTCTGTATCTTCTCCAGCCTTCACGTCACTGCATCTATAATGTGTTTGAGTCACAGTGGCCATGTTTCACACTTCCATCCACTCCATCCATATATCCAGTGCCAGCATGTTCCGTGAAGTCTTGCTGAGTATAGAACTAAACCAAGATCTGAAGCAAAAGTAATCACTCCGTGTCTGTCTGTTCAAACTTGGCATCTTCCTGTGTAAGTGTAAACACGTGTGTTATACACGGCTGTTGTAAGGAATTCTTACTAGAGAGTCTCAAATTTCTATCTTAAACAATTCTTAGAAAATGTTTTCAAAGAATTCTTACCTAGCCTCATGCTAGGGTGAGCTGACTTAGAATTAGGGATGTCTAGAGCATTTTCCCCGACTAAGAAGGAAATGGGAACCAGTGTGGAGGTTAATAATAAGCTATCAATAAAAGTAAGTCAATAAAATAGACCTTACAAGGACAGAGGGGCTGGCAGAGCAGGACAGGAGCCTGGAACCAGCCTCTTGGCTGTCAGACTGGTTGTGTTTCTGACAGAGTATAGCCGGAGAGCTAGCTGCCTTCTGCCCAGAATGACCTACGCCTGGGGCAGCAAAGCTGACTCGGTCTTCTCAGACCAAGCAGGGCATGGGGGAGACAACCACATTTTATCAGCAGTAGTCTACACTTTGGCATCAGCCAAGGCTGTTCTATAACCCCAAACTCACACAGGAAAAAGTATTCAGGTACATTTGTTATTGTCAATTTACTCCTCATCTTTGGGTCAGCTATAACCTGGCTGGATTTAGCAGCTTGAGCAGGATTTTAAAAAGCAAAAGTCCAGAACCCCAGCTGCCTCTGAGAATCTGTCTCCATCAGTTTCCAAACTCCTTGCCTGCTTTAGCATGACACCATGAAAATTTTCTAATAGATAATAGATTTATTTCCAAAGAAATACCTGTAAAATCTGTTTCTTACTTGCTGTACTGTGTTTGGTTATACAGATTATATACATGTTGTGATAATTATGAATGTATAATACAGGTTGCTATGTGTATCAGAATTTTATGCATTTGTCTTACTCGTTTCTAAATGTGTGACTCGTGACTAGATCACAAAGTATACAGTGCACCAGTGTTCCTGTTCCATTTTACACTGTTACCCACAACACTACCGGGACGATTTCTTTCAGACATTAAGTAATGGAGAACACTGTTGGTATTTAATACTTTCCAATGTTGCACAAAACTTTTCATGTTTAGTGGCAGTATTTGAATATGTTAATAGTTTTTTTCTTTTAGTGGTTCATGTTTATTTGCAGAAGCACATGTTAGGAATAACTAATCCCTTATTCTACATTGCAAATAGTCTACAACAGTCACGTCAAGTTTTATTATTGTTCTTTATAAGTGCTTTCCTTTTTCTGTAATCAAATCTGTTGAGCTCTTTCATAGTTCTTGCTTTTGGATTAATATTGAGAATGACTTTTCCCTGGACAGAATTATAAAAGTACATCCCTTGATATTTTATAATTTCATTTTGTATCTTTAATGCATTTGACAAATCCCATTAAGCTTCTCCTCCCAATGTTAATTGTCATAGTACAATTGATAAATTAATTTTATATTTAGTATTTATAAACACAAAAGTTCTGCTTGTTTTCTTGTCTGTGCAGGTACTATCACTATTTACTATTTTTCTATATCTTAACATTGGTTTAAAATATTATGCCTACACATTTTCATGTCTAATAGTTCAGACATCGCTCACAGCATATTCTTCCTTAATAGTTGTTTTACTTTGGAGTTTTCTGTTTTATTTTTTAGGTGACTTTTATAAGATTTAATCTTTCTTTAAATAAAAGCTCTGCCAGCCCTGTGGTGGCAGTTATAGTCTGTGGTGACAGGACATGGAGCACACAGATAAGTTCAGGAACTTCTCTAATGGCAGTGCCTAGCCAAAAACTTTGATTTTGTTTTGTTTTCTGTTAGTGTCTTGGGGTCCATGGCAGAGTTCTCAAGGTGTTTTCACTGTCCTTTAGGTGAGTCTTCCTGCATAAGCTGTAATGTGTTTCTGGCTTCTCAAAAGTAAAATAAGAAGTAAAAAGAAAGAATATGTTTCTGGCATAGATACATTTTTGGCTTCAGAAGCTTTTTCATACTCAAACATTATTAACTTCACATAAAATTTGGTTGGGGAAGGACACAGTTTAGGCCTGTTGATATTTATCATCTTAGAAGTGAAATGAAACATTCATCTAGAAACATGGGGCATTAATGTTAACACAGAGAACTGATTTTAAGTGGGCAGTAGCTATTTGCCTACCTATTCTTTTAGAGGCTGGTGTACTCAACTCAAAGGCTGAGACACTATGAAAATACAGTACTCATTTATAACTGTTCCTGTCCTTATAATAGTTCTGAAAATTATCGTTTCTGCCTTTCCAGAGCAACATGGAACATTAGCTGAATAAATGGGACAAGCAGGAACTAACAAGTTGCTTATTTTAAAAAAATTTGAAAATCATTTTTCATGGTAGTCATATTTATGAAATTTAGATAATGTCTTACAAAATGTCTTAAGGGTAACATTTTGGAACCTTAAACGTTTGGTTAACCAGGTGGATTTTACCCAGTAAGCATTTGCTTGGCCTATGGTTCTCCCACACCTGCTCTGACCATGCTTCTGGCAGCCTTTACATTCTATGCTTCCCTGCACTCTTGCAATGTTGAAAATTCACTGTGTAAAAAAGAGGAGCCTTGTAGCAAGAACCACAAATATATATCAAGGGATATATATATCAAGAGAGCTAAAAATGGACACATGCCACTTTATACTGCCTGACTCTGTCTTCACAACACAAGAGTGTATGCAAATTCTCTCTCTCCTTTTAAGAGATCACATCTGCAGACTAGAAACCACGTCTTAAAGCCAGTACCCCAAAGCTATTGGCAGAACTAATTCCCACAACACTTCCCCCTTTTTGTTTAACATGGTTCAATCCTAACAAAATTATTTACTTAAAAAAACCATTATCAAGTATTTTCCAGGAGAAAGAAACGTTAATATCATAAACACAATAGAACAACAACCAGCAAGTATATCAAGCAAGAAACACTAAATGTCCAGGTTATAGGTAATTGACAAGTAACAGATTATTCTCATAGCTGTCCTATCATGAATAGTCGAAGTCTTGTACCTAATATGCCTTAGCTAAGATATGAGAAGATAGTAACTGTGGCTTTCTAGTTTGTATTTTACTCTTTACTCTTTTGGCTTTTGTGGGGGCGGGGGGGACAAGACACTCAGCTCCCAAATAAATCACTCACAGGGAGTCTTATTCATTCTTATAATTGCCCAAGCTTGTTTATTGTCAACTTTTTAAAGATTAAATTATCCAAACTACCTTCCGCCTCTGGGCTTTTTCCTTTTCTTCTGTATATACAACCTTTACTCTTACTCCATGGTTGCCTATGTGGCTGGTCCTAATATCCTCCTCCCCTTGTTGTCTTATTTCTCCCTCTATTTATATTCTCTCTTTGCCAGCCCCACCTACCCTTTCTCCTGCCTCACTATTGGTCATTTAGCGCTTTAGTAGACCGTCAGCTGTTTTAGATAGGTAAAGAATCACAGCTTCACAGAGTTAAAAAAAGGCAGCATAAACAAAAGCAACACATCGTTACATCATCAAACAAATGTTCCATGGCATAAACAAAAGTGCACACCTTAAAATAATATTACCCAACAGAGTTGTTTGTGTATTTGCATCCAGATTTATGCTATATTTGTGACAGGACGGCTTCTTAGAAATCTGTTCCGTGATGGCTAAATAATAGAAATCTTTTAGATGATAGTGTCAAGGTAAGATCCTTGAGTACAATGAAATTCTCCACATAACAAAATTGAGTAGGAAAGGTATTTTTTAAAGATTATTTTTAGGCCGGGCGGTGGTGGCCCACGCCTTTAATCCCAGCACTCGGGAGGCAGAGGCAGGCAGATCTCTGTGAGTTCGAGACCAGCCTGGTCTACAAGAGCTAGTTCCAGGACAGACTCCAAAGCCACAGAGAAACCCTGTCTCGAAAAACCAAAAAAAAAAAAAAAGATTATTTTTGATTTGCATGTAGGTACATGAATATTAAAGAAGAGGGTGTCAGATCCCCTGGAGCTGGAGTTACGGAAGTTGTGTGGGACTGGGAACCGATGTGGGGCTTCTGCAGGGGCAGCATGCAGTGTTAACTATTGAGGCATCTCTCCAGCTACAGGAAATACAGCAAGTCCCTGGGCTGGGGATATGGCTTGGGGGAAATGTCTGCTTCTGTAAATAAAGCACTGAATGTGACCCTCAGCACTGCAAAACAACAAAAGATCCCCCACAGATTGTGAATGTAGAAAAGTATGTACTGACAGAAGATATCTGCAAGAAGATCGCGTCCAGTTAACAAAGTCGTGAAAAGTCGAGTTGGTAAGATCATTAAGGCATGTTCTTTGACCTATTCCCAGCCATTCTGCTCTATCTAAAGAGCAGAGCCAGCCTACAAATCACAATCCCAGAGAACATAGACAACAATGAGGACACTAAGAGATACTTATATAGAGCTAATATTCATGGGAAATAGAAAAAGACAAGATCTCCTGAGTAAATTGGGAGCATGGGGACCTTGTGGGTGGGTTGAAGGAGAGAGCAGAGAAAAATGTAGAGCTCAATAAAAATCAATAAAAAAGGAGCAGAGCCTATAAACTGGTTATAGATCATCTCAGTAAATTGGAAATGCTTTCTCATAAACCATAGAATATGAGTGTATGGTGTCAAACAGCACACAGCTATGGTGTTTTGAAAGATTTTGAAAGTCTTAAAGAGGCATCAAAGAAAATAGATCCCAAAGCAGAAAAAAAAATGCATGTATGATTTCCAAGACATATTTAAATCTGAAAAAAAAAAAAACCTGACACTTTAAAAAAAAAGTATGAGGAAATGGGGGTTCCTTGGACTTCCCACAGGACAGGGAACCCTGATTGCTTTTCGGGCTGAGGGGGGGGGCTTAATTGGGGGAGGGGGAGGGAAATGGGAGGCAGTGGCGAGGAAGAGACAGAAATCTTTAGTAAATAAATAAATTTTAAAAAAAGAGTCTCAAAGGCAGTCAAAAGAATCAGAGATGGGGCCTGCTCCCACAGTTAGGAGTCCCACAAGAAAACCAAGCTACAACACTGTAACATACATGTCAGTCCCATGAATGCTTCCTGGTTGGTGGCTCAGTCTCTTTGGGCCCCTGACAGCCCACGTTGGTCGATTCTGTGGGTCGTGTTCTTTTGCTTTCCTTGACTTCTCTGTGTTCTCCAACCCTTCCCCTTTTCCGTAGGTTACCCAAACTCTGCCTAATGTTGGACTGTGGATCTCTGCATCTGTCTCCTTCAGTTGCTGGATGGAGCCTTTCTGACGACGGTTGGGCTAGGCACCAATCCAGGAGTACGGCAGAGTACATTAGGAATCATTTCGTTGACTTTTTTCCCCCAGTCTTGTTTGGTTCTATTCTAGGTCTCTGAGCTATCTAGCCACTGGATCCTGCCCCTGCAGGCAGTATCAGGGGTAGGCTCTTCATGAATGGGTCTCAAACTGAACCAGTCCTTGGTTGGCCACTCAATCTCTGTGCCACCTTTACCCCAGCGTCAAGTAGGTAAGACAATTGTAAGTCGAAGGCTGTGTGGCTCGTTTGGTGTCCCAATCCCTCCACTGGAATTCTTGCCTGGTTACAGGAGATGGCCGAATCAGGCTCCATATTCCTCATTGCTAGGAGTCTTAGCTAGGATAGCCTTGTAGATTACTGGGAATTTCCATTGCACTAGGTTTCTAGTTTATCCCCGAGATGCCCCCCCACTCAAAATCCAGGAGTCTCTTCCAGTACACTTTACCTCTATCCCCCAACATGATCCCTCCTGTTCCATCCTCCACCCCCACTTCACCTGTCCACCCTTGATGTCTATTCTATTTCCTCTTCTCAGGGAGATTCATGGCCCCCAACACACTCTTGATCCCTCCTTTCTCTTAGTTTCTCTGAGTCTGTAGATCGTAGCATGGTTATCCATTACTATAAAGCCACTTATAAATGAGTACATACCATATTTCTCTTACTGGGCTGCCTCCAGCCCCAGTACAAAGAGAGGTTCCTAGTCTTACTGTATCTTGAAATACCATGTTCCTTGATAACCATGGGAGGCCCACCCTCTTCTGGAGAGAAACAGAGGAGGAGTGGTGGATGGAGGGGGCAGAAAGAAGATGTGGGGAGAGGAATGAAGGGAAACTGCAGTTAGGATAATAATAATAATAATAATAATAATAATAATAATAATAAATATTATTAGACTTCGACAGGCATTGTTACACAAAAACAAAAATACACCAATGGCGGTAATCTTAGGAAGATAGCCAACATGATTATCAGTCAGGAAAATTCATTTAAACTGTAGGGAAGTAAAATAAACATGCTAAAAGTGCCAACATCAGGCTTTGTCCCTTCCAAGTGCTGGTGAAGGATGCAGTGCTGGGAAAGCTCACCTTGTGTAGATAAATGTCTAAGCTAGTGCAACCTCTAAGCAAGAGTTTCTTGCATTGTTCATCAAGATAGCTAAAGGTGCTAGTTCATTACTCAGCAGTTCTCATGCATTCTTCTGAACATATTGGATGTGTTTGGGAGTACACACGCATGTTGCAGTTTATCTATGCAAGACATTCTTAGAGACAATATTCAGACCTGGACAGAAGTTAAATCTGTCAGCAGTGAACTGCCACTATTACACCATATGCATACAGTGGATACGACACAGCAGGAGAAGCATACACACGGGAGCCACATATTCCAAGGGGAATAAATCACAAATGAGTGAAATCAGACAAAATTGTACCCAGTATAATGTTATGTATTAAATGTTACAAACACAAGTTAAAGCCAAATTACAAGTAGTCCCTCACAGAAGGTTAAACTAAATTCACAATACAAGGTGGAAAAAGAAGACCAGATATTACAGGAAAAGGTGATGATATCAATTGGCTTTATCATCTTTTTCTAATTTTAATTTTTTTCTTAAGTAAATATCAGCCCATATATTTGCTAGCTTCATGTAACATATTTCTCTTTTGTAAATTGGATATAGGGACACATAAAACAAAAACAGAAAGTCAAAAGTCCATGTAAAGGTAATATTGACTGGCCAAGAGGGAGAAACTCTTTTCAAGGAAGATAATAAAGGTGACCCTTTCCTTGTCCCTGGTTTGTCCCAGGTGGAGGGAATGACTTACAGCCATCAACTGAGTAACTGGTGATGCAGACTTAAGGCTAGAATAGGTGTTCCAGATGTGACATGCCCATTACAGGTGAGAACTCTTACAAAATATTGTGGCTCTAGGTTGGTAGGGATGGTGGAAACCTAAACATGGAGAGTTTAGATACTTTATGGGACAAACATTGAGAAAGGTTGGTAATAAAAAAATGAGGAAGGTTTATCACTGAGAGATGTGGTATTTTAGTTGATATTTTTAAAAAAGATAAGTCATAACCAACAGGTAAATGTAAACATGTATGAAAACTGGCATACATAATCCATGCAGATGCTGATGCATAAGATGTATGTAGCTCTCAACTGTAATGACGATACCATGGAGAAGAGAAATCCATAGAAAGAATAAGACAGCAGAATCTGTGTTTATCAGACTAATGGTTCTTACAGAAATACAGCCTAAACTTCAGGTCCTCTCCTAATCCCAGATTGAATTGGATTTGTAGAAGCATTGTCCAGACTCAGCAACCAGAGTGTTCATAGCTAAGCTGTTTCAAGCCTGATTTGGCCACAGAGGGTCACTCTAGCATAGCATGCACACCTCCTATGGTCATTTATTTGCTGTGTCCCAGGGGACATGGATAGCAAAGATCAGGCCAATTTGGTCAATACAGGAAGGACCAATATGCTGGAGAGTTCTCTGCTATGCTCACACAGCCTTTACCGTCACGGCTTACCATCTTTCCATACTCAAATCTAGCCTTCCTCACTTCTATAGGCGCTCATTGAGCTTGCCTCTTTTTTGAGGGTAGCCTGGCCTACATAACATGTTTACCCTGGAATGGTCTTATGATTAATTTCCTCTTGTGTATTGACACAGAATGAAATTCACCATAGAAGCAATTTTCTCACATTGTATAAATCAGCAAATGAACACTGTAGTTAATAAAGAACCCAATTATCATTTTGTTTTTATTAATTTAGACTTTATAAATTCATATAGCAATGATCAATCCTACATGAGAGTAACCAAAATAGAAAAGGAAATGGTTAAACTAGAGGTTTGACTAAAATAAAAATTGATCATTTTGCCAAATTTCTCTGTATCTTTGTCCGTATGTATGTTAGTCATTGCTTAAATTTGCCTCTAATGACTGCTAAAATGCTTCTAGCTTGAGGAAAGGATAGTTATTTTGAAATACGTTCCCTGTTGTCTTCTAAATTCCCAGTAGGTGGTGTTATAATACTGCTTTTGAGAATTGAAAAATTAAAGTCAAATTGGGAGAATTAATATATTTGCTCAAATGTATGTGCTTTTATTCTCAAAAGTAGTTTTGTTTTTTATGTTATTAAGCATGGGTACATTTTAATTCTTGTATATTTATTTAATTTATATTTCTTATCAAAATGTATATATTAAGTGGCAGTGTTTGTTCCTTTATTCTCAAGCATTATACAACATTGCTTTCATAAGGAATGGAAGAAGATGGTCAAAAGAGTTAATAATTTTCTGTGATCGTTTTGTGCCCACGTATCTTAGACGTTGTACCTGCCATTCTTACTATGGTAAACTCTATATTGCTCTCAGAATGTTTTCCATTTGGGGCCTTTCTTTTCAACTGTCTGCACTAAAAATGACTGACCATGATGCAATTTCTATTTCTAGTTCAGTTAGATATAAAATTAAAAATCTAATGTTTCAGAAGCCTGTTTGATTTCTTTTGGCAGCATAGCACTTACTCTCACATTGTTGTTCTCACCGTGGTCTCTGGACAAGGATGACCTCCAACACTCAACAAAACATTTCAGTGTCTCAGCATTCCCATGACTGGATTGTACATCCTTTGATGGTGCATTAATGTGAATTTTTGTGGACAGAAATATGCTTGTTTTCAACTCAGCAAAAGCATATAGTAAATGTTGAGCAAATTAAGCAATTAGCTCCTTTTTGTACTAGAGATATGAAGTGAGTATATTGGGAGATCTATGGTTTGCGTAATTTAGTGCTTGAGAGAAGTCAGGAGTCCATAGCCAGAAAGTGCAAGCTCTCTGTCTATGCCTTAATCTTTAGTGGGTGCTTGAAGTTCTTGTGGTGGAAGTGTTTTTCCTTCCTTGCTAAAGCTCACTAGAGAAGTAAAAGCCTTTTTCATTTTGTGCTTTTTCCATGATAACTAAAAGTTAAATTGAGGTAATGGTAAATAAAAGTTGTTAGTTAAAACATACTGAGACATCTTACCAAATGTTAAGCACGACCATGTTGAGAAAGACAGGAAGTGTGGCTGCTGAGAGGGTGCAGTAAGCCTCGTATTTCCTAGGAGTGTGGTCTCTACTGCATCACTGTGGACAGTAACTTGAAAAGCCATTTCCTCAAGACGCTCTGTATTTCATTCCAAATCCTGATGGCCTCCAGTAAATTAAAAGAACAGTATCTATTTTTTAGAAATATTTCTCTTTCTTTTAGAGCTTATAATAAATTATCATTTCTCCATCCTTTTTCTCCCTAAAAATACACACATCACCACTCTTTTTCTTTCAGATTCATGCTTGGCTTCTTTTTCCCCCTTAATTGTTGTTACATGCATACATAGACACATACACATATGTACATGTGCACACATATATGCATATATACCAGAAAGTCCATGCTCTCTGTGTGCACATGTATGTGACCCCATGAACACATGTTCCTAAATACATAAATACAAACTTCTCAGTCTGTATAATGTTACTTTGTGTATATTTACAGAACAGACCATTTGGTATTTGATAACCAATTGGAGTGCTCTTCCATGGAGAAGACTATTTCCCCTGCCGTCAGCCTTCATTAGTTGATAGTAGTCTTTTGTGCAGGACTGGAAACTCCTGGGCTGCTTCCTCTGTTCATGTTAGCATGTCTATTGTTACTATCCTTATTCCACTCAGAGCTAAGTCCATTGTCCCAAGTTGGTTGAATTATACCACCTCTGATATTTATTTTAGAGATTTTGCCTAAAGTACTTCAATATATGTAAATAGAATCTTTAAAGAGAAAATTATGTTATTGGATGGGCTCTAATGTAACACTGAGTAGCAAGAGTGCTAGAGGAGGAAGTTTGGGTTCAAGGGTGTAGAGGAGGAAGACCATGCAGCGATGCTGAGGGATGCAGTTATCTCCAGTCCAAGAAGAAGGACTTCAGACATCATCAACTCCAATGATACCATGATCTTGTCCTGTTAGCCTCCACAATTGAGCAACCAGTTTAGTGGCTTAATCTACTCTTTCTGCTGGAAGGCAGGAAGAAATGGAGCTCCAGACAGATAATCTCAGCACTGGGGCTGCTTTTGCTTCCTCGCATCTTCAAATTCTTAAGGAGTAAGTTCAGACACAGCTTTAGGGTGAATCAGACAAAATGCACTTCAGTACCCATTCATGCTGAGAACCACTCAAAACACTCTTCCCTGGAACTTGGACCGGTACAGCTTTATGAGTAAGAGTTAAGACAAATATATTAGCCACAAAGCCCTAATTTTTTCCTTGTCAATTCCTGATGATTTAAGTGCTCCTAGCTGAGAAGCTTTCCAAACTGAAAATTGTCTGTAGAAAAGGATACAAATTCCAGACTCTGATTTTTTTCACACAAACTAAAGGTCACAAAATTAGCAGAAGAGAATCTGTGACTGAATTAAGAACAAGGAAAAGTCACACGGAAAAGGTGTGATGGAGAACCAGTTAAGAGACTCAATAAGTGTGCTCCGATGACTGGACTTTACTGCTACCTTCCCTGAATTGATAACCACCTGGGAGACTGGCAAGGGAAACCTCTGAGTATGTCTGCACAGGTATTTCCCAAGACATGTACCTGAGATAGAAAAAGCAAACCTGAGTGTGGATGGTACCACCCCATCAGCTGGGGACTCTGAAAGAATTTGAGAGGGAAAGTACAAAAGCTAGCTGAGTATTGATTGCCATCTTTTCTACTCCCAATCCCACATGAAATGAACTCCCTGTGTCATAAGCCACAAATATACATGCTATAAGTTTCTGCCCCAGAATGGAGACAAGTCATCATGGGTTGAATCCTTTAAAACCATGAGAAAAAAATATCCTTCCTTTAATTGTTGGTCTTAATTAGCAATCTGGAATACTTAGAACACACACCATATGGGCATGTCTTTAAGGGGGCTTTTAGATAGGATTAGTTGAGAGAAAAACAAGCCCTCAATAGTTATTGTGTGTGTTAGATGTAAAGTAGCAGTAGCTGAAGGAAAATCAATGTGTGTGTCTGCCGTCATCTTTTATCATTTTTTTTCTGAGTTCCTGTGTCTATGGCTATTGCTGGAATCCCTCACTGATTTTAGACACTGATTTCTTCTAATGTAGCTTTAATACGGGTGACTTTTTAGAGAACATCCAGAACTTCCGTATTAGACTCAACAGTGACTAGGTTCTCTCCATCTCCAGAACACCGACAGCTATTCGTCCCATCTTGTGCAAGGAAAATTTAATGATGAATGTATCCAAGAGATGATGAAAATAAAACCCAACATTAACAAACACCACAGCAAATCTGATATTCCATGAACAACTAGACCTGCACAAATAAAACCATGAATTTTCATAATTCACTCCAACTTTTCCATGGAGAAACACTAATCAGATGGGTAAATCTAGAATTAGTAGGACTAGAACATAGTTCTCTTCCACCAGCAGAGATAAGGCAAATATTTATGAAGTGTTTCATGTCTCAAAAATGGTTCAAGCTTTCTGGGTGATGCTCAGTGTACTTGGCTCTAGATGATCATTCAAACATGCCAGATTCAGGCTACTAAGATATAGAAAATCTACTTCTCAAGGAAAATGATCATTTTCCTTTACTAAGTGCTATTAGGTATCATCCTGCATTTCCTAAGTGTAGGTTAGGTATGAAATCACTAGTGTCCTTACAGGACAAGTTGGGGAAACATTTACAATAGTTTGAAAGAAATCAGGAAAAAGAAATGCCATGTGATCATGGATACAAAGATTAGAGTGGGGTCACCACAACAAAAAAGTGCTAGCAACTACCCAAAGCTCATGAGACAAAGAGCAGACTTTCCCCTGAAGCAGTGGAAGAAGCATCCCTCCTGTCTGTCTATCACTTTGATTTCAGTTCAATGAAGCTGATGATAAACTTCTGCCCTCCAGAACCATGAGAGAAAGAAAAATACTGCTGTTTGAAGCCACCAAGTTTGTAATTATTTGCACACACCACATAAATAAAGCCCAATGTCTCAAACAGTGCTCAAAATCATCTGAAAATGTTTTTAAGTATGTAAAGTGAGTAAAAGGAAGCAAAAGTAGCCAGCAGGACCTAGTCCCTGGAGAGAGGAGGATGCATTTTAGTAGAGAGTGGTGCATATCTGCTGTACCTGATACTTTTGGTATGCAGGGATGGTGTTATTATGTGAACTCAAAGGAATATTACTCTGTCTTTTGTGTCTTTAGTGAGAAGTTGCATGTTCTTTTTAAACATGTACCCATTACACAAATTAGGTCTTCTTCATGGGTTATTCCGTGAGACAGGGAATTGACTGTACTGTGCTTCCTTCTAAGGAAGGATTAGCCATATAATCTGAGATAAAGAACCTAGGATAATCCTCTGAAGAGGATGCATTTTGAGCAGAGGGACTAAGTTGGAGAAGCGCTCCCAGTAGCCCATCACCTCCTGCAGTTCCTTAGCAGAGGAGTGCAGCAGTGCCTGCTTCCTGGATGTGCAGTGGGGCTCGCCACGGGTCATTCTGAGCCTGGTTCTCCTGGTCTCCTGTCAACTTGATGAGCCCTGCATACATTTTCATTTGGGCCCTGGGATGGGCAACCTATGTGACTTTTGCTTGCAATTAAGCAGTCATAAATCTAAGATAAGTTATGAAAATAACCTCTGAAATCTCGGATGGATTCTGTACCTGGACAAGAGAAAGAACATACATTTATATGCAGATGATCTGAAAGAAAGCATTAATTTTGAATATGTGAGAGTGATCCTTAATAACTTTATATATTATCTGGATTTTTCTACATCTGTGGTTGAAATGATAGTGAATGGGTTTCCAATCTAGTAACTTTGAAACTGCTTGGAATTGCATACTGCAATAAGAAGAGAAACATACTTCTTAAGGATACACAGTTAGTTGATGGGGTAGGATGTAGGCTAGGGGTAGAGCACCAACAGGCATGTACAAAGCCCTGGATCTGTACTCCAGAACTGAAGAAGTTGACTTTATTTAACTTGGCATTATTCATTCATTCATTCATTCGTTCATTTATATTTCTGACTTTTCAAGACAGGGTTTCTCTGTAGTTTTGGAACTACCTTGGCATTTTTATTGATCTACATTTGGGTGAGTATTTCAGTAATACTTTCACTAAGGGAAATTGCTCTTGAAATGAGATAAACTTATTGGTTTCATAATTTATATTACACGGCATATTTATTATTATTTACTATATATTATATATATTAATTAAACAGATACTTAAAATCATGTCTACTTAAAAGTTATGGGACAATATTTTTGTTTAAATTTCTTTTTATCAGATATAAATTTTTTAAAATGTGTTTTGTATTTATTTACACACACACACACACATATATATATGTATATATGTATATATATATATATATATATATATATATATATATAATCGCATGTAATTCTGTGACACATATATCTATTGTGTGGCCTAGCTTTAAAATAACCATAAATGTGTATCATCTCAAATGTCCTTGGTGAGGACTTCCTTTTTCTTCTGTTCAGCTTTCTGGAGTGTGCTGCTTAGTGCAACCATGTCATTGTGATGCTCTACATCACGTTGGTGCTTCTTGTTCCTCTATGACTCTAAAGTGCTGTCTATTGGTTAGCCTTTCTCCATCCTGTCTTCCTTCCCATCCCACCCAGCCTGGTTTCCACAACTCTAACCTTGCAGGAGAAGAGATCACAGTTTGTGAAAGTGGTATTTTATAGTTTCTGTAGCTAGAGCTTTTAAGATAAGATTTGCATTTACTGAATTTATAGTAGATTGAAGATGTGAGCTATTCAAGGACTAATCAGGAGAAAGGAACTATTATAATTTAACAGAGAAAGTGTAGTATAAACTGTTAAGTATAATCTACATGCATTGCACACCAGTGGAGAAAAGAGCTCTGAGTGATACTAAATCACATACGGACCGAATAGTCATTATCTGAAGGCCTGAGGCAGAGCAGCTGAAGGTAGAATAATCTGGTACCCCATCTGCCCCTTTTTGGGGCATCATGGTTGTGGCTTATTATGGCCATGATCTACTGTGGGGTGGAGATGTTCTTCAAGACACTCTGCCAGCAGAAATTGCTAGGAGGTTGCTTTCTATGTTGCTTGGGAACTGTTAGGAGGAAATGTTACTTTGTAAAATTCTCCAGGAAGGTACCATAGGGGATGAAGTTCTGAGAAGCCAGTGATGTTGTGCACCACTGTAGGGTAGCAGATCATCCTCCTGCAGCGTAAGATGCTATACACTTCAGCAGCAAGCAGAGAAAAGCACACGGGAAGCAATCCTCTTCTCTCTGCATTATCCCCTAGAGCAATCTGCTTAGAACACTTAATAATTTATCATTTGTAGAAGGAAAAATATTTGCAAGATTCATCTCCAATGTCAAAAGCAGGCCAATGGAGGGTGGAGTTGGATCTGCTATGTAGTCAATTTACAATTGGCACAATTCAAGTAGGATTATTTTCCCTGTGAAAGAAAGGGATTTAGCAAGACTTAGAATCTACTAATTCATCCATCAAGTGATACCAGTTGCTGGCAGCCAGTTTTGCATGTGGCTTCATAGTTCTTTAAACTATGTAAAAAAGAAACAGTAAATGGTTCATTTTTTTTTTTGTAAAGTGCATTTGAACTATCTAGGTACATTTAGAAAGCAGGAAAAGTGTCATAATTTTTGTGTTTAGCCTGTGAAAATGCTCCTTTGGAGAATAATTTTCTTACAAAATGAACCACCTCGCCACAAACAGTTCCTTTCCTGAAGGAAAAATCTGTGGTTTCTTAAAAATTGAGTTCAGATTGCATTTGCTTAGCAAGGGCCAAGATGACTTTCATGTGTTGCTGAATCATCCAAGACATGGAACTCTACTCACATAATGAAAAAGAGGCCACCAGTTACAGTTGTGTGTATAATACGCTATAACATCACATAGGAAAGTTATTCTAGACAGATTTCTGTGTGGTTCTACTTTTCCTAATGTCATTTAATTGTTTTGTTCCCATAAATTTTCCTCCTCTGTTTGGGAAGAGAATTCTTAAAAGTCCTTGAAGTGACTGTTCAAGACCCACGAGTATAGGCCAGACTCGGTAACTGTCTGTGATTATAGAGATTTACATAAGATAAAGATTCTGGATGTTAGCTTAAGAGAAAAGAACCGCTTCCCAGCTCAATCTTGATATCAGTAGAACTTCACACAGCTGTCACCTCTTGGACATTTCTGCAGAAATCCTATGCTCTGGATAGTGCCCTCATAATACTCTGAATTCTTACTCTCACGGGTCTGTTTTGTGGTGGCTACAAAAGCAATCAGGAAAGAATTAATTGGAAGAAATTCTTGGTTTTCTCTCCATTGTATTACTCAAAAATATACCAAACCATAATAATAAAAGGAGTATATGATACAAGTAATGTACTGCTGTGTTAAGATTTCTGGAGCTTACTTACAAAGATAGGGCTTAGCCATATCTCATTTTTTCCTTTAAACGATTTGCTGTTTGTATATGTTATCACTGAGTTTTGTGATCAGGTATAACAAACTTTTTGCTAAGCAGAAGGAAAAAGGCAATATCCTCAAATCTGATGCATTAGCATCCCCCATTTTTCCTCTAAACTTTACAGGTAAATGTGTATGTAAATATGACACTACAGTTAGGCAGTAGACACAGCAGCAACTATTTTAAGGATCTTTTATAGAGTTATTATCTGAATACCATAGATATTTGTTCTAAAGTACCATATCTGCTCACTAAAATAAATGTTATCTTCATACTGCTTCTGAGTAATTTTCTGCTCCCTATCTTTTTGTGATTTACTAATTTTGAAATAATCGTAATTTGTGTGTTTTATTTCAATTCTATGTCGTCTAGTAAAATAAAGTTTGATTTTCTGTGCTTTGGGTAATCTTTCTATTTGTGTGGTAGAGGGTTTGTTTGCTTAAATGAAGCAAAATTCTTCACGAACATGGTAACACATTAGAACTGACTTTAAGAGAAAAACAACTCTCTCCCTTTGTTTATATTATTAATAAAATTGAAATCTCCACTCCTAATATTACCTATCTCCGAGATCCATATCCTTCAAAAAAATCTACAGAAAAGAAGTTAGTAACATGTTTTTTGCATTTGTTTCAGTCTAAAAATTAATCATTCAGATTTGTTTTACTCTTTAGAGAACAGCCACAGATGAAAGCCATGAGTAGAGGATGATGATCATGCAGCGGAAGACATCAAATGGGCCAAAGTACCATTTCTAGTTTTTAAGAGCGGAAAGGTTTACAAGGACATTTATAGTCTCTATCAAGGGAAGGAAACTCCCTGAGTCATAGGATTGGCCCATAAATAATGACTTCATAAAAAAAATGACTTAAGAAGAGAGAGAAGTAACTGCAGTGAAAGGGTATCTTAGGACTGTCAAACTCAGTCAGATAATTCGGGGTTGTTTTTAAAGGACCTCTTAAAGGAGTATAAGGGAGCCTAAGAGCTTTTGAATAAAGAATGTGGTTCAGAGGAGACAGGAAGCTACTTAAGTTCCCACTTTGATTGACTATATTTCCTCTCCAGTGGGCTCTATGAGTTATAGCCACAATTGTTCTCGACAGTATTTGAATAATATTAATCTGTGAGCATTGAAGTATATACTTAAAATAATTGTGCTAACGATGTTTATGGGATGCATGTGCAGAAGTAAAGGGGGTTAAAATATGTATGTGTGAGCAATGAATACTATATAATTTAGTTGAAAATAAGGTATATAGATGAAGTGAAATAGATATTTTACTTCCTCTTGTTTTGTTTTTTTTTAAAAGCTTATTTTCTTTTTTAAACACTTGTTCTTAATTGCTTCCATTAGCTCCTTTTTGTGGTTACTGATGTTGTGACTATCTTATAAGCATTTTAGATTTAATTTATTAGATCTCCTTTAATTGAGTGGTCCTGTTTCACTGAGAAACCAACACTTATATTAAATCTTCCAAATAAGAAATATTAAGTGCCATATCTGTAATTCAACATCTGTATTATGTTGGTATTGCCATCTCTCGGTTGTCTTTTTTATTTCAGGTTGAACTTTTCCTTGTTCTTGGAAATGTGAGTGGTTCGTGTTTGTATCTTAGGCAATTCTATAAACTTTGTTGCAAGAGTGGCTATTACATACTCAGCTGTATCTGCTTAGCAAGCCAGCCCTGCAGCTGGGGAGGACTCTGGAAGCATCTTCATTTGTATGAGGTCAGAGTTGAAATCTGGGTTCTCCACCAGGTAGAAGAAGGGAGCATTTTGAAAGAGGACACCTCATTACTAAAGAGTGGAGGTGGGACTTTAGATTGTCCTGCTCCATCCTTTCTACTACCTCTCAGGCTTGACGATCTTCCTGTTACTTCCTCATAGTCAGCATGAACACTGATGACCAGACAGGCAGTGGTAAAATTTCTAACCCACTAGTACAAAAAGTATGGAAAGCCAATGGGATTTCCTTCCTGTCTTCCTATCTTCTTACCTTTCCTTCGTTCGTTCGTTCCTTCCTTCCTTCCTTCCTCCCTTCCTTCCTTCCCTTCCTTTCTCCTTTGCACCTTCCCTCTTTTACTTCTGTTGGTTCTTATTATCATCCAGTAGTCACTGTGTTAAAAACAATTAAGAACAATTAAGTCCCCTGTAGCATTGTCATTCATGCATATTTTGAAGTATATTTTTATATTTAGTCTTAATCATCTATTATTCTCACTTCCCTCTCCTGCTGTTTTCATTCTTCATCCACAGTAGCCTCCCTTTCCACTTTCATGTCTTATTTATTGGTTTCATTACAACAGAATTGGGGTTAAAAGTCAGGCTACAGTCTACAAGGATACAACAGATTGGTCTGGTATTCAATAAAGCTTGGCAGAGATGGACCTTCCAATTCCTATTGCTAGTCCTTGACCTACTGCAACAGGAGTCAGTAATGAAGGACTGCTTCTATCACTGGGTCAGGTGAGAATTCCTATTGACTCTTGTCCTGAGAGGGAGTAGGGAATTGAGCTACTGTGGATACTGATTAGGATAATCATCTCCAGTTCGTTTGGACAGGGAAAAGCAGGCTTAGTTGAAGCATTACTATATTGACTTTGGTAAGTGTTTTCCAACTGTTTTCTCAGTTTGAGTCTGGAATATATATATATCATAGCAGTAATCTCATTACAATGACATTGTTGAGTTCTAGGCTTCACTGACCTTTTCAATCTCTTTCTACCCTTCTGATATTTGTTTTAATTAATTAATAAATACTTAAAAATATTATCTCATTTTACATAGCAATCCCAGTTCCCGCTCCCTCTCCTCCTCCTGCTCCCTCTACCTCCCCCCCCAACCCACCTCCTATCCATTTCTTAGAGAGAGTAAGACTTCCCATAAGGAGTCAACAAAGTCTAGCACATCTCTTTGCTGTAGGACAAAGGTCCTCCCTATTATATCTAGGCTAAACAAGGTATCCCTCCAAAGAGAATGGGCTCTGAAAAGTCAGTACAAACAGTAGAGACAAATCTTGGTCCCACTGCCAGTGGCCCCACAGACTGCACCAGCAATTCAACTGTCACCCACATTCAGAGGGCCTAGTTTGGTCCTATGTTGGTTCCCTCACTGTCAGTCTGGAGTCAATGAAGTCCCATTAGCTCAGGTCAGCTGTATCATGGTCTTTACCCTTTGCTCATCTTATTATCCTCCCTCTTTTGGACTGAACCTTGCGACCTCAGCCCAGTGCTTTTCGGTGGATCTCTGCAACTGCTTCCATGAGTGGCTGGATGAAGGTTCTATGATGACAATTAAGGTCATCATCAATCTGATTATAGGGAAAGGCCAATCCAAATACCCTCTCCACTATTGATTAGGGACTTAGTTGGTGTTATCCTTGTGGATTCCTTGGAATTTTCATAGTGATAGGTTTCTTTCTAGCCCCATAATGGCTCTCTCAATCAAGATATCTCTTTCCCTTGCTCACCCTCTTTCCTTCCCCCATCTCAACCATCCTGTTCCCTCGTGTTCTTCTCCCCCATCCCCTTCTCTCCTCCTCCCCCACACTCACAATTTTCTCAAGAGATCTTGTCTATTTCCCCTCCCAGGGGTATCCAAGTATGTTTCTCTTACAGTTCTCCTTGTTACCTTAACTTCTCTGGGGTCATGGACTATAGGCTCATTATCCTTTGCTTTAAGTCTAATATCCACTTATAAGTGAGTACATACTATGTTTGTCTTTCTGGGTCTGGGTTACCTCACTCAGGATGGTATTTTTCTCATTCTGTCTATTTGCATGCAAATTTCAAGATGTTTTTTTTTTCCTTCTGAGTAGTACTCCATTGTATAAATGTGCTACATTTTCTTTATCCATTCTTTGGTTGAGGGGCATCTAGGTTGTTTCTAGGTTCTTCTGGCTATTACAAATTATGTTACTATGAATATAGTTGAACAAATATTGTTGTAGTATGATTTAACAACCTGTGGGTATATGTCCAAGGATAGCATATATATTGCTGAGTCTTGAAGTAGGTTGATTCCCAATTTTCTAAGAAACTGCCATAATGATTTACAAAGTGGCTGTACAAGTTTGAACTCCCACCAACAATGGATGAGTACTTCCCTTACTTTACATCCTCTCTAGCATAAGCTATCATCAGTGTTTTTGATCATAGCCATTCTGACTGGTGTAAGATAGTATTTCAGAGTCATTTTGATTTGCATTTCCCTGATGGCTAAGGACATTTCCTTAAGAGCTTTTTGGCCATTTGAGATTCTTCTGCTGAAAATTCTGTTTAGATCTGTACCTCTCCTGTGCCTATGCATTGAATGAAGGCTACTTCCCTGATGGAGAACCTTGTTAGCCAGTCATCTTTAAGGGGTGGGTCTTAGTTAAGGCTTGGCTTCACTGGGACCCAGGGTAAAATGTGTACACCTCCATGTGTGCACTCTCTGTGCCTGTTCCTGTGGCACATTGCTGTACATGGATTTTCTCATTTCCTGTTTCATGAGTTTCCCCTTATAATAAATAAAAAATAAATGTTTTATCATTAGCTAGCCTGGTTAATTCAACACTTTTCACTTTCTCATCTATGAGGTTCAGTGTGGCTAGATTTATATTGAGGTCTTCTGATGTTTCTTACTGTATTTTATACATGTATGAGTCTAGGGTAGCTACTGATCATAGTGGGAGAAAGGGAACATACCTCTTCTATGTTTCTCCTAATGAAGAATGATGTTTTGGAAGATTAGGAAGAAAGCATGGCATTTGTAGAAGTGGAGATGATTGTGTTAATAGAAGACAGGCTCAGACAAGTGCTTCATGCTTTCTCTTGTGCACAGAATCTAAATATATTTGTGTGTGTGTGTGTGTGTGTGTGTGTGTGTGTGTGTGTATAGTTTAAGAAACTAAAAATGGGACCTCAAGAGAAGAAAGAGATATTAATATGGGTAAGAGTCAGGAAATAGGATATCTGTGACATGGAGTCAGATGGGGACTCTTACATGTGAGGAAGAGACCAGAAAGAGCAGTGTGGAGATAGGAAAGGGAGAAGGGGGGAAGGGTGAACAAGTACAAAGTATAATGACATATACATAAGGAAATGCCACAAAGGAATAAATTATACACAAGATGACTCTGAGCATTAAATACAAATAATAAAGGTGTGGAAGAAAAACAAACTTGAATTAAGTGGTAGTGGAAAAGAAGGAAGTAACAAAATGAGATTGAATTAAAGGAGGAAAGGAAGGAGGTGGAGGAAAAGCTGATACAGAATACAAAACGTGGAGGTCATGTAGGTAGAAATGATGGGACCAGTTGTGGTGAAGCTGCATGTTGGCACTTATTCCCATCATGTGTCCCTAAAGCATCTCCTCGCCTTTGCCACACTGTCCCCACGCCCTTCTACCCTCCCACATATGAAAGGATATGAGGGTCGTTCTCTTTGAGCAGTAAGTGATTGAAGCATCAGAAGTGGCTCTAAATTTTTCTTCAAAATTTTCAGGCAGAACTAACTCCAACATGTGTCCCTGTGTGTGCCTTGGGCTAAGCAAGCCCTACTGGCTGATTGATTTTCTCTTTATTCGTGTTTCCAAGCTGATTTTTTAATTACAGTATCAAGTGTGAGAACTGCAAAGTTTTCTGTTACCAGAAATTGCATATAAGACAGAACTTTGTGATTTTGCCAGAATTGTGAGCACTAAAATTTTATTTTACACTACTGCTTGTAACCTCAAGATATTCTGATCCATGCAAATCAAGTTATTTTACAAAAAAATAAGTTCTCTGGAAACATAAATTCTCAATGTTCTTCAATCGCAATCCCCATACTTATTTACATAAGAATCATCGGCTTTTGTTTTTCCATTCTTTCAGCTTTCCCAGCTCAGTGAGACATTGAGTCATATGAATATTTAAAGTCAAGATAAAATGACGACCAGTGAAGAGTTATCTCAGAAAACTTTTGGTTCCCACATATGACCTGGGATCAGTATTGAAATGTACTCTGCGTGTCTAATCAGGAGACCGTCTTCAACCATGTGCTGAGTCTACGGTTTGACTATGTGTTCATTTGCTCCAGTTTAAGGAGGGAGACATGCCCTGGAAAAGTTCCAAGCAGTCAGCGTTTTCCTCAGAGTTCTGCATTATGAAAGCGTGTGAATACACTCCCCGGAGGGTATTTTAAGTCAAGATCTGACATGAAGGGTTCAGAGTGCCAATAGCTTTCCAACAGAATTGTAGGAAGACCACACCCTTCTTTCACACATCAGCAATCACTTCATGGGAACATCTGTGGATACTAATGGAAATTTGTAACGTGACTGTGTCCCTGGTCCATCTTACTGGGATGGAAGAGGAGGCAGGTCTCGCTAAGTATTTATATTTGGGGGAAAATAAAGATAGTATTTTACTTTCATTACACCATGGAGTACCACCTGGTGTGGAGTAGGCATTCAATTAACATTTGTGAATTTACTAAAAACTTTGATATCCCAAAGAAATAATTACTTTCAGTGAGTGTAGTATTTACTATGGGTGGGAATCAAGTTGGTCACAGACCACTGACTAGTAAAGCAATTCTGGGACCTGTGTTCCATTTCACGCAAACTTTCTAAATATAATCCTTCCATCCTTGCTTTTCTTTGTATTCTTTGCAACACTCCCAACAATCATCTGGTTATTAATAATTTATTTTTAAAATATTTCATCAATGTTGTTTTAATCTCTTCACCGTTTTTTTTGGAAAGGTATATTTCGTGAGGAAATTTTTGTTTGTTTAATAGTAATGATATTTCTGAATCTGAGGACGGGAAAGTAGCTGAGGCTCAGATGCATGTCTGTACATCCCAATTATGGTTGAAGGAATGTGTAGCAAGAGTTCCTAGGGAACAGATGACAGCCTTCTCCATTGTGATAGCTATGGGGCATTAGAAAACAAGGTTTTTCTGTCAGCTGTGTCCCATTCAGCCATCGGTTCTTCAGAGTAGAAACCTTCTTTAATACATAAAATCAAATCATTCAATTCTGTGTCTTAGTTAGGACACACCAGTCCCTGCTAATGAAGAACCACTCTAGTGTTTTCTAGCTAGAAGATTATTTCTTGATTTATACCAGCTGTAATGAATGCTCCTGGAGCATTCCTACTCTGTTATACAGAGAGGAAGGCCTTCCCCAGATTCTGTAGTTTTCTCAATGACCTCTATGCTTTGTTTTTCTCTGGACCTAATACCAGAAGGGTGACTGATATAGAAGAGTGGATATGGTGGTTTGGGAGTCAAACCTGCACATTCAATGAGAATAATTCCTGCTTAGATCAGTAGCTAAGGCTCAGATATATGTCCAGTTCATACAGCATAACATCAAGCAGTCCAGGTAAGAGCAGTTTTTTGCCAAAATGGCTAACAAACTCCATAGAGCCATGAGCAGATATATCTCATTGTCATGAAGAGTCCTAAGTTCTCAAAACATTTTAAACAGCATATTCTGTTAGTCTTTGAAAGGTTTGAAGATTACCTATCTAACTGAAATATATCTCGGTACATCTAGAAAATTAACATGACTAGAAGCTTGACTATTATAGATAACTATTAACTTGCATTTCTTAATTATACATTACATTTTTAAATGAGTTACACAAGCACAAAACCGTAATCAATAGCAAAAATATACATATAACAAAATTGACCTTAAATTGCTATAAATAGACCAAGTTCTATACCAATGCAAAGTATTTGCCTCTATATCATATCCCCCTTTAAATTAAACAAACAATTATAAACTATATTTGGGAATATGTGCATAGTTCTCTACAAACTGCTTTCTGCTTTTTGTTGGGCAAAGTAATTTTAGGGGTTTACGGAAACCCTTAAGGGGGTCTTGTTCCATTGAACCACATTACTCTGGAAGGAATCCACAGGTTCTCATCCTCTGAGGCAACAAAACAAAGCCTCTTTTCCAAAGCAACATATCTGTAGACTCAAATTCTGAAGTCAGTATACCATATATATATATGTGTGTGTGTGTGTGTGTATTTATTACACATGATACCATATATATATATATATATATATATATATATATATATATATATATATTAACAGTCTGTACAATGAAATGTCTCTCTGTACTTACCTCATTCAAGTCAAAAAATTCAAAGAAAGCCCAATAATATACATAATCCAGACTCTGTGTACATTCCACCTTTACAGGGCTTATTTTTTTAATCTGTTACCTTTATACAAGTGTAATATTGATTTTATTATCTTTATTCCCTTCATCTATAACTGTACTCTTATATTATAACTGCCTATACTCTTTTTTTTGCTCTCTCTTAAGCTTATGTACATCCATACAATACTGTGACCCAATCAGAGGTCTTTTTCATCTGAATCCGTCTATATTGTGTATCTTTAATTTCTTCTTGACCAGGACTACTTAATAAAATGCTAAGTGGCCTGGCTAGGACTAAGGCTGCTTTGCCTTTTGGCTCTGCCCCGTCCAACATGGCGGAGGCATGTTCAGCACCTCTGCAAGATATGCACGCCACCTCAGTTCCAGGTATGCAGTGGATCTGTGTCACACCATTAAGTAGTGTGTAACACAGTGCTCAGAAACACCATTTACATGCTCAGCCTCCTGAAAGAACCAGAGTTTTTGCTGGGAGCACAAACCAAGATACTGCTGTTTCTTATGCTGAGTCAGTAAGCCTTCTCTTAAGGGGGAATCTAGTCACTCCTGCTCACTACTACCAAACAAAGCTCATCTGAAAAAAAAAAGATGATTACCAAGAAGCTGTGATAAACTCTGTTGTTTTGTGTGTGTGTCTAGATTTCTTTTCCAAACTTTCTCAGGTTTTATGTGGATGAAGTCAGTCCACCTTGTCTTGCTATTCTTTTAGTGGAGGCTGCTCATTCATTTTGGCTACCCAGACTCAAAATAATCAAACAGAAACTGTATTAATTAAAGCACTGCTTGTCCTATTCGCTTATGCTTATTTCTAGCTAGCTTTTACATCTTAAATTAGCCCTTCTCTATTAATCTGTGCATTGCCTTGAGTTCGTGGCCTACCAGCAAGGTTCCTGTGAGCATCTTTCTCCTTCGTCACATACATGGCTTTTCATTGAGCCTACCTATTCTCTTTACATCTACCTACTTGGAATTCCCGCCTTGCCCTATTCTGTGCTCCAGTAGGACCAAAGTAGCTTCTTTATTCCCCAATGGTATTCACAGCAAATAGAGGGAAATCCCACATCAACCAGGCAATTATATTGCTTCATAAATTTGTTATATATGTATGTATATATATATATATATATATATATATATATATATATATATATCAGACCATAGCCATAATCATGTGTAATCCCTTGCAACTAAATCCATAGCTTTCATTTTTAACACATAATCACAAAAAGTTAATAAATGTCTGTGCATATTGGAAAGACTAAGTACTGAATAAGCTGTCAGTGAATACTTCCTTTTCCATTTCAGTATTTATTTTTAGTTTTATAAAAAGTGATTTTATTAATTGAGAATTTTATATACCATATAGCTATTTTGATCAGTTCCATCCCTTAGTACTCCCTTCAATTCCTCCTCAACTCTTCACCACATTCCCTCCCAGTTTCAAATATTCTTTTCATAACCTCCTGAGTTCACAGTATTTCATATGTGTAGGGGTCTAACAGGTAATGTACATCCTCTTAGTACCCCTGTCTCTGAGGGAAACAGACTCCCTCTCTCAGCATCCATCTTGCCAATAGCTCTTCATTAAATCCCTAAGAAGGGATTTTTGTGACTCCTCTTCCTCATCCATGCCGGGATTTAAGTCTTAGACAGGTTTTATCTTTGTCAATTTGCACCAAAGCCATTAATAGGCGATACCTGTGTTTACTCCATGTCTGGCATGGATCTTAAATGCCCCCTCAAAACTCATCTGTTAAAGGCTTCTAGCTGATGGTGTTTGTGTGAAGTGATGAAATCTTTAGGAAGTGTGGCACACTGTAGCAAGGAGGTCATTGGCCGAATGCCCTGTAAGGTTACACTAGGACCCTGGCCTCCTCCTTCCTGTAAGCCTTTGCTTCCTAGTTGCTGGGATGTGAGCAGATGTGCTTTGCCAAACAGTATTTAACATGGTTTTATAACTTTCCACAGGTTTAAAGCTAGAAAGACTGGAAGTCATGGATTGATGCCTTTAAAACCACTAGACAAAAGTGAAGCTGTCCCTTTATAAGTTCATTATTTAAGCTAAATTACCACAGTAACCTGAAGTTGTATAACCGAAAATTGTTACCAGGAATGGAACAGTTATTGGTACTCTATCCATGTGGTTCAGAAGAATTCAGCACTGACTTGTGGGAGGGATTTAAAAAAATTAGGAGAACTGGAGATAAAATATTAGAATTTTGTGAGTAGAGATTACTGATAATCCTGGTGTGGAGACTGCACTAGTAAGGAAAGTAAGAGCATTTCTGGGATTTAGATTAGAGACTGAGTTTAGATGTGATAGATTAGTTTATCTAGCAGAAGAAAATTCAAGGAGGCACAGAATTTAGGAGGTGACATGATCCTTGCTGGCTGATTTGAACCCAATTTACAGTTAGAGTCTAGACTAAAAGTCAAACCATGAAGATTTGAAGCCTTATGGTTTTCCAGAGAAGAAACACATTTAAAATTGTAGTACTCTCACGGTTTGAATGAAAATGGCCCTGTAGGCTTCCGTATTTGAGTATTAGGAGGCTTTGCTTGGTTGAAGAAGGTGTGTCACTGCAGGTGAGATTTGAGGTTGCAAACTCCCATGTCATTCGCAGTTAGTATGCTCCTGCACTCCCCCCTCCCCGTGTTTCTCTGTGTGTGTGGTGTTGTGCATCAGAGGTTACTCTTCAGACACCATGCCCAGTTATGTTCCCCACCATGATGGTCATGAACTCATCCTTTGAAATTGTAAGCAAGCCTCCAGTTAAACTCTTCCTTATATAAATTACTTTGTCTATGGTGTCTCTTCAAAGTAATAGACAAGTAACTAAGTCAACCCTAAAAGGTGACAGTTGCTAACTTTGCACTATTCAAAAGAAGCCAAGTGCTTGCCTGGGAAAATAGAAATGATTCCTTGGGTATATGTCAGTACAATTTTATCAAATATAAACTTGAAAACTTCTGTTTGACAAAACTGTCTGTTCCTTCGCACATGCTCATTTGTGTTGCTGGCTACATGACCCCTGGTACCATCTTGTCTTACTGAAGCTATCATACCTCTCCAGATATCCAGAACATTCAGTGTTTACCAGGATGCTTCCTGCCACTACAGTCATGGAGTCTTCCAGGGAAAGATCCAAAGGGTGCTACAGTTATAGTGCTACTGCAGGAACAATACTGCACCCTGGTGTTGCAAGAAGGAAATGATGAACCATTGTCTTAGGGTTACTATTCCTGTGATAAAACACCAAGTCCAAAAGGAAGTCAGGGAGAAAAGGGTGTATTTGGCTTATGCTTCCACATCATTGTTCATCACTGGAAGAAGTCAGGACAGGAACTAAGCAGGGTAGGAACCAGAAGCTTGGAGCTAATACAGAAGCCATGGAAGAATGAAGCTAACTGTCTTGTTTCACATGGCTTGTTCAGCCTGCTTTCTTAGAGAACCCACAACCAGCACCCCTGGCATAGCTTCACCTGGGCCCTTCCACATCAGTTATGAATCAAGAAAATGCCCTATCCACTTGCCTACAGATCACCTTATAGGGGAATCTTCTAAAGTGAGGATCCCTATGCTCTAACAGCAATAGCTTGTGTCAAGTAGACATGAAACCAGCCAGAACAATGATCTCGTCTAAAGTCACTGAATGAAATATAACTATTTAAAGAAGTGTCCATAAGGAATTATTCTTAAATGGTATGAAGTAGTAAGTTCATGTGCAGTGTTTGATCCTGTGTATCTAGAGACATTACTGTAGCCATGCTTCAGAAGCCAATTTAATACAACAAAATAGAATAAGCAGAGATCATCATTTGGTATGAAAAGTGACTTCAAGAGAAGATGATGACATGAGAGTATTTGTTTTATACCAACCAGTTCCCTTCGTGGAAATCTCTACCAGGCTTCGTCTCCTGATCCTGTGGCCTAGGTATCCATCCTGTTTTGACCGTTTTTTGGATCTCCTGTTTTCTTGAGGGTTAAGTTAGAATATAGGATATTGAGTTTCTTTCATAGTGTGCCTTGGTTAACATACACTTTAACTTTCATCTGCAAAAAAAAACTTTTCTTGCAGAGTTCAAATGAAATGATATTTTGTTGTCAGTATGAATTCTGCTAAAGCTTTTATGTTTTTACTCATATGTGACAGTAAGTTCCTGATGATGCAAAGTATTAATTAATATTTGATCATACATTTCCCAGGGTTTCTTCCAAACACTGGCAGGCAAGAGGTTTGGGTGTGTATTAGGTGTCCTAGAAAACACAGATTTTCAGGCAATTCAGAAGCCATTTCTCACAACTCTTTTAACCTCCCCTTGGTTGGCAGGCTTTAGCTTACAGGGCTGGCTGGACTGAAGTCACCTGGAGCTACTCCTAGAACGTCTGGCTTTCTTAGTCCGAAGCAGGCATCTGTTATTCCCGATCCTTCCTATGCTTCAGTTGACAGCTACTCCGTGAGCCACACAGGCACATCTTTCTGTGGTCGAAAGACTTGTTTTACTCTAAGCGCCCTTGGATTTGTTAGTCCACCAAAGTAGAAATGTGCTGGACAAGAATGGGCTTTCCTTTAAAAAGAATGTGCTTTCTTTCCCCTTTCCCACTTTTGAAGTAAACAGCATTTCCCTCATGCCTAAACATGTTCACTTTCTGGCTGTCTTTGTGAGTTTGGTTTTGAAGGAAAATTGTTTCCTTTTTTTAATTTTTCATGTGAAACTGTGTGACTAGACCCATTTTCAGATCGCAGGGAAGAAAACATGTCTGAACTGGTTGTCATTTAGGTCACAGTGGCAGGCAGAACTTAGACCCCCTAAAGCCCATGGAGGTGATTTGAGGACTGATTGCTTTTCCACTTGCTGCTGTTGGGATCAAGTCAAAAGCTATCAGTCACTGACTGAGCTCTAGGGACGTGTTTGCTCTGACAACGCTGGCTAGACTAAGTCTACTTCTTTGGGCAGGATGCTCACTGCATTTATTCTTACTGGTTGACAGTTTTATTTGTGACTCCTATTTAAAATAGAGCAATTGAGCCCAACCCTTTAACATTTGGCTTTGGTCAATCTGTCTTGCACAAGATGCAGAAGGCTAAAGGAGGAGAGGGTGAGGTTTTTTTATCCCTCCATGAACCTTTCCTTTGTGAGCTTGGCAGATGGCAGCCTACTAAACGGTGGGCAGGTTAAGGAACTGAGCAATGCCAGCATGACCAAAAAATTCTTCACCGAAAAGCACACTAGCTTCTTGTCATAGACTGCTTGGTTAATTTGCAGCCAGACATCCCAGAAAAACCTCATTAAACTTTTGAAGTGTTATAAATATCAATTTGTGGCCTTGCTGTACGTAGGGAGGTGTGTGTGGCTTCGTAGGTGCTTTATTGCTGCTTGAAACTATTTTTCTGCTAGGAACAACTTTGAATAATAATAAATCAGCCATTAGAACATATTAAAAATATCATTGAAGTGAACCACTCTTATTTGCAGCAACGAAAGAGAAAGGTTTTCTCCATTTTATTTTGATTTTTCATCCTTATGTTCCTTGAACATCAAAGTCAAAATGGTTTTAAAAGGAGTCAAAATTGGAGAGATGTTGCAGTGGTAAGCACACTTTCTTAACAGGCTTAATGACCAGAGTTCCAGAATCCAAGCTGGAGCTTTCCTGCCCATATATGTATGCATTGATATTGGGGGTATCCACTGGAGCGTGGACAACCTATGGAGTCTGCACACATGTTTACACAAAATTACCTTCCAACAGCTATCACCTGCCAAGTCATTAGCTAAGGTTGCACTATGCTGTTCCCTTCCCTAGCCATGCTGGAATGTGGACTGCCTTGATCTTCGGAAAACCAGAGTGGCTAGATGTGAGGTCATGACTTCACTGGTCTGGTCATGTCTCAAACTACTCTTTTGTAGCAATCTACAAAATTTTCTCTGACCTCTGCCTCTTATAATCTCTGTGACTCATATTTTGTGATTTTAGAAAGCCTTTGAGGGGTGGTATGAATGACCCATTTGTGGCTGAGTACTCTGAAGTCACTCATTCTCTGTGGTTTGACTAGTTGTGAGTAGGGGACCATAGGGGGAATCCAGATCCTGTTGAGCTACATGCATCTTCTTCAATCATCTGTATTCTGCCTATCACTCTCCTCTGGCCCTACACTCCCAGTTCCTTCCCTGCTTATCACCCCCAATTATTTTCCCCTTTCATGCTATTTGTAGATACTTTTTTAAAAGAACACACTGTGCCAAAGGCTGCCAGAATGTGAGTGGGAAAGCCATCTGGATATGCGAGTGAAACTTGTCCTACATAGACAGAAAGCCACCCTTGTGGCATGGAATACTAAGTTCATCCACACAAAGGTACGTTATCATTTGCTGAGGATCATTGGATCTAATTGATTCTCAGTACATGTCTGATATACAACAAAAACAAGAAACATAGTAAAGTGGTAGTAGAATTTCTAAACTCTTGTGTGTAAAAAAATTCTAGAAATATTAAACAGAGGGGCCTTACCATGCCCCCATTTCTTCTTCACACACACACAATTAATAATGTATGAGCAGTTTGTTTCTGCAGGTGTTTTCTATTGCATAACAAAATGTCCCAAATTTAGTGTCTGATGCAGTACGAATGAATACTCCCACAGTTCTGTGGGTGACTAGTCCAGAATAATTTAGTTGGTTTCTTGGTTTTGGGTTTCACAAGGATGTTATCTAGGTAGAAGTGGCCTGGACTCTTATCTGGAACTTCTGAGAAAGAATCAGCTTTTAAGATCTCTTTGATTATTAACAGAATCTTAATATTTGATGGATATAGATTTCCTGGATGCTATTTGCAGTTTCTCCTTAGCTCTCTGTGTTTTTCTCTGGCCCTTCATGTGTGGTGTGTCGTTCAACACCAGCAAAGAAGTGAAATTCTTTCTTAGAATCTTCCTGTCCTCTTTTTTGGTCCATGCTTTCATCTCTCCAGCAGAGTTTCTTGCCCTGTGATCATGGGATTTTCTTGTGCACATCCAGACAATCTAACACAAGTTAGAAACTGACAAAACTCTCAACACTCTTGAAATCTCTACAATTGGCACGAATGTCCTCAGTGTGATACTGTAATGACTGGTAGTTAGGGATCTTGAGACTCTCAGTTTAGGGGCTGTACACAGCAAGACCAAGTGGCAGTTTTTAGGTGTGAACTTTTAAGCCTATTCCAGCATCCAGCTTTACTGGGGGAAGTGGAACTGATGTTTGAGCTCATAAACCTAACACAATAATAAAACTGTGTAATAAAACTTTCATAAAACCCCTGAAGGACTGAGTTGAATAGAATCCTGAGCACACTGAGGCTCCTTGTGATTGACTTACCTATAGAGGGTATGGACTCTGCATGCCCTTTCTTCCCATTATCTTGTCCATCAGACATCTTCCATGCACTCATCCATCCATATTTTTGGTAACTTTGGAGAGAAACTAGTTAAGCACAATATTTCCCCAAGTTCCTTGAGCTACGCTAACAAATTAATTGAAGGATGTCATGGGAACTCCATTTATAACATGTCAAAGAAGCATATATAAAGCAACTTGGACCTCAAAACTGGCTTTCAGAAATGATGTATAGACTGTGAGACTGGTAGTGGTGTTATCTTTAAACCCACAGAATTGAGCCGGACAACACCTAGCAGAAATCTGCTAGATATCCATCAGTGCAATTCTTCTCTTCCTTGCTCACTCCTTCCCTTACCCTCTGTAAAATTTTCACATATTTAGAATTATAAATTGTAGTGGCGTAAATGAATGCAGACAGATTGTAATAATATATACAGCCTTAATGGGGAAATAGACTTACAGAACCACAGGTTCCTGCGGAGAACAGGAAAGCAGAAGGGGCGGTTGGGAGCAGCCCTCAATTTTTATAAGTAAAAAAATATCCTCGGGGGACCCCGGCCCCTGCTAGCAAGATGATTGACTGGGTCTCTCCTACAATAAATGATGAATGAATGAGACAATGGGTTAGTATTACAATAGTCTTAATTATATACATTAATATTGTCTAGTGTTCAAGCAACCAATATATGGACACCTTTGGGCAACATCTTTTAAATTCCGCCCACCTACAACAATACCATTCCTTGGGATGAGTCAAGTGCCAACATGGATAATCCTTCTGGAGCAGGAGAGAACAGCAGGAATTTAGGAGCTCATCCAACTCTTGATATTTAGAGAGAAGACGACATGGATGTAACTGACTGTTATGGTTGCTGCTGGTAAAATATCCTAGATTGGGGGACTCAAGATGAGGACTACTTCCGTTTAACTTTATATCATTTTACATTCAGATTGATGATGAATAAATTAGAAGGCAGGGGATGCTGAGAGCCAGATGGACAGATTGTCATTATTGGCTGAAAGGCACCGGCCTCCCATGCTGCACAATGCTCAGGGCCTGGTTTTGTTCTTCAGGTGTTGAAAGGCTATATCAGTGATCAGAGAGTGGCAGGGGGACTAGACGTCCAAATTAGCTATATGACCAATAACAGAATAAGAATACAGAAGATGCAGAGGTATATGGTGAAAATTTAGGGGAAGGGAGCCAACTGCATGAAAACTTTGTTGACACTGAATTTTGGTTATTATTTGAAATAATTTATTTTTCAAAATCTTACTAGTTTTTATATAGTACAATAGAAAAATAAATATCAATAGCCACACTCCAGGAACATAGTTGATTTACGACGGTGCTAGCCCCTTGCTATTTTGAGAGGTAAAAGAGCAGCATGCTCTTCCTCTGGCTTTTGCTGTGTTGTCTTAGCGAGTCATGCTGGTTGATTTTCTTTTAGCAACTACTATGTCGAGTTTGGAAGTGAAAGGTAAAATGTGAATTCAAGCAGATACTTAGATTAGCGAAGAGCATATGACTTATTTTTAGTTTAAGAAAGCATTAAGGATTCTTGACCTGAAATGGGGAGTAGGGATCTATCTGGATGACCTAGAAGGAATCTTGAAAGGAATCTCTGGAGGGAGAATCTTAATTCTTTCTTTAGGGAAAACATCACCAATAAACCTAAGGAAGTAAAGTGAAGATTTCTGGGGTCTGTTTGAAAGCTCTTCCCCCAGAACATTTCCTGGACTCTTTGCTTGTTTTATGGCCAAAGACTTTTATGAACCGTATCTATTTACTCTTAAATATGTATGCTGAGGGACAGGATCGTAGGGGAGAAGGTTGCAATTACTGAGCACTTTCCTTTCTTTAAGTCAACTTGCACCTTGATAATGAGCAAGGTTCTGCTTTATGTTTTTTTTTTTTCCAGCTAGCTCCCCTGGCCAAAACTTAATGTAGCAGATGATTGAGCATGGCATTAGGCAATGCCGGACTGCCTCCAGCTTTCTGTCCTGGGCCTCCTCTCCTGGGGTTATTATATTTCAAGTCTGATTCTTTTCCAGCTGGCTCATTACCCCAAAGATCGCCTTAACTGTGTCGTGGACAGATCATAATGTGAGTTAAATTTCAGCAATATCACAGCCACCTTCTCTGTGTCTCTTCACTGATGGTCTCTGAAACACAAACAATCATCTTCTGCATGGATCCATATATTTGTACCTGGGAAAGGAAAAATAAATGCCTTGAAAATACTCATTTTGTTAAAATGAAATTATATCATATTCCCTTTCTTTTCTTCTCTTCAGCACCTGCCAGGGACACACCATTTAACCCCTTCCATGTACCTCATTCTGAAATTGATAGCTTATTTTTTCTTTGGTAATTATTGGTGAATACTTATATATGTATGTATATGTATATACAAATTTATGGAGCCTGATGATTTAGTTTTTACACAGAGAATTAATGACTGGCGGGATAGGATGAATTAGCCTCTTTCAGGGATGATGGTCAACCCTGAAAGCATATATACTCAAGCAACAAAAACTGACTCAGAAAATTACATTTTTGATGTGGGATTCCTCTCAGTATTCTGTAAATATCATTGGTTAATAACAGAAGTTTGGGCCTACAGCAGAGCTATAGGGGAACATAGCTAGGCAGGGAAAACTAAATGAAATGCTGAGAAAAAGAAAGGTGGAGTCAGAGAGAAGCCATGTAACCCTGCCGTAGACAGATGACAGAACTTTAGTTGGTAAGTCACAGCCATGTGGCAATACACAGATTAAGAAAAATGGGTTAAATTAATATATAAGAGTTAGCCAATAAAAAGCTAGAGTTAATGGGCCAAGCAGTGATTTCAATAATATAGTTTCTGTGTGATTATTTCATTTCTGGGCTGCTGGGAAAAACAAGCACCCTCCTCCAACACATTTTTATATTTTACATACATAAACACTCTTTTTATCACAATACAGATTTGGAATATGATACACTTTTGGTTACATATGATTGATGTTTTGTCAAAGACATCTTATACTGCAACAGTCATATTAGTGTGGCAGGTAGAATAGTAGAACAAACATTTGAGAAAAAGCAATGATTGAATTTTTAAAATACATGAAGGACCAAACATCTCATTATGTTTCTAGTTTTTCCCAGGGATCCAATCAAATGAGGTTGCTTTATTGACTAGCCTGTGTTGTCATATCAGCAACTGACAATAGATTTCAAAAGGATAAAGTTAGAGTTCTGTAAACTGTAAGTGATCATAGTACACACCTTTGTTCACAGAACCATGTTTTGCTTACAGTGTATTGTAGAATGATATGGACTGATGGATCAGCACCATTCATTAAGCAATTAATGAAGAATTACTAGTTGTTTTTTTATAAGAGGGGGGCAGGGACTTCGTGTGCACATGAATAAGGCTTGAAGGGAAATAGCTAGGGGAATAACTAGAATATGGCAGCTAGACCTATGAAAGTCTTCTGATAAGGCCACCACATTCTAAATTGAAGAAATAAATGAATACATTGTCAATTTTCTAAAATGAATTAAGTTCAAAGTCTAGGAATGTTGTGTTTGTTTTCATCTCAGAGAGAGTACAAGGATTAATATCCCTAACCTCTGTGTAAAGTTCCTAAGATATGATACCAATAGAATTGACGATAAAAATAAAAACATTATCAGTGGAAATATTTGAAGCTAAAAGGTTTCTGCACAAAAAAAATTAAAAGATAACTTTATGGAGTAGGAGAAAATAGCTGAAAACTATAAAACTCGTAAAGGTTTACAATATATATGTATGGAAATCATATAACTTAGTTTGTACGTCTAGAATGTCTTTATTTTGGCTCTAGTTTTGAAAGACATTCTCATTGTGCATGAATTTCTAGACAGAACATTTGATCTTTGGCCTTTTAAAGATGTTTGCTCACTGACTTCTATGTTAAATTTACTCTGAAATAGATTAACTTTGGCCCTCTGAATATAATATTGTTAGTTCCCCTTCTGCTTTAAGACATTTTTATTGCTAATTCAAAAAAGTTTGTTTATGACATAACTTGATATAGTATTTCTTATGGTTGGACTGTATCAGGTTAATTGGATCTGTGGCTCTAGGGTATATATCTAGTTTTGAAAATTTGGCCTTTAATTTTCTGCATATTTCAGTGTCTCCCAAACGCATAATATAAGAATATATGAAAAAGGACACTAACAACGAAATACCACATTAAGGCAGAATTGAGTATAATAAAGGGTTTTTATTTAGGGATAGACTCACAGATCACAATCTTCTGTTGGAATAGGGAACAGCACCTGAATCCCAGAGCTGGAAAAGAGGCCAGACACATGCTTTACGGAATTTATATTATAAGAAACCACACCCAAGTGGGTGAATAACTTAAAGTCTACTAATGGTAGGAATTCCTACAGCACCTTCCCCTTTAGTTTAAATAAAAATGTTCTAAGCCTAATATAAAGTTATATACAATAAGAACTGATGACGCAAGTCACAAAAATTCCACACCAGTTCAGAATTATGAATAATAAAATGGTTATTTATTTAAGGTGATAACTTACAGATCACTGTCCTAGATAACAATATTGTTCTGCGTGAACAGGAACAGATCCTAGCAGAGGAAACAGGAGCCAGAAGCAAGAGAGCGGGTACACATTTACTGCTGCTTTTACAGTATAAGCGACCATACCCAAATGGGGTGGTATCTTAAAGGCTATTGGATGAAGGAACAGAGTGTGCTCCCACAGCAAAGAAGAAATATCAGGTACAGAAATTACAACCAGCATAAATAATATCAATTAAGAAACGTAATAAATATTTTAATAATTATCCTATCCTAATGAGTTTAAGTCTTATAATAATAAATAAATTGGCCAAGACATGAGAGTTAAGTAACTACAACTATCTAGTCTTCAACCCCATCAAAGGCCTGAGAAGGGAAATAAGTAAGCAGGAAGTGCAATCAAGTAGCTTCCAAAATGTGCAGTAGATGATAGGGACAATTGGCTGCCTGAGCAATCACCAAAAGTCTCATTTGCCACCTTGGAGCAACCAACTTTGGCTAAGGCCTAGAGTAGCTGACAGACCATTTTCAGAGGCAGGAAAGTTTTCAAAACCATCTTACCCCATCTTGGCAAGATTTGACAGTGTTTTTTCTTGTATCCTGCTTGTCCTGTCCAGACATCGTGCATTTTGTCAGTGGTCAGTGCATGGGTAGTTCCTTGTCCAAAGGTCAGTTTTTCCAAGAAGAAAACAGGCTTCAAATGGACTGTCTTTGGTGCTCAATATTCTTCTGGGAATAGATCAGTACTGCCAGGAGCAATCATGGCTCATTTCAACAGAACCCTAAGTTATTTAAATGCCATATGCTACAGCTCTTTGAAGCAGTTGAAGATTATGTATTTATGCAGAATACAATATCCATGTATCTAAAGAACCTGGTTAGTCTAACTATAAGTATGACAAACATGGATGACTATTGTCCTATAAATCTTAATACCTATATAACTTAAAGACTAAGACTTCATATTAGAATATTAAACAATCTTAAAACACCTGTGCTACAATGAGGACAATGATCTCAAAATGTAAACAATGTATAAGTATCTTGATCAGAGGTAGAAATGTATATTGTAATATGATAAATATATCCTAAAATTATATCAATATACAAAATGTTTTAAACACTATGTGGGTCTGTCACCAGTCTGTTACTGTTGGAAATATGCTTAGAGAAGTGAACTTTGTCTTAAAAATGAGGTACAATATGGGGTTTATTTATTCTCTAACAATTCAATATAATTATTTACTGAATTTTAGCCATTTTTAAGTAATATTACCCTCAGCACTTCTTCTGAAGAAATAAGCTTCCTACCTCAATTCTTTCTTTTTCTTTTAAATTTTGGACCCACTAAATTCTAAGTAAGGGACATGGCATGGTAAAGGGCCAATCTTGCACAGATCTTGTGTCGGTATCCACAACTTCAGTGAGTTCATGAGTTTAGCGACTCTCATGTGGAGAAAGTACTGTTTATAGGCCTCTGTCTTCATTCCCGGCTCTCTGATTTCATCTCTCTCCCCTCTTCTACAATATGCCCTGAGTGTTGGAGGCAGATGTTTAATATAAATCTCCCATTTAGGACTGAATATTTCAAGTGTTTACTTTTGATATATTGTCCAGTTGTGAGTGCCTGTGTTAATTCCTGCCCAGTACAAGTGGAAGGTGATGAAGGCTGAGAACAGCAATAGCTGATGAGTATAAAGATAAGTATTTAGAAGGTAGTCTGACACAATACCCTATAATCAAAAGAGTAGCAGTTCTTTCATAGGGTCGTGACATCTTCAGTCACTAGTTCTTGACCAGATTGACAGTGCTGGCATGACTTCTCTCCTGTAGAACAGGCCTCCCATACCAACATAGCAGCTGATTATCTCATATACAGTCATGCTGATATTGCACCAGTGGGTATGTTTTGCCTAGTAAGCCATTGTTGTAGCTCCTGAGATGCTCAGTTCTGGGAAGACTCTCCCATCAACTCCACTAGCATCTTTGGTTACTATAAAAGCTAACCATCATAGAAGCAATTTCCAGGTCACATCCAGTTTGTTTTCCCACTGTCAGGCAACCCAATTAGGTCTTACATTATTGTTACGGTGAGCAAGCAAGAGCACTGGCAATAGCCTGTAATATTTTCAAAGTCTGCAGGACCTCACTTACCAATGGCATATAGGGATATCTTCCACATCTTTGACTCCTCAGAATGGCAAAATCCACCCACTCAGGGTTCCTACACTCAAAACCTTAACTCAAACAAAACAACTAGTGTCTGTGTATGTGTGTGTGTGTGTGTGTGTGTGTGTGTGTGTGTGTGTGCGCACATGGTTGGATGTCAGGATTTGACATAGAGTGCTTTTTCTTCTTCTGCTACTCTCCACCTTACATTTTGAGACAGAGTCTCCTACTGGACTTGTTATTATACATATGTTCTAAGGATTAAACTCAGCCCTGCATGTTTGAGCATTTAACTCTTTGTTGACTGAGCTATTTTCTAGCTCTGTGAGGTCTCTTGAGAGTAAATCTTAATAGTTTGCCTGAAATGTTGAAAATATGGAGTCACAATGTATGACATCATGTGAACATGGTCACTAATATAACTGAGCATCCTCTGTGAATAGATGTGTCTAATATAAGCCACTCTGTCTTTCTGACATCTTCATGAGGGTCCATGTGGTGCTTTATCTTGAGAATGAACTGTAATAAAAGAGGAAAGGTTAAATTATCTGAGAGTGACTTCATCAATAATTTCTCTAGTAGAAGTACTCCAATTTCACATAGAGAAATTCTAATGCATACTAATATATTTACTGAAGTGTGTTTGTTTGATTAGCTTAATTACTAACATATGCAAAATAATTAGTTTGAACAGGACAAGTTAGGAGCTATAAGACAAGCTGATAAGCGTTACTGAGTAGATCTCTAGCCTGAGAGAGCTGTGTGAGAGCTTACACCGAGAACTTCTTTCTGAGTCCTCTTCATCATTCACCTAAAAAAAGACAAAGCAGGCTGAGATTTGCGGACAGAGCCTGATTAGAATTCTTCCTGAATGCTGGCAAAAATATAGAGAATAGAATCTCAAGTGTGGCCCTCTCAGAGCAGCACAAATGTCAGGGGTTCCTCCACCATGGCATGCAGGTGCGTGGGGACCATGGATCCTATAATGCAATGACCTTCACACTACAGACCAACAGCTTCATGCCAGGTCAAAGGCTTGGACTAGGAGAGAATTCTGGGAACATGATCAATGACAACACGGTTAAAAAACATCGCAAGATTCAGGATGTGGCAAATATCTCTCTGCCATATAGTAAATGAGTGGGATCTATTATGTTGGGTCACATATGATATTGACTATCTCCTTCCTGCATTTTCCTGCCAATTGTTTGTTTCCTTATATTTAAAAAAATCTAAAAATTTAGAACACATTCTTAGCTTGAATGTAATTAAAAACAAAGTTTGAGGCTCATATTTGGTTCATAGACTCATTTTTACCTTCCTTGATCTAGGGAAAAATGGAAACTGGAATATTGAGAGACTCAGAAAATTAAAAACCGATCTAACAATCACTAAGCATCAACAGAGGGCGCCCTAGAGCCACAGAGTGGAAAACCTAGGCCTAAAAGCTTACTGAAAGAACATGGAAGTTTGTTTTACTTAAAAATGAAATATCTAAAATGGTGACTTCAACTTAACACTAATTATTAAAAATTAATCAATGAATATTATTTTGCATATTTATGTGGTACAGATTAATTCAATGAATTTGTATGTTGTGGAGTCATCAAATTATGAAAAATGAAAGCTAGTTTTTCTGTATTATTTGGATGTGTGGGAAACTCCCATTTCTTCCAGTTAATTTGAAATGTACCACAATTACGTGTGGATTAATAATTTAGTTTAATATAGGAAAAATGAAGCCTTCCTTAGTGATAAAGAAAAACTCAAAATAAAAAAAAAAAAGACCGGATTTCACAGAAGCTAAAGCCGTACTCTTATATTTCAGAATGAAACCCATTAAATATAAACTAAAAATTAAGAGCAAAAGTATGAAGGAACAAAATAATAATATGCAGGAAAAGCATAAACACATTACAACATCCTATAAAACCTGTCACCAAGGTTTGCTTTCTATGTAGACACTCAAAAATAGTGTCTTATCTGTAGATTTGAAAACTAATTTCAAGTGTATGATAATGTAAGCATAAAAAAATAATCCCTTTATTTGCTTGTCTCTTAGGTCAGATCTCTAAAAGCATCTACTTCCCTGTTATGTCCCTTCTTATACCATATATTTTGTCTAAGAATTTCCTGCATTTTAAGGTGTGCAATGTTTATAGTGTGAGCTGCAGGGATACAGATTTATTTTGTGAGGTATCTTGTTGAACAGAGATACATACTAACAAAAAATGCAATTTTAGAACCTTGACTAAATTGACTCTGTTTCTAATAAACAAATTATATGGGTAAGATAGATTTTTTCTCATATCCATATCTTATTCTATTGTTGTTTTGATAAAAATCTCAAGGGATGATTACATCTACTGAAATTCATCAAATTTATCATTTATCTGAAAGATGACCTTTACTAGACTACTCAGTGAGCTAAATCCATTATATGAATGTGCACCATTCTGGGAGAAGAGGGTTCCTATCTTTTCTAATATTACCTTCTTGCAATCAATGCTATTCTCAAGAGGATTTCTGTTTCGTACACTAGATGTTTTTTTGTAAATTCTCAACATGACCTAATATAAAAATCAATGCATCTTTAGGTAAGTTCATTTCTATTATTAGATCTGGCTGTAGCCTCACGCTAACGTGTTTTGAAATATAAGCATCACCCAACTTCAGGGCACGGCTTTTTCCTGGTAATGCATTAAACTTCATTATGGTAAAAACCATTACTACAATAAAATCCCTTGTAGGTTTAAGACTTCCAACTGCAGCCAATTGCAGGCAAGGTTTGTCTCTTAACATTCTCACTGAAATGTTAGTCTTGATTGAGTTAGAGATGCTTTTGTTAAAGCTATGTACTGTTAGGACTCTCCACACAATGTAGAAACCATAATTTCTGGGTGTGCAAGGACTAAAGGAAACACTTTGCTGTGACACTTGAGCTAGGAGTGATAAACAACCAACTGCAAGCCCCAGAGAAAGGTCCCTGGGAGGGCACACAGGGGTGCTTACAGCGCTGATGAGGATGAGAAATGCATTTCACAGAGTAAAGGGATGATGACTGAGTCTACATTTGACATCTTCATGGAAGACCTGGTCCAAACAGCAAAAGGATGCCAACAATTACAACAGCAATAGGTGCTAGAGCATTTGAGGTTTGCCGTATTTTGTGACCATTCTCACCAAAGAGGAGATAAATTACCCTGCCACTTGTTTTTATTTTTTTTTCTAGTCACCATAATTAGAATATTCTAGCGTAAGGAAAGGATTTAGAACCTTTGAAATGTTGTACAAAATTTCCCTTGATTGGGATATGTTTCTTTGGAGTATAGAGCACACGGAGCTCCTGCGGAACTGCAGTTTAAAATTGACTCTATTCTCCCACTTGATCACAACTAAGCATGGTCGCGCATGCATTTTGACTTCTGTGGCTTGCTATTGGGTACCCGTGCTTTTCATTATCCTCAGAGTTCGCTTTCATCTCCTAGATATCTTACTTGTATGTTTGATTGAAAACATTCTATTATGCATTTTACGTTTAGTATAGTGGGAAAAGAGACACCTTTGAAGAAAAACTGTAGGGAAACAGATTGGGGGCATTTCCAGAGCCAGAGAATTACAGGAGTTTTGGACCTGGTCTCAGCACCAGTCTGACTGACAGGTGCTCTCAAGGTCACCTGGGAAGTGATATAGAGACTGATATAAATACAGCAAAAAAATTTTCAAAACTTCATGCTAAAATTCAAATGCTAAAAGTCCCCCTGCCCCGGGAAAATAAGCATGCCCAAAATGGCCACATATAAAAATAGTTTAAGGACAAGTAGTTCTTGGATTGTGCATCAAGAACTGGGTGCTCTTTTATTATCAGTTACAAAGTTTAACATCACGTTTAGTGAAGTATAATTTATTTTTACTATTTGTGTGTACCCCATATATAAGAACGTGCATTGGCAACTTGAATCTCTAAAGTATAAAAACATAAAACATGTGTGGTATTTTCAGTACAGGGCCTCACTTTTAAACTCTGAGATAGAATGAAGGAGAACAGTCATAGCCTCTATTGTTTTGGGAGTCCCTTGGACTAATCTGACCAAAAACTCAAGGGAGATTTCTCATACTTGGGAGAGGATTTTTGTTATCCTTCAGTTCTTAGAGAATTGTCAGCACAAGGGGCATAATTTCCTGTAAGGAGTGTGCATGTGTGTGTGTGTATGTACTTATATACTTTCTGTATAATTTTAGATAAATATAAAATAATATGAATTCTCAAAACTTTATTAAACAACCTTGGTGTTATTTGCCTTTTTATCCTTCCTTCTCCCTGTCAGTTGACTCTCCTCACAGGCATCTTTATAATTTCCTGGTTTCTATGGTTATCCCATGCTGTATGCTCATATCTGGATATTTAGAACTAAGAATTACAGATGAGAAAGACCATGTGACAATTGTCTTCTTGGTCTGGATTTATATCTCACCTGATATTATCTTTTCTAGGTCCATCTATTTGAAAAGTTCATAATTTTATTTTTCTTTACAGTTGAACACTATTCTATTGTGTATATGTATCACATTTTCCTTATCCATTCATCATTTCAGGTTGTCTCCATTTCCTGGCCATTGTGAATAGGATGGCAATGAGCACTGCTAAGCAAATGACTGCAGAACAGGATATGGACTCCTTTGATCATGTACCAGGAGATTAGCTGCGTCATATGGTAATATACATTTTTATGTTTTTGAGTGTTTCTCCTACTGATTTCCAGAGTACTTACAACAGCTTTTATTCCCACCAACAGTGAATGAGTGTTCGTCTTCCCCAGTGACCTTGTTTGCATTTGTTGTAATCCCCAGTGGTGACATCTACATCACAGCCTCTACATCTATGACTCAGGGAATGTCACAGAAGAGGAATCAGAAAGATTGTAGGAGCCAGAATACCAGGAAGTCTGCTGGGAAAATGTCTCTCCCAGAACTGTCTGTATAAACAAGATTTGAACAATAGCAATATCAAAACACACACTAGCATTGAAGATTGGAGATCTCAGAGTCCTACCCTTAGACAAAGAACGACTGGGCATAATAACTGTTGAGAGAGAGAGAGAGAGAGTTAGCCTATCACAGGATTGAGCCCTTCCCCCATCTAGTTATCCAAAGCAAAATAATCATCCCTAAAACTATATATATGTAGTCAACAAAAAATGCTCAAAGGTTGTAGTTACATATTTTTATACATATGAATATGCATATCTAGCAATAATAATTGGGAAAGAAGAAGCTCTCACTGTGAGAGATATAGAAGGAATTTGAGGGAGGGTACATGGGAGAAAAAATACTAGAAGGTGGAAAGGAAAGGGGGTACATGATTAATTAATTTAATTTAGTTAATTAAAGTGTATAAAATAAAAATAGTAAAAATAATATAAAATACATGTTAAATTTTGATTGGTATATTTTATGTGCAGTTTTCTTTAAAACCACTTCATTACCTTTAATTTTTCCATTCAGAGAGAAATGTGCAGTAATTTTTAATCCTTCCGCATGACTGTTCCAGAGTTAGAAGGTGATCTCTAGGGCTACTATAGGACAGTGACTGCCCTGTTGAAGTAATAGAACAGGAACAAGGTGCACTCTTGCCTCTGTTGGGTTTTTTGGTGTAAGTAAGGTCTCTCTGTCTGAAGACTAATAGAAACTGCAATGACTGTCCCTTTATAAATTCTAACCCAGTTTTACACCAGGGCTCTAACAGAAAATGTCAATGTGATGCAAGAAAACTTCATGAACCAGCAAAATGTCAAGTAAAAACGGACATTGAAACCTGTGCGAACACATACAGCAGTCGAGCCTGAGATGAGTAATTCTATCCAATGAGTTAGCGAGATTTAAGGTGAGCAGTGACTATTTGTCTGAGAAAAACATTTCCTGGCCAAAAAAAAAAAAAAAAAAAAAAAAAAAAAAGAAGTAGGCATAAGGGGTTCAATCGTCTAAATCCAAGTTTTCCTACTACCAGTGACACAGTGTGGATGGGGTTCTCCTTGTTTGATGACCTTTTCTGTGTAACATGCAATTGAGATTTCAGACTGTTTCATTATAACATTCTATGAGGTTTTTAACAGATATGTTAGGGAAGTTGTATATTTTAATTGATAAGTGCAGAGACCATGTTTTAATTGTGTTTAATTCACCTAAGAGAGTTTTGTGTAGAACGAGTATGCAGTGTAAATGGCTCTAGAGAAGCTACTTGATTGGTCCTGAACAAACTCCTTATAAGTGTATTTATGAGATTAAAAAGAGGAAACCAAGAAAATGAACATGTTACAAAGTCACTGTGTCAATGAAACACTTAAATGTTTGAAGATATTTTTCATCAGGATTTTTTGACAGGTCATGACTTTTTTATTCCACTCTGGAAAAGATTTTTTTTGTGTGTGCTTATCAATGCTCTTTTTCAATTCCTGGACAGAAGTCTTGGCTTTTTAATAACTGCCTTTTCTAATTCTGTTTTGTAATTGCAACAAGCCATCTTGGAGGATTTATCTCCAGTGATACACGCCAGCAGTGTGTGGCCTTTTCTTGAACCCTTCAGGACTGTGCCTTTTCTTTGAACTCTTGGCTGCTTGGTGCTACTGACCCTGTTGCTCATTTATAACTTGGGTGCCATTTATCACTTCCAGACTTACAGATATTGTTGTGGAAAGAGACTGAATGCAATCATTCATGCCATTGCAGCTTTCCAGTGGGGCTTTGCAACTTCCTTCCTCACAGGATACTTGATAGGGAGAGATTAGTGACGAGGCTATAATTCTATTGAGGGATTGTGATGTAACTGGATTGTAAACCATAAAGTGACACTCGAGAGATTTGAGATCACCAGAATGCTGAGATTAACTTAAATCAACTACAGTCTATCTCTGTCAATACGTGTAACGTGATGGTTTGTAATCTGCCTGTAAAATATTAGCTACCTGTAGAAAACTGCTTCTTTTTACAGCACAAACTGTAATGTGGCTACTGCAATTTCAGAACTTAAAAGAGGCATTGATGGTTCCTCTTTACAAATACAGATAGCTTGGAGTCCATTAAGCAAGAAAGCTTCTTCTTAATAATGTGTATTTTAATTGTATAAAACCTTTTTTGGTTTCCCATATAAAGAGGGCGATAGAAACATTTTTGTGCATATAAAACTGAGAGGTATAATTTATTGGGGAAAAATTACACAAGACATTTAAACTTACAAATTCAAGGTGTCCATTGCAATCATACTGTTGGACAGCCAGTACCAGTTCATTAGTCTTCAGTTCTTCCATCACTTAAGGAAGTATTGAATCCTACACTCACTTAGCTTTTCTTCCAACTTATACATCCTGAATGTGAATTATACAAAATACAAAATAAGGCATTTGTCTTAGCCTTTTATTTCCCTAACACTTAGGTGGGACTAAACGGTCACTTCCAAGTTACCCATATTATTCACTACACTCCTGTCTTTATTTAGCAACTTTTTTCCATGCGGTTTTTAGGAAAGTTGTTTTCTCTGGGCAGTGTTCAGTCTTATGAGTTATTAACAACCATCATGTATTAAGTAAATGGTAAGGAAAGTTTAGATAAGCCAGTACAAGCAGATTTACTTACTACAGACTTTTCTAGAATCCTTGTGTGTATTTATAACCTCTGCCTCTCGAGTCCAAAGCCACAGAATGTGACATTTTATGAATTCCAGGCCTTGGGTCTCTTGTAGCATCTCGCATTTAATGTTGAGCCTCCTCCTGTGAGTTTGTCATCTAGGTCTAATTAGGTCACTGCTGGAGAAGAATGCTGAAATGAGGGAGACTTTTCACTAAAGGCTTTTAAAAGCATGTGTATGCTCACAGCTCACTTGGATAGCACGTCCTGTTAGAAAGAGCAAGATCTGGGATTTAAGAGCCTTTGCTAGTTTGTTAAAGCTAAAATGGCAACTAACCTATTTTTAAAGTATTTTAATAATCTTTGTATCTTTCAATTGCCCTGGAAACTTCTTTTGTCCCAGTTCTTTCAGAAGGAGGAAGCATGATTAATAAACACTCAAAGAGAGAAATTGAGATTCAACCTGAAGCTCTGAAAAGCCTAATAGCCAGCCACTGGCTCTTACCTCGACCTTAGTCCAGAAAGTGAGATCTTCCCTCCAGGAATCTCAGAATGAAACTGTGCCTGACAGCTGTTTCCTATTGTTTTATAATCCTTTCTAGGGCTGAGATTAAAGGCATGCACCACTAGGATTAAAGGCATGTACTGCCCAGGTTTTATGGCAAACTAGTATAGCTACTATGATTAAAGGTGTGTGTCACCACTGCCTTGTCTATAAGGCTGACCAGTGAGGCCTTTTTACTCTCTGATCCTCAGACAAGCTTTATTTACTAAAATACAAGTGAAATGTCACTACAGACAAACTCGTTCACACAGAGATTAACTAACCTTAGATATGCCAACCCCCCTCTTGGGGGTATTTTTTTTTAATATTTCACACTTAAAAATCCATGGGTTGATTCCAATGTTGCCATCCTAGATTTCCAATTTTGCAATCTCCCTTCTTATCCTGAAATACTGCTCAGTAAGCATTGTTTGTCTCCTATCTTCTAGGTCTTCATTTCTATATTTACAGAATTGAAGATACTAGATGGTCTAATATCTCTTCAAGATTTTAATCCCTATTACTAATGTCCAGGAACTTTTAAAAAGTATATTTAAGGCCGGGCGGTGGTGGCACTTGCCTTTAATCCCAGCACTTGGGAGGTAGAGGCAAGCAGATCTCTGTTAGTTCAAGGCCTTCCTGGTCTACAAGAGCTAGTTCCAGGACAGGCTCCAAAGCCACAGAGAAACCCTGTCTTCAAAAACCAAAAAAGAAAAAAAAGTCTACTACACCCACCTAAAGGCTGGCCTGTCAAATGAGCCAAGGCAGTTTCTTTATTAACCAATGAAAGTAACTCCTTTATCAGCATAGATTTGGCCAAATGTCAAATGACCTAATGATGACGTCACTTCTCTACTCTGACCCTTAGCTTTAAGTAGTTTATGGTGGTTCCCCCTCTTGTTCTAACACATGCATGTCAGAAACACCCTCAATGTTTTTCTATTTGATTATGATAAACCACTTCAACATCCCTGTGGTATATTATCTCTGCAAAAAATGGCTACATTGTTTGGGGTTGGTACTACTGTAACACAACAGAACTTTTATTGCTTTCTAAAGTTTCAATAAATATCTAATTAAGTAGTCTTCAAATTATACATTTTTTCTTTTTCTTACCATTCACCTTGACATTGTGGTCTCTTCATTGGCCTGATTTATTTGAATGAACTCCTCCCTTTTTTTCTTTAAATTTTTTCATACAATATATTTTGATCATGTTTTTTCTCTCCAAGCAATCTCAGATCATTCCTTCCTCAAAAACCACAAAACACACAAACATAGAATTTGTTTTTTCTTTGGCCAAACATTCTTGGGCATAGGGTCCATGCTGGAGTATAGTTCATATACCTAGTGTCACTCTATTGAAGAAAAATGATTTTCCTTTTCCAGCAACTATTAATTGCTTCTTGTTTACCACGTTCACTTTCTCCCCCCATAGTGGGACCCTGTCTGGGCTGAAATCAGAGCAGTTATGGTGCATGCTGCCACAGTCTCTGTGAATCCATATGTGCACCACCTTGTTTGATTGATTTAGACCTATTTCCCCAAATGTAGTTCATACATGATTCCACTAAAGGAACCAAGAACCTGAGGCTTGGTAGGTAATGGGCCTAGGGTAAAACCATTACTATTATTTTCCTGAAAATGTCACAACAATGAAATGACTTCTAATGACATCTTACTTTACTGACAAATCAGTGCCTCACTCAGCCCTCATCAGAAAAGCTTCATCTTGCAGCAGATGAGAATCAACACAGAAACTCACAAATGGATCATGTGCTGCAAGTGAGAGCATTGGAGAACTCAGGTCTAAATGGGATGTTTTTTTTCAAACCTATGCCCTCTAAGTTAAAGAATCGATGCAGAAGAGGAGTGGGATGAGAGTCACAGTGATGGATTGCATCCACTTTACCAATTCTGAGGCTGCAGAGTAAATTTCTGATCCCATTTCATCTTCTGAGATGAAGGAAAACTACCCTACTGTTTTGCTTGAGGAAACCAAGAACATGGGGTTTGCACAGACGACAGATGTTCAACCACAGAGGCTGCCATGGGGTAAGCGAACCACAAGAGGAGAGATAGCAAGCTTTCAAAAGATTTAGTCTCCCGATGATGAAAAATTACAGATATGAGACATTGATCAGGAGACAAGGTATTATTTAATCTCACAGTTGACTTTTATATCAGGAGAGTATATTGTATTCTGCATATATAGTATATATTTAGTATCTATATTATCAGATATATATGTATATACATATATATGTATACACACACACACACACACACACACATATGGCTTTTTAAAATCCTATTAGTCTTTTGGTCTTTAGTCACTAACTTGGAGCCAGTGTGCTTTCTTCTATGAGTTACCTAGTTCAGCTAAGTTCACACTCTCAGCTTTTGTGAATATCTCGTGAGCAGCTCTAAAATCACCTTCACTGAGCTCAAAATCGCCTGACTCTCTTGCAAAGTTGAAAATTTTACTTCGCAGTTTCCAGTGACAGATTTTTCTGGCTTTTGTAAAAACAAACAAACAAACAAACGAAAATGAAACTAATAAGTCAGTTTCATTAGGTAGTTAAATGGGCTTAATCATGGGAGTTAAGATAAAGCTGCGAGGAAAGTTTGAGTAGATTCTGATTCACAAATTTATTGATGTGACCTGAATTCATGGAAATACAGACGAGAAAATCAACATTGAAGTGGTATGTGTACATTTTCCTTCCCCCATGCTGGAGTTACACATATATATCATCATGGCTGATATTTATGTATGGGTTACAGGGGTTGAACTTAGACCTCAGGCTTAGATGGCAAGCACTTAATGAACTGTACTATTTCTCCAGCTCAGATATCACCATTTTTTTTTCCAAGATAGGATTTCTTTGTAGCTTTGGAACCTGTCCTGGAACTAGCTCTTGTAGACCAGGCTGACCTTGAACTCACAGAGATCTGCCTGCCTCTGCCTCCCTAGTGTTAGGATTGAAGGTGTGTGCCACTACCAGATGGCCAATATCATCTATTTAGAGGCCTGATAGTCCAGGAAAATATCTGGTACATGTAGTCTAGTTTCTTCCTCTTCTTCGGATATTCCTAACAAAGTTGATTCCCATACTTGGGTGTATCACCACCCTCCAGATTAAGCATTTGATTTCAGTTGTGAGCCTAACCCCAAAATATTCCTAAAAAACAAGATGTCAGAAGTGAAGACCTAGGTAGGGTCATGAATAACTAGGTCTTTGAATGAATCTCAGAGCTTAAAGTGTACTGACTGACCATACAATATTCCAATCACTTCATTCAGTTAATTCTGATGTTGTCTTGTCATTGATAGGTAGAATTGCTCCTCAGCATGACTTGTGGGTTTCCAAAATCCTCCCAGGGTTTATTCTGACATGTGAATGGATGTATTAAATAAGTCATGTGATCTGACTTTTCATTCTAGGAAAACAGCAGGACAGTGGCCCCTCTGGACCTTTCTCTACGTGGGGGCACAGAGTATTCATTGCTTTTCATTAGAGAATGTTTGTGGAAGTTTTCATGACTTACTCATTTTTCCCAATGAAATTTTTTCCTCAAAAGAAATATGTAATGGTTCATGGGTGTTTTACTTATGATCAGGTCTATAAAATATACAATAATTCAAACCAGTAAGATTTTTCTTAAGGCCCTAACATACAGAAAAAAATATTAAATTCATCAGTTATATAAATAAACTTTTATTATATATTTGATATAAATAGCATAGATTGATTTCTTTTAAATTTTGAAGCTTCATTGAAGTATTTTATGTAGTTTATAAATCTCTCATTACATTATATAATTTAATCTTCAGTGGTCACAAAGTTATGCAACCATTGCCGTTATCTAGATTCCAAACATTTTCATAAATGCCAACAGAACTGCACATACACTAACAGTTACTCTCTATTCTCTTCAGCCTCAGGGCAACTATTATCTTTTGTGTAGATATGGATTTTTCTATTGTGTACATTTTAGATTATAGCTAGTTTGGATAAATGCTATCCAATTTTACTTCCTATGGATTTAGTGACAGACATGTTACTTGAAATAAATATTTTAAGCTGATATTAGAAGGTGTCCAGAGAAAACTTTTTTGATGCTCTATTTTTCTTCTTATTTATATATTTTTTGCAGCAAACTGATGTTTTACAAAAGTAATCTACAATTTCTTTCTTTCCCCTAAAGAAGTGAAGTGTATCATTGTATTTTTAATGAGACTTGGAAGGAAATTAAGATTTAATAGGGTAATATTGAATTTTGTCAAAAGTGTTTAGTTGTTGAACCATGAAGTTGGATCATATAACAACATGTAGGGAGCTCTTCTAGGTAAGCTTTTGTACTGTTAATAGGGTTTGCTTTACATGTGGCATGACAAGGTCATGAAGTGTGGACAATAAGGCAACTATGGGTTAAGGAGGCTACCAGAATAATGCTAACCTCTATGTCTTCTGGGAACCAGATCAAATTTCTCCCTTTATGTCTTGAAGTGAACTCCAGCAGGGTCATTGTGGTGGACTCTCACAAGCAGGAGGATGGGACATATACTTTTCTGTCATATGGATTTGCAGTCATGTCTCTGCATGACCACTCCTAGTCCAGGACAAACACCATCTTACTCAGATAAGCATCCTGGCTCTAACATAAAGGCTGTTGGACAGAATTTGGGTCAGTTTTAGGAATCCTTTTATGAACTTGGTTACTGAATTGTAGGAGGAAACTAAAGTAAATTTAGAGGCAGAGTCTGAAAGATGAAACATTGGAGAAGAATTTATCAAAGAGGCAATACTGACATTTCTCCTACTTAATATGGTCAAGTTTAACATCTATGATTGCTTGTTGATAGATGATATTTGCCTTTGGCCCTTCCTGCCATATCTGAACTGGAAAATGCCAACTATGTACAAAAGAACACTTTTTGCTAGCAAAGGAGTTCTTGGCAGTAGGTGATTGCTAGGGGTGAAGAGTCACTTTTCTTTGAAAATGTGGTCACTGGTAGGTTGCCAGTCTCCGCTGGATGGCCCCACTTCCATGCCTATATGGGATTTTGTAACAAGATTAAGAGGATGTGAAGTTAGAGGGGAGCTGCATTGTGGAGATCTTGGGAAATCTTGGCAGGGAAAGTGAAATCTATGTGTTCAAGATACATTGTATATATATATATATATATATATATATATATATATATATATATGAAAGTTTCAAAGAATAAATAGAAATTTGATTGCTATCATGGCAGGGTTGGGGACTAAGGCCTTAAGAACTGCTTAGATCCTTCAGATGGATTTAAGCCTCCTTACAGAAGTGTCTGAGCTCTTACTCAGAGGACTTGATTATTACCACTAGACATGATAGAGTGAATTTACTACCACAACTTCCCCTTTTAGCTCTTCCTTGGGCACACATTTGTCCTACATTTCCTAGGATACAGTATGGCATTGTGACCAGAATTCAAGTGATAGATAACTTTCGAAAGGTTTTTAGTATATGTCCTTAGTTATACAGGCAGACAAAAATATGTTCCTGTCTTTTCAAATAAGACTTCTAATTTCCCAATGGTCCAGTACAGGACACAGTATTTTATCACTGTTCTAAAGAAAACATCATAGGAAAATAATGGTACTTGGGTTTCAGGCTTGAAGAATAAAGTAGAAAATCCAAAAAGGCTCCTAAGTAACTCATTATAGCTACAATCTCCTACAGAGTCTTTATACTCCATGTTTCTTCAAATCTGAATTGGCACTCTAGACTGAAAGAGACTTAGAGATACCAAATGTATCCACATATTAGGGACAGGTATAAAAGTGAAAGATTAAAGGTCTAAATTCAGGCAAAGGAGAAATTTCACGTTACCCAACAAACAACACTGTAACATCAACAATGTGCCCAACAGTATTCTAGGTTCTAGAATGACTACTCTTCGAAACTATAACAAACACCTTGCTCCCCTAGATGTCACATTCCATGAGCAGTGAGGATCCCACAGTTACAGCTAACCCAGAATTAGTCTTGAGAACCAAGGAATGTATTAACTAGAACATAGTGAATAATAATTGAAATAATAAAAACATAGGAAGGTGTAGGCATGTCTTCAGTTTTGTCCAGTGGTAGAAAACATCAACCCTTCACAACGGAATTTGATTTCCAAACATCTCATTAAACATCATCTTCATGACAATGGATTTCCGGAGGGTGTTTACAGAGTCCTTGATGATTGGAACAGGAACTTTATGAAAGTGCAAAAAATGCAAAAAGTAAAGTTTTCTCTATGAACTGTTTTGCAGTAGGGAAGGTAAGAGGAAAAAAATCTGTATTTAGATGACTGGCTTGGAAGAAAATAGAAAAAAAACTGTTTTGTAAATGGACTCTTCTTTGGAAAAGATTTTATAACTCTATGTGATTATGAATAGATAATTGGTTGAGAGTATCTGCAGTGCTCTGGGACATTCTGATTTATAAAGTGTTTCTACCACACGTTGTCATTTATCTTTCTTAAAGAAGACGTACAACCTAGACTTACACAAAGAACATAGTCTTCCAAATTCAAAGCCTGTGCTCCTTGCACAGGGTTGGCTAGTGTTAAGAATTGATTGCAAGATGAGCACATAGGAATTTGAAAATTATAAATTTTAGTGTTATTAAATGCAATGGTTAGTATCCCAACTCCTAAATACATGTGAATAATTAAAGATTCCCCCCACTGTACAAAAAGTTGATATAACAAAATTTAAAAAGAAATCACAAATGTTCTTTTACTTTGGTTTGTAGTTTAGATATATTTTATACATCAAGTGAACATTGCTATTCTAATGATATCTGTGAGATTCTCAGATTTCAGACACCTGAGGAAAATACTTATTTTCTGAATCTTTCACTTTCTAAAGACTAGCCCTTGCTGTTTCCTAAATTTTGTTATTGATATTTGATATTGCATTCTTTGGCAATACCCGTTGAAAATTTGCTGATTTCATTTCTCTTTCCTGACACAATTTTCATCTTTCTCCTTTTACTTTCTTTCTTCATTTTTTTTTTGGAGTTTTCAAATCTTCTATTTTTTTAACTGTGATCATAATACCATAATAAGTTTAGAGAAGTATTAATTTAAGCTCTACCAGTGGTTTAAAATGAAATAAAAGATAACGTAAAATATAATTGTATAACATGTAGTAAGACTAGGCATGGTTTTGTCAAACATTTTCCACATATATGAAATGTGATACATTTTTGCTGGAAGTCATTGTAAAAAATTAAAAGTCACTCAATTAATGAGTGTCAAGGACTTGATAAAATTATATAGAGTTATTTTGAGTGGTATATTGTAAAAGTTCGAATAAGCATGGCTTATAAGGTAGAGTGTATAACTGTTTCCCTTATGATGATAATTTGTTTTAAAAAATTTTATGTTAGTTGAATTTGGCCTTGTTAACATTTGCTAAAATGTTTATTCATATTAAGTATGTTCAGATTGGAATGAATTCAGTTCATGGAACAATCTGGCATTCAGTAAGAAGGTGAAATGAGGGTAGAGTTTTTAAAAATATTCATACCTATGAGCCAAGTCAGCCTACTCCTCTGGGAGCTGTCCTTAACCTGCCAATCCATATAATTTTACATACAAGATATATTTTAAAGGCTGTTTCCCTCATGAAAAATATCCTTAGCACTATTTCATGGACCAATTTAAAACTAATAAATAATTAGCATGAAAATGACAGATGTGCTTTTGTTATTGATGAAATGAGAACATTGCTTGCACTTGATTTGAGATGAAAAGATTCATTCTTCTTTTGTTTACCTTTCTTCCTGCTAATTGATGTGCAAGTTCAAATAGGAAGGGATTTTATATATATTCTAATTCAGAGTATTATGTGAATTAGAGGTAAAGTCTCTACATTCCAAATAATTATTTGATTATTTATGATATCAGTTTAGAGGACAATCAAGAACTAACAGAGAATTCACTCTCTGAATAAGGATAGAATGCATTTCTAATATTTATACAAATAACTACTAAGGGAATAGTAAACTGAATTAAGTGCAATAATTTAGAAAATTATACACTTCTACCTATATCTACATCTAATCTATACCTATGCATCTTTCCTTTCCAGCAACTTAGAATGCCTAATGCCAAAAATGATCCAAAGTTCTGGAGCATGTCCAATTACTGAGTAAGCTTATCCCATTATTGTGCTGTAGGTACACAATTTTTGGTTGAGAAAACTGATTTCCCATTTTCTTGAGATTTATTACCATCAGAATCATCCCAGAAATCTAGACTATTACACTTTGAAAGGTCTCAAGAATCCCTATTTATGGATCTTGGAAACTAAGACCAACTGAGATGTTTCAGGGACTGCCTACTGCATTAGGGTAAAGGGAATAGTGTTTTCCTAACCAGAGCATCTGAGCCTGGTTAATGGCAGTTATTGCAACTGTTATCTGACATTTATATTCCCAAATGAGTTGTAATCATAAACCCTCAATTTATCACCCAGACAGAAATTTCTAGGGACCAATACATGTCAAATAAGTTGTCATGTATGCTGTCAAAAGTTAATAAATATGTGAATTTTATATAATCTAAAGGTTTTCAATTTTATGCAATTATTAAATTTTACATTCCAAAAGAGCATTGTTTTTTGTTTCAATTACGTGTACACTCAGACAAATAACTGTTTTTTTCTCTAAGATATAGGTATGCGTAATCCTAAGTGATAAAAGAGAAAAAGACCTTGTATTGCATAAAAATGAGTGTGTAAAGTGCTTGCTGAACAAGCATGAGGACTTGCACTAGATCTCCAGAACTCATGGGAAGCCAGGCATTGTGTCCTGTGCTTGCAATCCTAGCACGTACACTACATAGTGAGTTCCAGGCTGGTTGGAGAACAGTCTCAAGAATAAAGAGCTGCATGACACTTGAAGAATGACATATGAGCTTATCCTCACTCCTACACACACACACACACACACACACACACACACACACACAGACACACAAATAAAATAAAAAGAAAGGAAGGAAGGAAGGAAGGAAGGAAAGACAAAGGAAGGAAGAAAAAAAACCTGATTATTAGGTTGTTGCATTTGAAATAAACATGTATTATGAGCCTCTAATAATAATAGTCTTGAAATACAGGACTTGTTAAATTTGTCCTGTTACAGATGATATCTTGTGACACCAAATTAAAATGTAAAGTGGGATGGTAAAATTTTAAAATGCATTTGATGCATTTAAATTGCATTCACATAACAACTCCTGATGCTCTTTGGTTACTTTCATCTCTTTCTCTCTTGGTTTCAGAAAACCAAGATATATTTGTATACCTGGAATAAGCCATCTTTCATTGAAGATGCCTTTCCAAAATTGGATAGACTTGCAAGGTCTGGATTCAAATTGATCAATAAGTTATCACTAGCATGTTTAATAACTTCAAATTCTTAGGAACTATTTTTAGTGTGCATACAGGACTTGGGATAACACAAAGAGAAGAAATGAGTTGGAAATGGCTCTCAGAGTTAAGGAGTAAGATACTGGGACGGGAGAGATGGCTCAGCAGTGAAAAGGAGTCCATGAACTTCCATGGACATGGGCTCACTTTCCAGCACACATAATCAGCAGCTTACAACTGCCTGTGACACACTCTTCAGGCTTTCGTGGACGCCAGCCTTCACTTCTATACACCATGACACACACACACACACACACACACACACACACACACACACACACAGAGAGAGAGAGAGAGAGAGAGAGAGAGAGAGAGAGAGAGCACACAGCACAAAGATGCACACAGTTATCTTATTTTTTTTTTAAAGAAAAGAACTATGGATTAAAATCTGCTTATCTGTGGAAGGACGCTTAAAAGAAATCCCACACTAGCTCAGAATTGAGAAATAGATGGTTATTTATTTAGGAGTAGACTCACAAATCAGAATCCTCTGAACAGTAATTAGAAACCAAATCCTGTAGCCAGAAAAAGAGAGCAGACACATGCTCTACATCGGCATAAATAGTATAAGAGGTCACGCCCCGGTGGGCGGGTAACTACTGGCTTGTAGGACTTCCTACAGCAGTTATCCTTTACTTTATGTCTTTATGGCTCTAGGTTATTTCACTCAGGATGACTTTTTTTTTTAGTTCCATCCATTTGCCTGCAAATTTCATAATGTCGTTTTTTTTTTTCAGCAGAGTAATATCCCATATGTAAATGTACCACATTTTCTTAACCATTCTTTGGCTGAGGGAAATCTAGGTTGTTTACAGGATCTGGCTATAATGACTAATGCTGCTATGAACACAGTTGAACAAGTGCCCTGGTTATGATAGCATTCTTTGGGTACATGACTAAAAGTGGTATTACTGGGTCTTGAGGTAGATTCCCAATTTTCTGAGAAACTGCTTTACTTATTGCCAGAATGGCTGTACAAGTTTGCACTTCCACCAACAGTAGAGGAGTTCCTTTATGCCATGTACTTTCCAACATAAGCTGTCGTCAGTGTTTTTATTTTATCCTTTCAAGGAGGACTGTAAGAGGGATACAGGGATTGTCCTAGGAAGAGGAAATAGATGAGATCTCCTGGGTAAACTGGATGTGGGGGTGGGGGAAATGGAGGATTAGAACATGAAGGAATGTGACTGTCAAGTTGAGAGGAGGACAGAGAGGGAGAGCAGTTAAAGAGATATCTTGATGGAGGGAACCATTGTGGGGTTGAGAAGAAACCTGGTATAGGGAAATTCCCAGGAATCCACAAGGATGACCCCAGCTAAGCAATAGTGGGGAGGGAGCCTGAACTGTCTTACTACTAAAATCAAATTGGTTAATTCCCTAATTGTTATCATAGAATCTTTATCTGGTACCTGATGGAAGTAGATACAAAGGTCCACAGCCAAAACCAGGCTTAGTACCTGGAGTTCAGTTGAAGAGAGGGAGAAGGGATTGTATGAGCAAAGGGGGTCAGAATCATAATGGGGAAAACTACAGAGACAGCTGACCTGAGCTCGTGGGACTCTGGACCTACATCTGGGGAGTCTGCAAGGGACCAAACTAGGCCCTCTAAATGTGGGTGATAGTTAAGTGTTTGTGGGGCCCCTAGTACTGGTACTGGGACTTATCCTGTGTGGATGAGCTGGCTTTTTGGAGCCCATCCCTATGATGGGATACCTTGCTCAGCTTTGATGAGAAGGACCTGGCCTGCCTCAACTTGGTATGCCAGACCTTGTTAAATCTCCAAGGAAGGCCTTGCCCCCTATAAGGAGTTAATGGGGAGTGGGATGGGAGAAGGTGGGGAGGTAGGAGAAGGAGAAGAAAGGGGAACTTGTTTGGGATGTAAAATAAAAAAAAATATTTTTAAATAAGAAAATATAAAAAGAAAAATTTAAAAAATATTTTAATGAATTGATGAGAAGACTAGTGATAACATTTCATTTGATGCTGTACTTGTACACTGGTTGGGCAGAACGATAACAGAGAGGCACTGTACTTAGTAGCTGGAAGCTGTGTGCAGGTAGTTTATTTTTACTCTTATTAGTTTGAATTATGTAGCAACTGAAATATCTGTGCATTGTGCAGTTGACAAAGCTGAGTATATGGTAAAGAGTGTGATGAACACTTGTCCAGATTACACATGCAGGAAGAGATTTTAAAGTCCACTGAGCTACTGATGGGACATAAACTTTAGGATGTATGCAATATTGCATGAATACAATTCATTTAATTTTATTTAAGAATAACAGTATTTTACTTCTATTTAACATTAAAGTTGCTATTGGGTCTTGTCTACATTTGATTGTAAGCATGATACATTGGATGTTTTTACCACGAAAGTATGCACTGTAAGAGTTTGGAAATCATTGTGCAAAAACTACTACCAATATATATTCACAAATATTAAAATATTTGTGTAAAATATTATATGGTGGCACATTAACATGCTTCTTCATTTAATATAACTGTGGATGATTTAAACTGTATTTTAAATTTGAATATAAATTAAAACCTTTTAGAGGGTGGTTTATTATTGGCATTAATTAATAATTTAATAATATAATAACATTAATAACATAATATTATTGCATGTATAGTTGATATCAATAATAAATTAATATAGCAGATGATTTCTAGAGGTTATAAACTAATAATAGATACAGAGAAAATAAGCAAAATGTAGGAATTTGAATCAGAGGTGAAATACAAATCTATGAAAAACTCTTAAAGCTGCTATTAAAGAAAACGTTTCAAAATTAGTTTTTAGGGTAGTTTTGGCAGAATTACTATAAATCCATTAAGCTGGCCCATCAGGGAGGCTACATTGAATAAGGATGTAAGGGTTTTCTCTAGCAGGGAGCCAGAGACCCTTGCATGTTCTCTTCAAATAATGAAGGAAAAGAATTGCTAATCTGAAATTTCATATCACTGAATATTTGAGAAAAAGGAGAAAGATTTGTTCAGAGAACAATAAAGAACATTTCTGAGTGGAAATCTTGATATAACAGAGAACACCTAAGATGAAAAAAGAAGGGACAACAAACATGAATGTAAAGTAAGTAAGTAAATATGTCTAGGAGTTCCAATAAGTTCCAATTGGTGTCATAACATTAGGTAGAATAAACACAGAACAATAAGAGATTATAAATTGAGAAATTCAAAATAAGAAATCATTTTGTATTCTTTAGGTGTAGTGATGAGTGGCAGGCTCATCACCCGGCTCTGCATGACTAGCTTTACCCAAAATAATTACATGGAAACTGTATTTTTTTAAACACTGCATCTGGAGTGGGAGAATCATGGTGACTGCCTGACTCAGCTTCTTTCTCCCAGCATTCTGTTCTGTTTACTTCGCCTACCTAATTTTCTGTCCTATGAAGGCCAAGCAGTTTTCTTTATTAATTAACCAATGAAAGCAACAGATAAGTACAAGACCCACCTCCATCATTTGGAGTAGTATAGAGAAACATACACACAGGTATGAGCATTATATGGACTGAATGGTCACATTGAGAGGATATATGCATATGTGTGCACACATATGCACACAATAACAATCAGGGGAAAAAGTGGTCATGAATTTAAAGGAGAGTGGTGAGCAGTGTAGGGGGAATGGAGAAAGGAAAGGGAAGGAAGAAATGTAATTAATTAATATCTCAAAAAATGGTCATGTATGTCGATGACACATTCAAGATACAAAAATAATATTTTAAGGGCCAAAACAAAGGATTGATTATCATTTGAGAATAATGAAATAATAGTCCATCTTACATAAAAACACAATAGAGTAGAAATAGAAAGTTTAATCATTGGGTGTTAATCTTGGGTGTTAAATGAAATTATTTGGTATCTATTTAGTTAAACTCACAAAATTAGAAGACTGTCAGGAGAGAAGAGGATGTCTTTCACCCAGGGTGAGTAATTTCATGAAATCTCAGAGGATCCCAGTTATAACTAAAATGCGCTACTCCCTGTTAGAGGTTTTGTCACTTTAAATGCTGACACAATTTATTTCTTAAATTAGCAAGCAAAGGCCCCTCATAAGGACCTAGCTTCTAATAAGATGAATATTAATAGTATTATTTACCTTTGAATTTTGTAAATTTGTTGAGGTTTGCTAAACCATTTTTTCCCATTGAACATAATTTCAAAGTTGTGAGTTTAAAAGTAGAAAAATGAGGGTTGGGCAGTGGTGGTGCACACCTTTAATTCCAGCAATCAGAAGTCAGAGGCACGCGGATCTCTGTGAGTTTGAGGCCAGCCAGGTATACAAAGAGAGCTCCAGGACAGTTAAAATTATAACATAGAGAAACCCTGTCTTGGAAACAAATCAACAAAACAAAAACAAAATAGAAAATGAAAGTAATTAAGATAGGATAGCAAGTACCTGTATAGAGATTTTTTAAATCTGTACTTAGTTTCTAAACAGTGACGGACAGTCTTTGTCATGCTGTTCTTTAACGATGAACTTCCATAGTCCTCGCAGAAAGATATCTGTGTTGGGTTTCAGTTCCATGCAACATCTTTACAGTTACTGCAGATAAAGGTTGGTCTTATAGTCTGTTGAAACCAACTAAATTAGTATATAAGAAACATAAGAATGATTTTTAATATTTTGAGCAAATTAGATATTTTGCATTAATTATTCTAAGTGAAGTGTCAAAGTCAGGGTGTAATCACACTTGCACATTTTATTAACTCACTGGGATAGCCTGTGTTTTCCTGCTACAAGTCACCTAAACTAGCAGTGAGTCATAGCAGCAGCATTATCTTTCTCACTCAAATGACAAGGTGACATAGATTGCTGTCGGTTCGGAGCCATGCTGTCTTCCCTCAGGGACTCAGGTTGTTCATACAGCCTGTATCTGGAAGATTTTGATATCATGACAGGAGGAAAACAGTGTCTGGCAAGCAGCATTGTGGCTCTTGAATTTTCTTCCCAGACACGTGTCAGGTCTCGCTTTTCACAAGCCACATCTTCCAGCTGACAGAAGACTGGGAGAGTGCTGCCCTTCCTCAGAGACAGGCTGCAACTGTTGCAAAAATAACACACCCCATGGCTGTACTTTTGCCATAGTGAGTTAATTTGTATCAAAACTACTCACTACAGACAGCTGGTGACCTTGTCTTCTGTATCTTTGAGAGTTGTTTGGTTGTCAGTTCCTGAAAATTTTCAAGTCAACTATTTAGGAATCCAGCAGAATGAATATTTAGAAACCACAACATTTTATGTTGGTGATTACTAACAGTAAGAAATGAATTTATAGGTCCTGGAAAATTAACTGATAATCGCAGGGATAGGACAGCAAAGATTCCAAACTTTGTGCATTTTCCATCTTTCTGGTGGAAAGTATTATTAATCTTTGAAGGAAAAGAAAAAAATAAGTCTAAAAGATACTTTATCTTTTTAAAGTCAGAGCCCAAGTGTCAGAAGATTATCTTAATGATTATGATGACTTACATTCACAAGGACATTGATGTTTTAGTAGTTCTCAAAGCAACCCCAGTAATCCAGCATGTGACCTGGCTAGCATCACCCTGCACAGAAAGACATTCCTATATAGTCTCAGAGATTTGGGGATCTTCTGTGCCATTTGTTCATTCAGTCAGAATCATGTTGGCATGTCCCAATATTGTTTTTTCAAAAACGAAAGAATAAACAAAATGAAATTAAAATAATGATTTCTTTTTTTTTATTGAGAAAAAAAAGTTCTGCCTCCTCCTAATGGAGGAAGGTCATTGGTTAAATAAAAAGAAACTGCTTGGCCCTCATTGGTTAGAAGATAGGTGGGAGGAGTAAACAGAACAGAATGCTGGGAGGAAGAGGAAGTGAGCTTAGACTCCACAGCTCTCCTCTCAGGAGCAGACGCCTAAGAGAGATGCCATGCCCTGCTCCCGGGCAGACGCACACGATGAAGCTCCGACCCAGGATGGACCTAGGCTAGAATCTTCCCGGTAAGACTGGTGCTCACAGATTATTAGAGATGGGTTGATCGGAATATCAGAATTATCCAGTAAGGGCTAGAGATAAAGGGCCAAGCAGTGTTTAAATGAATACAGTTTGTGTGTTGTTATTTTGGGCATAAGCTAGCCAGGCTGCCGGGGTGCTGGAGACGCAGCCCTGCCGCCCTTATTACTACATCCTCCCAGCCTCCCACTCCTCCCCCTTCCCCCCACTCCTCCCCCCTTCCCCCACTCCTCTCCCCCTCCCCCTACTCCTCTCCCCCTCCCTAAAGAGCAGTCAGGGTTCCCTGCCCTGGGGAAAGTCCAAAGTCCTCCCCGTTCCATCCTGGTCTAGGAAGGTGAACATCCAAACTGGCTAGGCTCCCACAAAGCCAGGACATGAAGTAGGATCAAAACCCAGTGCCATTGTCCTTGGCTTCTCAGCAGCCCTCATTGTCTGCCATATTCAGAGAGTCCGGTTTTATCCCATGCTTTTTCAGTCACAGTCCAGCTGGCCTTGATGAGCTCCCAATAGATCAGCCCCACTGTCTTCGTGGGTGGGTGCACCCCTTGTGGTCCTGACTTCTTTGTTCATGTTCTCCCTCCTTCTGCTCCTCATTGGGACATTGGGAGCCCAGTCCGGGTGCTCCAGTGTGGATCTCTGTCTCTATCTCCATCCATCACCAGATGAAGGTTCTATGGTGATATGCAAGATATTCATCAGTATGGCTATAGGGTAGGGTCATTTCAGGTTCCCTATCCTCAGCTGCCCAAGGAACTAACTGGGGACATCGCCCTGGGCATCTGGGAGCTCCTCTAGGTCCAAGTCTCTTGCCAACCCTAAGATGGCTCCCTTAATTAAGATATGTGCTTCCCTGCTCCCCTATCCAACCTTCCTTTATCCCAATCATCCCGTTGCCCCAAGTTCTCCCCATCCTACCCTTCTCACTTTTCTCTCCCCATCTCCCCTTACCCCCTTCCCACCCCACCCTTAAGATCCCAAATTTTTCCTGGCAATCTTGTCTACTTCCCATACCCAGGAGGATAGCTATATGTTTTTCTTTGGGTTCACCTTCTTATCTAGGTTCTTTAGGATAACAAATTAATCATTGGGCCATCAAATAAATGGCACACACTAATAGTAGGAGACTTCAACACTCCTCTCTCACCAATGGACAGGTCAATCAGACAGAAACCTAACAGAGAAATAAGAGAATTAATGGAGGTAATGAATCAAATGGACTTCACAGACATCTATAGAACATTCCACCCAAATAGGAAAGAATATACCTTCTTCTCTGCAGCTCATGAAGCCTTCTCGAAAATTGACCACATACTCGGTAACAAAGCAAACTTCCACAGTTACAAAAAAATATTCGTAACCTCCATGGATTAAAGTTAGAATTCAACAACAATGCTACCCCCAGAAAGCCTACAAACTCATGGAAACTTAACAGTCAACTACTGAACCACACCTGGATCAAGGAAGAAATAAAGAAAGAAATCAAAGTCTTTTTTGAATTCAATGAAAATAAAGAAACAACCTACTCAAACTTATGGGACACTATGAAAGCAGTCCTGAGAGGAAAGTTCATAGCACTAAGTGCCCATTTAAAGAAAACAGAGAAAGCACACATTGGAGACTTAACAGCCCACCTGAAAATAATGATTTCTAACACTTATTGTCTGACTACTTAACATGGGAGTAACTATCTTGTCTGAGATTATTATACTTGTGAGGCAATTTAGTATTTGACAATAAATTTGAAATTAAGAAAAAAAACTGTAAGATCTGTGTGTTGGTGCATATCAGTAAGTCTAGCTTAGGAGATGGAGGCAGGAATATGAGAAGTTCACGGTCGTCTTTGGCTACAGAAAAAGTTTCAGGCTCCTGGGCTTAGAGACCCTGTTTCAGAACAACAGTCAAGGAAGCAAACAATCAGAAAAAAATTTAAAAAAAGCAACAGCAAAAAAAAAAAAGTAAAGATAAAAATAGAGATAAGATTTGTTATATCTAATGTTTCTGTGCCAATAAAAGAATTTAAAGTCATTCTGCCTTTCCTACCCTTTCTATTTTAGAAGGCTGATAACTGTCCAAATCTCAGGTCCATACATCCATTCTGAGAAACAACAACATTCCCTTAGGAATATGACCTGCTTTATTTATATTATCTGGGCATCCTAATTTTTTGATCATCAAGTAAGAATAAAAATTTACATTGTCTAATCCATTTATTTCTTCAGGATAAAACTAAACAGAAAATGAAAAGAATTTAGAATGAGCGAGTTCTGAAGAGAAATACATTTGTTTTGCTTTCTCTTACTGTAATTTTATGGTGCCATATTTTTTTGGAGGCATAGAGTTGAATTTGAATCTTGATTTAATATATTCTCATACCCTTTGGTTTAACAAGGTATCTATGTCCTATGTTTAAACATTACTCATAGGTACATTTCCCCTACACAGCAGCAGAGCTGAGTGATTGTGATGGTCAACTAAAAAGAGTATATTCATTGTCTCTTTTAGCTAATTTTTACTTCTCAGTAGATGATCTTCGTCATCCTGCATAAGTATCTTTATTTTATTTTTAGATTAAAAATTATAAAATGTGAATAACAGATTCTACTATGTTGGTTTTGTTTGTGAATTAAATTACTCTGAATAAATAATAGTGTAATGGCAGACAGAAATAAGTGCATGGCTCAATCTAGCTGCTGATAAACATATGCAAAAAATACCAAATGACTGTGTTTCCTCCCTACTTATGGGACTGGTAAAACTGTGTGGAAGAGAATTAATCTTTGGCTACATTTTTATTTCAAAGATCTGTTTCTTTTTGTGTTGTTTTCATTTTTTGCTCAGTCTCTCTCTCTTTTTGTGTTCATGAACTGGTAGCCCCATGCAAGACTACACAGACTTGGCACTTCTTAAGGCATCCCCTTCTGATGAGCTGTGGAAAAAGCTCCATGTGTACATCTGGAATTGCTCAAAGGTCAGTGTAAGTATGGTGTCCTTATTACTGGTTTATTCCTCTTCAAGACTTTCCAACTTGCCTGGAGCCAGGGCTTGTAGCTGGAGAACAGTGTTGCATCTTTGCAGAGACCTTATGGCTTCCCTGTTTGCTTTCTCACTGAAGAAGAGAGGTTTTATTCTGCTGGTTGTTAGTCAGGAAGATTTTTCATGACTTAAAAAAAAACAAGCTCTTTGTTGGGCAAACGTATTTCAGTCCAGTATATTTAAACATTGCAAACTAGAGCAAATGTAGCACTCTGTTTTATAGACTTGTCTAATGAGGCAGGATGAATGTAATAAATTCTCTAGCTATATGGATTCTGATTTGATTTTGTATTAGGTTTTAAATTACCAGTAAAATATATGCAAATTTTAGATACTATTATACCTTTACCAAGGGATTAAAAAAGCTTTCATGGTCTTTAAAACTCTCTAATTATATTTGTTGTCATACAATATTCCGTTGTGTAAATGGGTCACAGTTTCTTTATTCATTCATCTGTTGAGAAACATCTAGGTTGTTTCCAATTTCTAGCTAATGTGAATAGAGCAGCAATGAACATATTTGAGCAGTTGTTTCAGTGGTAGGATGAAGCATCCTTTGGGTATATGTCCAAAAGTGGTATAGATGGATCTTGTGGTAGGTTGATTCCCAAAAAGATGGGAATTCCATAGTGGCATTACAAGTTTGTGTACCCACTAGCAATGGATGACTGTTCCCTTTACTCTATACCCTCATGAACATGAGCCATAATTTGTTTTATTGATTTCATCCATTATGATGGGTATAAGATGAAATCTCAAAGTAGATTTGATTTTCATTTCCCAAATGACAAAGGATGTTAAATATTCATTGGCCACTTGCGTTTCCTCTTTTCATAATTCTATTTAGATCTGTATTCCATTTTTAACTGTGTTATTTTTATTGATATACATTTTTTGGATCTTTATTAACACTCTATTTTATGTACTTGGTAAAAATTATTAAATATAATTGTATTATTAAGCAGTTTATGCCAATATAGTATACCTTCTTCTCACCTTGTATCAATGTGTTCAAAGTATCTCTAGAATGAATGAATTTCAGTTCTTTTACATAGCTTTAATTACAGATAGACATTATTATTTTAAATTATTGACAAACATTTGTTGTTTTTTTTTGAAGAACACCATGAATAAAATTTATTGTTAAGAAAATAGGGTACCTTAGTATAGTGGGGAATCTACAAATGTACCTGAATAGTGACTCCAAGACCTTTAGCTTCTAGATCATGCTCTAGTCTTCTCTCCTGCTTCTGTCACAAAGGCTTCTCTAATCAGAGAACTTTTTTATTTTTATTTTAATTAGTTAATTTATTTATTTTAATTGTCATGCAAACTATTAAATTTCAATATGGAATTTTGAAAGAAAGCTTCTTTTATGAGTTCTTGTCTTCCCTTTTTTTTGACATGAGGGATTCAACTTAGGGCCTATGATTTGTTAAGGTATAGACTACTATAGAGCAACCCAAATACCGATTTCCTGATAAAAAATTTCTATTATAGAACTTTGTTTTCCATATATTAGAAAAAAATTCAAGTTTTACTATGAAGCTACATTTCAACTTGTGACCTAGTCTTTTAGAAATACTCAAGTCCATTCCATATATGTATTCTGTGGTAATAATTAGTATTATTTGTTTATTTAAGTCATTGTTACATCAGTATGGTCATGTTGATGTTGCAGACTTAAAACCCCACAAAGCCTAAAGTGTTTACTGTCTGATTTTTTACAAACTCAACGGTACTATCCCTATAACAGATTTCTAGTTTAAATTATGACTATCAGCTTGAAGGAGTTACTTGTAAGTAAGAATTATATTTTTATTATGTCTTAGATCTGGTTTTATTTGATTGTTCCTGTTAAAGTCTTCCAGAAAATTACTCTGAATTAACTGAAATATTTATTCTCAAAAAAATTTGTACAACTTATTTTCCTACCAGGTCCTGCTAATTTTCATCTCTAAGAGAAGACTAATCCAAACCCATGTAATTTATTGGAATCTAGGGTGCCAGAAGGACATACTCAATGTTCATTAATGTAAAAGGGTTTCATCATTCTTATCACCATGATTGTGGGACGAGATTGCTTGATACCTCGGTGATTCCTATTCTCAACACAATGTTTATTACCCTCAGAAATGCATGCTTGCATATTTCTGTGTAGCTCTACTCTTTGTTTCTCTTTTGTTCATCTCCATTGTTTGTACCTTGTTTTTGCTATACCCTGCTGCTGATGTCTTATTGCTGTTCTGTTGTGATTATCTAAAATTATTAATTTTTCATTAATATTGAAATAAGGCTTTTTCCAAAAACATTATAAATCAATTGGATTATAATATACCATTTTTATACTAGCAATTGCTAAATGTATTCATAAATAAAAAATCAATCAACTTCATCATTATGCTTATAATACAATTTAACAATTTGATAAATATATGTATATATATACCATTGTTGTGATTAAAGAAACTCACAGTAGATTATTTATTTCTTTATGATTATCCAAATATTGTAAATATAAGAAAATAGAAATCATCTACTCATGTGACAATTAGTTTTTGACTCTTTCCTGGACACATAGAAAGGATTTTTCAGCCTCATAAGATAGGGCCTGGCTTATAATTTTGGAATAAGGCCACGAGAAGTATTATTCAAAACTTCCATCTAGTCTTGTGTAGCTTGGTTCTCTTGTGGAAACAGTGGAAACAGGGGCTGCGTCTGACTCCTATTAGCTTTTGAGACCCGACTCCTCTTACTGGGTCACCTTGCCCAGCCTTAATACATGGGGCAGTGCTTAGTCTTGCTGCAATTTGAAATGCCGTGTTTTGTTGACATTCATGGGAAACCTGCCCTTTCCTAAACAGAAATGGAGGGGTAATAGATTAGGGGGTAGGAACAGATGGGGTAGGGGAGGGACCATGGGGATAGGAGAGGGGGGGAAATTGACAGGATGTAAAATAAATAAATTTATTTATTTAAAAAATTTCAGATCTAAGAGATTTAAGTATAAACGTAAGTTCCACTTGATCTTTCCACCCCACAGGCTACAGGTTGAGATGGTAGATTAACGACAGTAAGATGATTAATGACTTGATTCCCTGAATCACTTTATGGAAGAGACCTTTGTCAGGTTATCAAGTGAACAAGAAGTTGATCTATGCTGTCGTAAGTCACTGAAATTTAGTGAAATTTGCTATCATCTATTACTTCATCTATTTTTACATAGAAATGAATTTTAGATACAAGATTCAAATATAATGACTCGTATGTGCCTGGAAGGCAGTATACAGGCACTGAGGGAATTGATTCTGAAGATGACAAAGAAAAGGCATGTTATAGCAAAATGTCTGGTGAGATCATTACAATCAGATCTTGAAAAGCAGAGTAGAGGCCTTGGTAAATTTTAGCTCCTGGGTAAGAGAAAGAAGTACGACAGTTGTTTAAGAAAGCAGTGATTCTCCCAACCTGGTGCCAGGGAAACTCCCAGGAATCCACAAGACTCATAGCAATAGTGGAGAGGGTGCCTGGATTGGCCATTTCCTGTAATCAGATTGGTGACTACCATTATTTTCTTCAGAGACACTTCATCCAGTAACTGATGGAAACAAATGCAGAGATCCACAGTCAAGCACTGGACGGAGCTCTGGGAATCCTGTTGAGGAGAGGGAGGAAGGATTGTAGAAGTCCTGGGGGTGGAGTTCAAGGTTACCACAAGGAAACCCACGGAAACAACTAACCTAGGCTCATAAGAGGTCCCAGATTCTGGACTGTCAGTTAGGGAGTCTACATGGGACTGACCTAGGCCCTCTACATAATAGTGACAGTTGTGTAACTTGGTCTATTGGTGGGACTCCTAGCAGTGGGATCAGGGCCTGTCCCTAATGCTTAAGCTGCCTTTTGGGAACCTGTTTCTCATACTGGGTTGCCTTGGCCAACCTTAATACAGAGGGAGGAGGTTTATCTTACCTCAACTTGATATGGCATGCTTTGTTGACACCCATCCCCTTCCCAATGTAAGCAGAGGAGAAATGAATGGAGGAGGAGTAGAGGAGAGGCAGGGGCTAGTGGGGACTGGATGTAAAATAAGTGAAAACTTTAAGTAATGGAAAACAAAGTAATGGTAACTATTACTAACCATTTTACAAGTCATTATAAAACAAAAGTAGATATAGGAAATAGTCATCTGGTTCACAAACAGATTAGAAAAAAAAATAAGTGGATCTAGAAATTTGCATGTGTAAAATCCCAATGTTTTTAGAACCTAAATAAGAGAGAAAGGGATTTTCCCAAGGCTATGACTAATAACTATTAAATTAAAAACTTTCAGTTGATTATAGTTCTTCAACTGGTTAATGTTCTCTATGTAGAGACATTTTAAAGTGGGATCTTCCCACTTGTTATGACAGACAGACTTCAAGATAGTCACCCTCAAATTGAGTTGCAAAGGAGGCATGGGGTTGAGACACTGATGAGTTCTGGGAGCTTTGCAAAGTGGGCATTTGCTACTGTGGGTGTGGTTACTGTCCTAGGACTGACTGGAAACAAACAGAGAAGAAGCCTCCCAAGTATCTGAGAGCAATGTTCTGCCAAAGAAACCACAGCCTAGACTGAAGGGACCTTTGACTGAATGGAGTTGAAAATGGTGTTGGTTCACACATACTTAAGTGAGCAAGAGCTGGAAAAGCTCTGCAGCCTAGAAGAAATGCATTTCCAAATACAACCCAAGTAGGAAGTGAACAGAAAGGCTTGTTTCATCCAGGGAAGGAGCAGCCTCTCACTGATGCTTTCACTGTGTGCTGTGGAAAATGGCAGCATTCTCACTGGCTGGGGTATACGTGCCTCACTTTCTTCTCCTCTCTAAGAGGGAGCAAAGCCTGGGAATTCAGTTTGCTGAGCGCTTCTGAACCATTTGCATGGATAGGGAACTTAGCCTTTAAATTTACAGGTCTCTGGACAAAGAGATGCTCCAAGCTTACTTCGACTCAAGTCTTTTCACCTGGACACTGAGTTCCACAGCTGACTGCACTCCAGGTTGTTTCTATATGAAGCTCCTGAGTGTGTTTTTTTTTCTTTTTCTTTTTACTTCAATTTTATTGAACAGAATTATGCTATATGGTGAAGCGCACCATCATCAGTGTCCATAGTGATCCCCAAATCCTATTTTCCCTTTGAGGCAATCCAACTGATCCTCCGACTCCAACTGCTGTTTTCATCTATGGTTACAAAGTCTGGCAACTGCCTTTTTCTAGACCTCACCACCCTTAGTAAGGCAGAGTCTGGGTGAGTGGATTTCCACAGTGTCTAGGTGTTTCCTGTGTGTGCATATTGTCTCTGATGACCAATAATATCCAGATAGGCTACAAAGCCTACCACCCATTCGCTCTTCCTATTCCACTTGGCTTTTAAGATTAAATGGAGCAGGGTTAAGATCAACCCCTGATAATAAAGGGGGATAAAAGTATGTAAGTCAAATGTGCAAAACAAGTCATCAGACAATGTAGTGGAAAGGGAAGTGATTCCTTGTCAAAAGATATTCAGATGAAGAAAACATGATACATAAACCCGAAGGAATCATGGTAACCATTAAGAAAAACAAAATTTGTAGAAAAATCACTGCAACCAGAAATCATGCTGAGCAAAATGGGACAGACTCAGAAAGACAACCAAAGGTTTTCTCCCTGAGTGTGTCTTTTATGTCGGAAAATGGAAATGAAATATTTAGTGAAAGAAAGACAAAGGCGGTAGAGACTGTTGGTCTTTGCCACCAGGCACTTTTCCACCTCTGTTTAAAATGTCCCAGGCATGTCAGAGAGACCGGGTAAGAATGCACTGTGAAGGTGAGTGCTTCTACAAAGAGGAGCTGTGGGCTTTCTGAGTTCTCTCCAGCTTTGCCCTGACAAATGATGTACTGTGTGAGATGTGAGGTGGCAGAATCACAAGATGAATGTGGAAGGATGCTTAAAAGAAATCCCACACTAGCTCAGAACTGATAAATAGATGGTTATTTATTTAGGGGTAGACTTACAAATCAGAATCCTCTGCTTGAACAGAGATCAGAAACCGAATTCCGCAACTGAAAAAGAGAGACCGGAAAAGAGGCTGGACGCATGCCCTATATCGACATATATAGAATAAGAGGGCACGTCCCAGTGGTCAGGTAACCACTGGCTGTAAGACATCCTAGAGCAGATGAAGTCTCTCTCAGACCAGGTCCAAAGGCACCTGAGAGAGAAAAAAAAAAAACTTTGTTCAAATCATATGTGTAATTATGCAAAAGACAAAATCTTTTTTTTTTTAAGGAAAGGACCTATTCAGATTTTCAGTTAAATGCTTTTAAAATTGAGTTTACAACAGTTCTATTTTGACAATATGTCCTAGAACAGTCCAGGCCAACAATGAAATACACTGTATAAAAGAAAAGGAAAGGAAGCATAGCTATATGTCTAAGATAGGGAAGGGTTTCTGTGTGTGTGTGTGTGTGTGTGTGTGTGTGTGTGTGTGTGTGTAATTGGTGTCACAGCCTGTGTGTGGTCAGAGGGCATGTTGAGGTGTGGATTTTCTTCTTCCACAATGTGGGTCCTGGGGATCAAATTCAGGACATAAGACTTGGCAGTAATTGCCTTTATTCGCTGAGAAATCTCATTCAATGGCCCAGAAACCTCTTTCCTGTTTGACAAATTTTAATTCCCTTAGAACAATGCCATATGCCCCCAACAATTGTTCCATAAACACAGGGGAGAAATATTTGATTCTCGACACATCTCCCCCTTTAGTGTAAACCACCACCTCCTAAAAAAACTAATCCCAGGTGTATTTTGTTTTTTAGGAGAGGGTACTGTTTTCCATCTGTAATTACGGAGACGTAGAGCAACATGGCACCTGATTTAATTAGATTGAGCTCATTTTCCAGATTAATTTATTTTTACCCAAGGACATAAGAGTAATTTGTTAAATATTTTATAAGAATTTGAACAAACAATAGCTTGTACACCAGTGAAATGAAGGATTCACTATGTTGAAGTTTTTAAGGACATAAATACACAGTGTAAAATACATACAGGTTTACTGTGTGGTAAAGAGTCAAGAACATTTGCAAAAAATAGGACTGTCCTAGAATATTTTTCCTGTTAGTTATTGGTGCAATGTCTAATGAAGAATGAAGTTCTAAACAAAAGGTAAATGGAATTACTAGAAATAGAGAGTGGGAACTAGAAAAATAAAACTTTGCTTTATAGGAACCCAAATTGGATAGATAAAAATCAGATTGATTTATTTCTTAGGTATATACATGGAATTTTGGTTTCATTAATTATCCTTTCTAAACATGTTGTTTGTAAAAATGTGTTCATTCTTCAAGTGTGTAGATAAAAAATTTGTGCACAATACTGGATGGACTGTGAATGGAGAGTTAAAGACTATTGTCTCTGGCCTTTCGATTCAATTTGCTAAATTTATATTTCTTTTTTAATTGTAGCTCATTTTTGTTGCAGCACTTTTAATATTCTCTGTGTGTGTGTCTCTGTCTCTGTCTCTGTCTCTCTCTCTCTCTCTCTCTCTCTCTCTTTCACACACACACACACACACACACACACACACACACACACACCTCTCCCCCTGTTTTCCCCTGAACCTGTCCATGAATATGAAGTAACTCCCTCCAGAAGCCAGTCAATGAGAGAGCTGTATGGATGTCCCACAGGACTGAAAGTGGATCTGACAGGGAAGTTACTGTTGGGTTACAGGACACAGAAAAGACCTCCGGGTCCCAGTAAAGCCCATGAAATAGTGAGCTCACTGGTGCATTGTTTGCAAGACTCATGTTTCCTATCCAGGACAGAATGTTTACCACAATTGGGTAACATGGCTCTGTTCCGGTTAAAGAGGTTTTCTAAAGTGCTCTTGGGAAGAAGAAAAGTCAGTAGCAATCAGTTTTAGGAGTGAGTTTGTATTGCTCTTTGGAAATATGAATTTTTAAATAGCTATAAAAGTCAATATAGATGGAAATACTGATTGTGACAATATCTTAAAATTGTATTGCTTTCCATTTTTAAATTACATGAACTATAAGTCCTTTGTTTTATTTATTTTCTAGTGAGATAAAATGCATCTTTCCTTTACATGGCACTTCACAAATCCTCTGGATATTATTTCATTTAGATAGACCTAGTTTAACATGATTTAGATGATTTCTATGCTCTAGTATTAATTAGGTGATCTATTAGAGAAATACATTGGGGAACAAGTTCTACATTGGTGTACAAATGATTATGAGAGAAGGCAGGAGCTGGTCAGAAGAGCCAGTTTGGTCCATGTTGCATCACTGCTACTTCATCAGGTCAGAGCGGATGCTTTCTTTGCATCTTTGAGTTTCTAATGAGGATGACATTGATGCTTTAAACATGGCCGAGACAGCTTTGCTTCAAGAGCTGTTTTATGTGTGTTCTAAACTCTAAAGAGTCTTTCAGCTGATTATCCCGCTGAAGGCGTGAATGCACATCAAGACGAGTTCTGTGTTTCTCTCCACCAAATCTTCCTGTTCAACAGAAATGGGCAAATGCGGCATACTTACGATTTAGGAACACTATCAAAGTTAAATAAAAATACTAAGTACCAGCTGTGATGGGACTATAAGCTGGCTCCAGAACAATTAATGGAAAAAGTGCTTAGTTTTAATGAATTGCTTGAGAGGATCAGAGTACATCACTTGTGACTTTTTATATATTTATGTGAGCAAGAAGTGCTAAAATTAAAGTCATTAAAACTGTTTATTTACCTCAACACTCTGAAGCAGAGCTTACTTTACTCCATTAAATGGAGTCTGCTCTTTCTGTCCTTAAATAATGGCATGCTTGTTAATTGTCTACTTTTGCTGGAAAAATTTTAAAAATGTACCTATCGTTATTTTAGGAACTCAGTTTACTATAACTTCTTCAGATATTTAAAGTGAAATACAAGATTGTGATATATCGAGACAAAATGGAGTGGAGTTTTGATAAAAATTAACTAAAGAATCCCTGAAAAAGAATCTGTAAAGTAAACATCCTATAGATGTTTCAGTTTCCTCCATGGAGGAAAAGATGTCCCCATTGCTAGCTTTCCCTATGATCAGATGTCCCTGAAGGATACTGAGGGGTTTAAAGCAGAGCCCTGGAGAAAATGTATCTGATTGGGAAATGCTTTTTACACATGCTAAATTAAGGCAGTTCTCCACTGCAATCTGAAAATTCACTTTGTCCTCATTTTTATATAGAAATTGACTCTTAACACTTACTTGTCCTTGGTCACAGAAGTCACATCTAAAGAAGTTACTTCAGTTCTCCCACGATTTAGAAATATTTTCCTGATAGAGTGTAGCAGTAAGACTAGTCAAATATGAAGCTTAGTGCTATAACATGAGCAGGTATGTAAAAGTAGATACTTTAATATATGCTTAGAAGCATAATTTTTCTTTAATCATCCTTGAGCATGCTATTAAAACTCATTCTTTCTCGCATTTAAATTACCTACATATTCTGTTTCTAAACTGCTGGAAGAAGCTGGGAGGAACTATGTTATGCTCCTGTTTCTCATTACCTAGCACCCGTTGTCCAAGACATGACAAGCATATAGCCAATGTTTGTTGACTCTACAAAAAATAAATGTGAGATGGGACAAAGGGAACATCCTTTCTGCTGTTGCTTGGAAATCAGTTGCTAACAAAATACTTCACATTTAAATGTATTACCTATTCTTTTTCAGGGATTCTTTAGTTAATTTTTATCAAAACTCCACTCCATTTTGTCTCGATATATCACAATCTTGTTACATGTGCTTACTCATCGACTCAGCAATTTCATTTCTGAACATTTTCCTCAAATTCATGATGAGGTTCATGACCAAGATGTGTTTTCCCAGATGGTGACATAGAGTCATTATAATATTGTTTCCAATAGGCAGAAATTGGAAACCTCATAATTTTCTAATTTAAAAATCATGCAGTAGGTCAAGAATGGAACAGTGAGAAGTCTTTAAAAATGATGTATTCATGTATTTATTGGTTATGAGAATCTCATTATATATGTTAGTAAATGCAAACATATGGCTGCACACATATAGAAACACCTTTATCCCTTTATATTTATTTTCATATGTGTGCCCACGTGCATGTGTGTGTGCGTGCGCGTGTATGTGTTTATACATGCTTGCATGTTCACATTAATTCAGTGCCCACAGAGGCCAGAAGAGAATGTTGGATCCTGTGCAGCTGGAGTTACATGTGGTTATGAACTGCCTGGCGTGGATACTAGGACAAAATTTATGCCTTATGGAAAACTAGCAAACACTATTAACAATTAATCCATTTCCCAAGCCCCAAGACTGCAACCTTTATATCATCCACTGGTCACATGTGAATTTGGGGTGGAGAAGACATCAAAATTTGGATGATAACAATATGTTGAAAAAATTCTCTGAGAGGCAAAATAAGAGATGACAAGTATTTCAATAATTCTATCATTTTAAAAGATGTGTCTAGGAATGCATGCTAATATTGAGTGGGCAAAATATCAGTTAACTATCAGTAAGTGAACATGTGATTTTAATCATGTTGGCCCAAAGTTCCTTGGAAGGATAATTACTGTAACAACTAAATCCCAAACCAAAAGCTTACCATGTTCTGTCTGCCTGGCAGTAGTGAATGCTGTCGTTGGTCTTAGTGCAGAATGAGATGCAAATAAAACCGTTAGGTAGATCACAGCACTAGAAAGACAAACACAAAGAAACAGACAGATAGATATTTGGACGAGTTTGATTATAGAGATAAAAGTGGTCTGTTGGTAAAGGGATTTTCTACTAAGCCTGCCAACTTGAGTTTAAACTCCTGAACCCACACGGTGGAAGAAGAAACAGATTCCTCCAAGTTGTCCTTTGGCCTTCACATGTGTGCTATGAGCATGTACACTTACACCCCACATACATTCACTCCATAAATAAATACAGTAAATTTAAAACAATTTAGAAAGTGAGGTTAGAAGATAGAAATTCACAAAACCAGTCCATTGAAGCAGTTGTGAAATAAACTTTTAGCATTCATTTTGAACTTGTAAAGTTTTTAAATTTTCATCCTTATGTCTTCAGTTATAGAGGCCTAGAAATAATGCACACACTTGCCCTGCCAGGGTTCATGAAGGGAATTCATTTCCTGGCTTCTTATTATTCATTATGACATTTGTGATTAAATTTCCAATATGACATAAAGCTCTGGAACACTAAGTGCCACAGAGGACTTTTTCAACAATGGTAGTCATCTTCTATGCCATTCCAGTTTCTTTTGGAAAAGACCGTGATTACCATTTTAGAAATCTCATTTTCTCTACAAGGAACTTTGCCCATATGACTGCAAACTTAGTTTTGAGTATAAGATCAACATGATTAAATATAAGAGACTTCCAGGTTCCTTTTATTATGTGAACTAAATGGAGCGTCACTTATGGAGACCCTCTGATTATTCAGTGCAACTAAAAGTAGTTCTGTTGATGTTTGCAGAAGATATTAATATTAATTTTGTTACTTGAACATTTGCTTTTCATAGGACAAAATCCTCATGGGTGGCCAAGGCTCACATATGCTGTTTGTTATGTTGTTTTATCAGTTCCTGATGATACAGCATGGAACTCAAATCTAAATCAAACTGGTTTCATCTATCCCCCATGCCATGATATGTTGGCACACACTGTTGGTTAAGTAACTAGGAGGAAGAATAAAATACTTCCGTTCAATGACTATAATACAATAAAATTAGAATCCTTTGTGAAATATTCTTATTGCCCTTCCTAATAAAAGCATTATAGACAGAAACTTTTAGTATTTCCATTGTAATGCATACTGTTTATGTGGTTATTTTTCTTTAGCTTTTAAAATATTTTTATAGTGACATATAGCAACATGGGATTTAAAACATCAAAATTGGCATAGTAAAACTGAGGATATTTTGCTTTTTTGGTCAGCTTAAGGTTTGTAACACATTTTTACTCTTTTGTCATGAGTTCAATAAAATGTGTGTTATAATGATATTCATACAGATAATGTTTGGTTAGTTATATGGAATTGTTGTATTAACTGTAGCATTGATGGAATCTGTAGAGATATTTTTGTTAGGAGGTTTTAATTTTTAATTGATTTTCCTCTTTTACTGATGCATAAAATGCTTACAGATTATTTTTATTACCAAGCTATTTTATTTTAACCATACAGCAGGGAATTTTTGTGGTTATTTCTCATGCTTCCATATCCTGTATTCAATGTGAAGCCTTTAAATATAATAAACCTTAAATATAACTACTTTCCTGATCTGGAGGCTGTCTAACTTTCATCTTCAGGATGGACACTTATCTTATCTATCACTTCTGGACATGTGTCCAAGGTTCTTTATGCTGTTACTCATATGTTTGTTTCTTTCTTGGAAATAATCATCCTTGATTGAAGATGTTCATGAATGTTTTCATCTCTGGGGTTTGGTTGCCAAGAATATAATTCTTAAGCTGAATAAAATTCTTATGTCTAAGCAAGCTGAATTGTGTCTTCTGAACATGATGTGACTGCATACATGAATGCACAGCATTTATGGTTACTGGCACAAGAACTGCATGAGATTAAGTGAGTTAAAATCCCAGCATGGATGGGGGAAGGGATATTGAGGAAAAGATAAGTATCCAGATAGGATCATCTAGCAAAGAGAATTATCCCTTGTGAGGATATGTCATCTAAGGGTAAGCATCTCTGAATACTAAACAGAATTCATTTAAAAATCAAAGGTGGCTTTTTAGTTGGACAAGGCTCCATCCTTCTCTGAATCTAAGCATGTTGCTAAAAGAAAATTTCAGAATTTCTGTCTCATGTCAAGAGCTGTCTGGTATGGGACAGAAAGAAAGAGTTTAGAAAAATTTACTTTTCTTCATACTTATTTTTTTGTATCGTACAGTTCATTGTATTCATATATTTCTGTATAAATAATGTTCAGTTTTCCATAATGAACAATGAATTTTCCTGCAATAATCTTTGATGTTTTTAGGAAGAAGATGTGGCCCCACAACAACATCTCCACCGGGTTGATATGATGTCATGATGCTGATAGCACTACTATAAGACCTGTTTTGGGTAACAGCTGCCAAGATGGTTCCAACTTGGACAGCTAAAATGGTACACTATTATTTACAACGTTCTGGCCAGAACTACAAATAGGAAACTCAGAAAAACCTTACCAAATACTCAGAGAATATTTTCAATTATACCAGACAGTAATCTTGGAACTTACCCATCATTTTACTTTCAATGGATCCCACAGAAAAAACATCGTCCCCATGACAGCTTGAAGTAATTCTAGAAGACAACGTCTTTTCTCCCAACAAAGTTTATCCTCAGTGTTAGAGTCATCATTTCGGGGTTGATTATAATTGGTATAGGGTTGGGGGTTGGGAGGAAAACTATCTAAGCTTAGGGATCTCTTTTAAAAAAGGAAATTGGATGGGATAATAGATTAGTGTGAGCTTACTCACACTGATAATAATAGTGGATAATGGAGTGAATACTTGTGAACTATTATTTATAGGCAACTTACATTGGTATAGATACATTGGTATAGATTCTTATATATTGATACAAACTTTAATTATATTGAATATGTTCCTATTTTTGTCTACAATATTTGTATACCTAGGCAATGTTATTTTGTCATATTGTTTGCATGCATGCTTCCACCTCTGTTTAAGACATTTTGTATATTGATACAATTTTAGGATATATTTGTTATATTGCAATATACATTTCTACCTCTGATCAAGATACTTATACATTGTTTACATTTTGAGGTCATTGTCCACATTTGTTTCACAATTGCTTTAAGATTATTTAATATTCTAATATGAAGATTTAATCTTTAAGTTATATTCATGTTTGTCATACTTAAAGTTAGACTAATCAGGTTCTTTAGATGCATAGAGAATGTATTCTGCATATAAAGGTAATTTTCAAACACTTCAAATAGCTGTAGAATATGGCATTTAAATAACTTAGGGTTCTGTTGATGTGAGGCATAATGTTCCTGGCAGCACTGATCTATTTCTGAGAGAATGTTGAACACTGAAGACAGTCCATCCACTTGGAGCTTGTTGTCTTCTTAGCAAAACTGGCCTTTGGGCAAGGAACAGCCCAGTTATCAACCACTGACAAAATGCACCATGTTCAGACAGGACAAGCAGGATACAAGAAAAAAGACTGTCAAATCTTGCCATTAGAGGGTAAGATGGTTTTGAAAAATTTCTGCCCTTGAAATGATCTGTCAGTTACTCTAGGCCTTAGCTAAAGTTGGTTGCTCCAACATTGCAAAAGAGACTTTGGGTGATTGCCCAGGTAGCCAGTTGTCACTATCATTTGTTGTACATTCTGCAAATTGCTTGATTGCACTTTTTGTTTACTCAAGAAATATTATTTCCCTTCTTGGGTCTTCAATGGGTTGAACACTAGATAGTTTTAGTTACTTTCCTATCATGGCTTGGCCAAGTTTTAAATTAGACAAGATTTAAACTCCTTAGGTGTAGTGGTGGGAGCAGCAAGGCTACATCCCCAGCACCCCGGCCACCTGCTAGCTTATGCCCCGAAATAATTACACAGACACTGTATTCTTTTAAACACTGCTTGGCCTAATATATCTAGCCTCTTCTCAGCTAACTCTTGCACCTGGACTAGCCCATTTCTAATAAATTGTGTAGCACCGAGATGCGCTTATGGGGAAGATTCTAGCCTACGTCCATCCTGGGCCGGAGCTTGATCATGTCTGCCTCAGAGAGCAGAGCTATCACGTCTGCCCGGGAGAAGGAAGCATGGTGTCTCTGAGCTCACTTCCTCTTCTTCCCAGCATTCTGTTCTGTTTACTCCACCCACCTATGTTCTAACCAATAAAATGGGCCAAGGCAGTTTCTTTATTTTTTAACCAATGACCTTCCCCCATCACTTAGGATAGGATAACTATTGAAACATTTATCACATGTTTCTTGCTTAATATTGTTTATGCTGGTTGTAATTCTAATTTTTATACCGGATGTTGTTCTTATTTTATATAATTTTGTATTTGGCTTAGAACTCTATTATTTAAACAAAAGGGGAAGGTGCTGTAGGAATTTCTACAGCCAGTAGTCTTTAAGTTACTCACCCACTTGGGCACAGCCTCTTATACTATATATGCCAATGTAAAGTGTATGTCCCATCTCTCTTCCAGCTGCGGGATTTGGTTGCTGTTCCCTGTTTAAACATAGGACTGTAATCTGTGTGTCTACCCCCAAATAACCCTTTATTATACCCAATTCTGAGCTGGTGTGGGATTTCTTTTAAGCATCCATCTTCACAGGAGGGAAATTTGTAATCTCAGGAGGTGAAAATGGGACAAGTTGACTTGTAAGATTATCCTGTGAGAGGGCCTGCTATTGAGAGTAAAGTTAACCTTTGTGGAAGATACCTGACATCAGCATTTGGTCTTCATATGCATAGCTGTGTGCACACATGAATATGTATATGTACTTGTACTTATGTGCTCACATATGTGAACATGTGTATTCTCATTCACTTTCCTTAGAAACACATACAAATACGAAACTGAAAAAATATCAACAACAATGAAAACACTCAAATCAGCTGTTAATATTCTTTTCTTGTAAGCACCTAGACTATTATTAGTGATACAACTGTACAATCATTTTCATTCTTTACTTTGAGATTGTAATCAGCCACATCCACAAAATCTGACTGCCATACCCAACTTCTCTATTAAATTCAAGCGTCCAATATACTGGAATATTTGACTTTTTGCCGATATCTAGCTTATTATTTAAAAGCATTTGCAACCTTCTTTTGACAAATTAAACTCTTATTCATTGTTCTTGATTTTGTATGTTTTTCTGTTTGTTTCTTATGTTAGTGAATGAGCCACTCAAGTCAGAACGGTGAACAAGAATTTCTAGTCTCTGTTAACTCCCAGTGTCATGGCTTGGATAAGAATGATCCTCACAGACTCACATGTTTGAAAGCTTGAACCCCAGTTACTGGAGCTGCTTGGGAAGGAATAGGGGGTGAATCCTCATTGGAGGAGGTATGGGGGTGGGCTTTGAGGTTTCAAAAGCTCACACTAGTTCCAATGCCTTCCTTTCTGCCTGCTGCCACTTGGGAAGGATTAGTGGGGTGAATCCTCATTGGAAGAGGTATGGGGGTGGGCTTTGAGGTTTCAAAACTCACACCAGGTCCAATGCCTTCCTTTCTGCCTGCAGCCTGAGAATCCAAGATACAAAGCTTTCAGCTACTGCTCACCACCATGCTTGTCTGCTTCTCACAATGTTGATCATGGACTAACTCTCTGAAACTGTAAGCAAAACCTAATTAAATGCTTTCTTTTTATTTTTTATTTTTTTATTTAAAAAAAAAATTTCCGCCTCCTCCTAGCCTCCCATTTCCCTTCCTCTCCTTCCACTCCTCTCCCCCTCCCCCACTCCTCTCCCCTCCCTCTCCAGTCTGAAGAGCAGTCAGGTGATGGAGGAAGGTCATTGGCTAATAAAGGAACTGCCTTGGCCCATTTTATTGGTTAGAGAATAGGTGGGAGGAGTAAACAGAACAGAACGCTGGGAGGAAGAGGAAGTGAGCTCAGTCTCGACAGCTCTCCTCTCGGGAGCAGACGCCTGAGAGATGCCATGCTCCTGGCTCCTGGGATGAAGCTCCGACCCAGGATGAACATGGGCTAGAATCTTCCTGGTAAGCACACCTTGGGGTACCATACACAGATGATTAGAGATGGGCTAAATTAATATGTGAGAATTAGCCTAGAAGAGAATGGGCCAAGCAGTGTTTAAATGAATACAGTTTGTGTGTTGTTATTTCGGGCATAAGCTAGCCGTGCGGGCGGCTGGGGTGCTGGGGACGCAGCCACGCCGCCCTTATTACTACAGTCAGGGGTCCCTGCCCTGTGGAAAGTCCAAAGTCCTCCCCCCTCCATCCTGGTCTAGGAAGGTGAACATCCAAACTGGCTAGGCTCCCACACAGCCAGAACATGAAGTAGAATCAAAACCCAGTGCCATTGTCCTTGGCTTCTCAGCAGCCCTCATTGTCCACCATATTCAGAGAGTCCAGTTTTATCCCATGCTTTTTCTGAGAAGGGGAGGATGGGGGGAACTTGCGGAAACAAGATGATTGGGATAAAGGAAGGTTGGATAGGGGAGCAGGGATGCACATATCTTAATTAAGGGATCCATCTTAGGGTTGGCAAGAGACTTGGACCTAGAGGGGCTCCCAGATGCCCAGGGCGATGTCCCCAGTTAGTTCCTGGGGCAGCTGAGGATAGGGAACCTGAAATGGCCCTATCCTATAGCCATACTGATGAATAACTTGCATATCACCATAGAACCTTCATCTGGTGATGGATGGATATAGAGACAGAGACCCACACTGGAGCACCCGGACTGGGCTCCCAAGGTCCCAATGAGGAGCAGAAGGAGGGAGAACATGAACAAAGAAGTCAGGACCACAAGGGGTGCACCCACCCACGAAGACAGTGGGCCTGATCTATTGGGAGCTCACCAAGGCCTGCTGGACTGTGAATTAAATGCTTTCTTAAAAGAGTTACCCTGGTCAAAATGTCTTTTCACAGCAGTAGAACAGTAACTAAGGCAGAGTGGAAACAATCATTTTGTTCATAGGGTCTTGGTCTCATCTCCATTCTTTCTGTTACTAGTTTGAAGCCTCTTTATTTTGCACAGGATTTTGACCTATTTGGGGAGGAATGATCTCTAGTCTACCCATCCCACTGCTTTTAAAGCCACATCACCGTACAACACTATTGAGAGTCCATTGATGGATTCCAGTTGTTATACAGTCAAACTCATTTCCTATGATATCTACACATTTCCATCATCAGATTGGTGCTTACATTTTGGTTTTCTCTTTCTCTTTCACTTATTTTCTCTTGAGTGTGTGTGTGTGTGCGCACATGCAGCAAAAAAACTCTGTTTCAGGGTTGCCTCTGGACCAGAAGTACTGTGCAACTTGCTTAACAGAATGACTTTAAACTTACCAAACTGACTTTGAAATTTTTCCTATTCCTTAAGTAATTGATTAATAACAGATGGTAGGGTATTTTTTCTGTAAAGTCAAAAATTAACAAGGAGCCAAATCCTCTTTGATAGAACTTGTATAAGGCATGTAAAATTAGTGTAGTCTTAAAACATGACTCTTTCATTATGTTTCAATATGCATGAAAGTGAGCTGGCCAAAATTATTTTCATGCAAGAGCATGATTTATAAAATTAACTATGTGAAAACTTAAAAAATATGAAACAACCAAGATATTCTATATAAGGGCATGGATCTTATATGAAAGCTTATCTAATAACAGGAAATTGTTTTAGGGCAATGTAATCAAAACATAAAAAGAAATGAAAGCAATTGTTTTCTTTTTATTTGTTTTTATTTTATATATCTCCATCATGAAGTATATTTTAAGACTTCCAGCTCTTGGTTATTTTCATTTCCTGGAAATTTTTTCATTTGTTTTGTGCATTTCTGAATTCTGAGAGGTTTATTATTCACTCTGTCACTCTTCCTTAACTTGTTTCCCCCCATAAATAAAATCCAATCATGGAAATAAACTATAAACAGATCTTTATTATACTCCCCTATAGGAAGAAATATTATTCTATGTGATTTCAAAATTTAGATGAATCCATCCCAAAGTCCTGTTCATGAAATTTATATAGACAAGTAGGGGTTGTGTTGCATAGCCTCTTCATTGACTCAAACATATGATTCTGCAAATATGTCCTTTCCTATTATTACTTCACAAAATTGCCATGGGAACCTGGCAAGATTATAATGTTCTTAACTAATTATGTCCAATTATTGAGAAGTTAGAATTACATGGATTAGTTTTCCATGATAACTAATGATATCTGGAATTGCATATCAAGATCAATGTTATGTATTAAAATATACTTAACCATTAGAGAATAAAGGTCAGTTTCTTGTCTAGGGACCAACAGAATTTTCAATTAGGGAGGGCTGACTACTGAGATAATGTAATGTTATAATGATTAGTATTAATTTAGCCTAGAGCTTAATGCCTATGCTTAGCTGTTACTAGACTTGTTTGAAACATTTAGCAAGGCTTTTTAGAATGAGCCAACATTCGCTAGGAGGACTTGGCCTTTTGAATACTAGATCTGTGTACTACTCAGATGTTCTGCTCATACTCTGTGGGCGGGTGCAAGTAATATGGTTCACATTCTACATGTAGAAGAAATTTGATAACGCTCTCCTATTCTCCAAAGTTACAGATATCACTCTGATGTGACTTTCTCATCAAAATCTCCTCTATAAGAGCAGCTTATGGCATTGCATTAGTCACCTGATGTCCACTACCATGGGAACTATGTGCAGTAAATATGACATTCAGGGAAAAATATGTCAAAATGAAAGTCTGCTAAATAAACACATTCTAATATACATATTTGATACACTTAGCCTTAAAAATATTTGACTTAGTTTTATTCTTAATTCTTTCATATGATTTTATTTCCAGAACATATTATGGACAAGTGTTTACATGTAAAATACTAACTTGCATCACTTCACAATGTAAACTTGTCTTAACATGGTAAGTATTCTAAAAGTCGGCAAACTAAAATCTGTAATTTTGATGCTAAAGTCAACATTGTGTATTAAGTTCCCATATCCCCAATATTAAGTATAACTCATTAGAAGATTTGTCATTGTCTATAGGATGGTTTTCTAAACTGATCAAAAATGCCCATCCTTTCTAAAAATATAATTAAACCCAATATTTTCATTGCCTGTTACTTATTGCTTAGGAATAAGCAAATTATTATTTAAGGTTCTTATTTGAGAAATTTATTAGGAGAGTAAATTTTTTAATAAAAATATTTGATTATATTATAAACATAAAATTTTAGAATCTGTAAGAAAAAAGCAAATATTATATAAAATAAAATAACACATTGTTCCCTATGCAATCTTCTGATGCTGGAGAAAAAAAATGCCCAGAAAAGCCTGGCGTATATTTTGGCAGCATACAACAATCAGTAAAACTGAAACAAATATTTCTATTTCTTGAAAAAAATCAATGAATTCCTTTAATAAATTTGTAACTACTTTGTGCTCACCATTGTAGATTTAAGACTGGTAAGGTTTCCTGTCAGTAAAATCAAAAGTACTTGAAGTGGAACATACATTTCATTGGGGTGTTACTATGATATCAAGGTGAATAACTCAAAGAAAAATTTTCAACCAGTAAAGGGAAAATATCACCCATTAGTGGTCATTATTCATTCATGAAATATCTCCACAATAACTTTTACTTGTGAAAATATTTGAAATGCTATACATTTCTAAACTTTTGAGAGAACATCAATTTTTATTTAATATATTTAGAAGATATGATTATAACTTCATCTCTTTGATGTTTAAATTTTTAAGGACTACTAGATAAGATTAATATTGATTCACAAAAATAATAGCACAGTATACAATATTTCTGGTCTGTATTTATAAATGCATTGTGTTGAATATATTATTTTTGGAAATAATTTTTGGATTTGTTCACTTTTGGTGCAAAATATGCACAAGAAAGCCAGATTTTAACTGTTGGTAATGAAGTTTGAGGTGTTTTGTGTGAAGGTGATTAATAATTAGCTTAAGGTGTGAAATTCAAGAGTGAACGTTGTTTTACAGTCTCATTGATCATAGCACTCGAAAGTGTATCTCTAAAATAATAACATATTTGATCTTTATAGGGACTAATTTCATGAAAATCATATGTTTCCATATTTTTGTGTGAATGCGATAAGAACAAACAGTGGAGTTTATGACAACTTAAAATCATTCTCATTGTCCTATATTTTTAAAATTTATTTTTTTTATCTGTATATGTGTGCATCTCCTTGTATGTTTTTGTGTGTAGATGCTCTCAAAGTCCAAAAGAGGTTGTGAGATCCCTATAGGCAGGGATTTCCTGGCCCTACCTCCTTCTCCCAAATAACTGGCAGCCACTTCCAAATAACTGACTTGGAGACTTAGTATAAATTATAAATGTTCAACCAGTAGCTCAGGCTTGTTAGTCTTATAAGTTAAGGTAGCCCATATTTTTTATCTATGCTCTACCATGTGGTTTGGTACTGTTTTTCAGGGCAGCATGCTCATCTTCTCCCTGCCTCAGCTCATGACTGCTCTGACTCTGCTTGTCTTCATCCCATCACTCTGTCTCAGGCTCTCTTGCCTAATCTTCTTGCCAGCTCTCGGCCAATCAGCTTCTTATTAACAATTAAAGCAATACATATTTACACTGCATAGAAGGATTATTCCAAAGCAGATCCCCTGAACTGGAAATTCAGGAGGTTATGAGCCACTCAATTTGGATATTGGAAACTGAATCTTGATTATCTAGAAAGGCAGCAGACACTCTTAACTGCAAAGCCATCTCTCCAGACTCTAAATGTGATTGTTTTAAAGTGGGCACTGTGTTACTATAGCCAATTATTTCAAGGTAAGGCGACAGAAGATATAAACTAAGCAGTGGTGCAATGCTTTCCCTGATAGACTGTGGTTACTCAGTGCATACCGGGTGTTAGAATGAAGTGGCAGACTGACTGGATGGGTATCGAGATGAACTTACAGAATAGTCACACCTCCCGTGGAAGGCTGTGCCACTGGAGCAGTGAGCAAGCTCTGAATATGTTACCAGATGCTGAATCTTTACCATCATAGAAAGTGTTAAATAGAAGCAACAAATATCTTGGAGGGTGGATTTGGTTTTTAGAAGTTCAGATTTTAATTATTCATGGTTTTACGGCTTTTACTACTTTGTTTAGCTTTACATAAAATGCTTAATTAAAAAGTATATTGTAATTACATTATATTTTATTTATATCTCATATGACTATGTGAGAAGATCATTAAATCTATTAAAAAATAAAGATGGAAAGAATAAAACAGCTAAAAAAGAAAGCATTTACCCCTTAAAAAGGTGAGCTTGTGTGTTTATGTAAGTGTATTGTGTGTGTACATGTGTGTGTGCGTGTTTGTGTGTATGTGTGTTTGCAAGTGCAGATCAGAGGGCACCCTAAAGCAGTTTCTCTTGCCAAGGCAGGTTCCAGGGATACACCACGCATTGTCAGGCTTGGAGAAAACACCTTTTCCTGCTAACACACCTCACCCATCCAAGGCGTATGACATTTACAGCAAAGAAGTTTTCCTAAAAAGCCTACCAAACATCACTATATAATGTCAATATCTATGTAATTATTAAAAATTTATATAATTTTAATTTTTTGTATCCTGACTTTTTTACTAGTAACTTTGAGTTTATTTGTAGTTAAAAGTTTATATATATTAAAATTAGGTTGTACATGATATTCTGATAGTCTTTATAAATTATAAGTGGATATTTAGTCTAAAATATAACTATATTCTATAAATTTATAAATAATTTACATATAATTTGAATTAGTTTTACTAAAATGCAGAAGACTCGATATAATAAGTCATTTATTAATTTGTTTATTTTTAATTTATTTATTTATTAAAGATTTCTGTCTCTTCCCCGCCACCGCCTCCCATTTCCCTCCCCCTCCCCCAATTAAGTCCCCCCCCTCAGCCCGAAAAGCAATCAGGGTTCCCTGCCCTGTGGGAAGTCCAAGGAACCCCCACCTCCATCCAGGTCTAGTAAGTTGAGCATCCAAACTGCCTAGGCTCCCACAAAGCCAGTGCTTGCAGTAGGATCAAAAACCCATTGCCATTGTTCTTGAGTTCTCAGTAGTCCTCATTGTCAGCTATGTTCAGAGAGTCTGGTTTTATCCCAGGCTTTTCCAGACCCAGGCCAGCTGGTCTTGGTGAGTTCCCAGTAGAACATCCCCATTGTCTCAGTGTGTGGGTGCACCCCTCGCGGTCCTGAGTTCCTTGCTCGTGCTCTCTCTCCTTCTGCTCCTGATTTGGACCTTGAGATTTCAGTCCGGTGCTCCAATGTGGGTCTCTGTCTCTGTCTCCTTTCATCGCTTGCTGAAGGTTAATATTCAGGAGGATGCCTATATGTTTTTCTTTGGGTTCTCCTTATTTAGCTTCTCTAGGATCACTAATTATAGGCTCAATGTCCTTGGTTTATGGCTAGAAACCAAATATGACTGAGTACATCCCATGTTCCTCTTTTTGGGTCTGGCTTACTCTATTCTATAAATTTATAAATAATTTACATATAATTTGAATTAGTTTTACTAAAATGCAGAAGACTCGATATAATAAGTCATTTATTTTTTTCCTGTGAAGGAAACTTATTTACCTGTTTTCCTTCCATAAAAGCCACAAGTTTCCCAAGGAAATTTTGAGGGCATAGAGGGTTTCTTATGCTAAATTTTTAGTTAAGCACAAGTGTTATTTACCTAGGGCAGTTACACTAAAGAAAGAATTGTACCACTGTCTAAAGATTAATCAACAGTTTGGATGTTATCAGATGCTTTGAGAAAAAGTTCACACTATGAGTAATCATTATCCCATCAGATATATTATAAATACAAATTCATCATGCGCGAACACATATGTTGATTATATAATAGTTTACATATGTATACATAACATAGCATACGATTTTTCATAATTCATGTAAACTCTTCATTGTCTTCTAACCCTGGAAATCCAAAGACTGGAAAGGTTTGGGGGCTGGTTTGAGTCAGGATCTCCACCTCTTTCTCTAATCAATGTAATTCTATTCCCCTCCCTATCAATTTTTATCTTAAGTATTAGCTTCTTTTTTTTTTCTCTTCATTTGTTTATTTTTTTTATTTGTTGAAAAAAAAATTACCGCCTGCTTGCTCTCGGTTTCCCATTTCCCTCCCCCTCCTCGCACACATCGCCCCCTCCTCACACTCCCCTACCCCTCTCCCCCTCCCCCCAATTCCCCCTCCCTCTGAACTGAAGAGCAGTTCAGATTCCCTGCCCTGCCGGAAGTGGAAGTCCAAGGTCCTCCCACTTCTATCCAGGACCAGGAAGTGAACATCCAAACAGGCTAGGCTCCCACAAAGCCAGTTCATGTATAAGGATCGAAACCTAGTGCCATTGTCCTTGGCTTCTCATCAGACTTCATTGTCCGCCCCGTTCAGAAAGTCCGGTTTCATGCCATGCTTATTCAAGGCAACCCACTGACTGGGAGAAGATCTTCACCAACCCTGCAACAGACAAAGGTCTGATCTCCAGAATATATAAAGAACTCAAGAAACTAGACTTTAAAATGCTAATAAGCCCAATTAAAAAATGGGGCACTGAACTGAACAGAGAATTCTCAACAGAAGAAACTCAAATGGCCAAAAGACACTTAAGGTCATGATCAACCTCCTTAGCGATCAGGGAAATGCAAATTAAAACAACTTTGAGATACCATCTTACACCTGTCAGAATGGCTAAAATCATAAACACCAATGATAGCCTCTGCTGGAGAGGTTGTGGAGTAAGTGTTAGCTTCTTAAAGGGGCGAACCGGTTATACAAGCAAGGCTATTTCTCTTCCACTATAGCAAAGAAAGAGAAGTTTACAGTGACTGTCTCAAAGTCTCCATGGCAGGTAACTAAACAAAAACCTGGTTGCTTCTGATTATTTAATATGAAGTAAAAATCAGCCCTCCACCCTAAGTCTGTGTTTGAAAAGATTGATAGGGGAGTCAGGTCCCAAGGCACTGCAGCTGGGTCAAAGCCTTGGAGCCTCTCTTGTTCACTAGCTTCTCCACTGCTCACTTGTCTAGCAGGTAACTGGCCAAGGAGTCAAGAAATAAATCTAAAACATCCCTAGTAAAAACTGTACAGTGGAACTCTATAATTTATATTAGCAAAGGATCTAAAACTCTTTTATTTGCACTGCTCTAACCATTAAAGAATCCAACAGTGTTAAACAACTCCACAGGATGTTGGCCCAGAAATCCATATTTTTGGCAAGCAATAAAATTTTGAATAAAAATGAAAAGTAGCTTAGATCTTAGCATATGCTTTTTCCACTCATATTTTTTCCAAATGTATGCTTTAAAAACTTATTTATCAAACTACTAAAATTATGCATGACCTTTTTTTCCCCCTCAATATGTCAAAGTTATCCTCTGGTTGCTGTGGTCATCATGATTATTATAAAAATGACATCAATGTGGTGTTTTAAATGAGGAATGCTCATTCTTGGTTGGTGGAGCTGTGTGGGAAGGTTAAACTGTGCAGCCTTGCTCAGGAAGTATATCACATGGGGTGGAATTTGAGAGTACATCACCTAGCCGCTCTTTCAGTCTGCTGTTTGTGGAAAATGTGAGCTTCCAGCTTCCCGCTTCTGTCATGGCTGGTGCTGCCATGTCTGCCTGCCAGAGTGCCCCTCATCCTGCAGAAATGGTAAGCCAAAATAACGCTTTTCCTCTATGATTTGCTTTGGAATTTTATCACAGCAGGATAAAAGTAACTGCAGCACTCACCATGGCCATATCACTGGTTCGATGGTCTTTCATTAAATAGATTCATTGTAGTCTATCTTTTGGCTGAATGTATTTCCTTAGACTAAATTTCCAGAAAGAGAATTGTTGACTAAAAGGCCGTGAATTCTTATGGCATATCAAATGAAATGTTAAACCTGTTATAATTACTTATTCTAGGAGCATCTTTTAATTTAGCGGTGCTACCAGAGTAAGCAATAATATCAGAGTTTGCAATTTACATTAGAGATACATGGAGTAAAATATTTTAATGCTAATTTGTCAAAATAATATATATCTTGTGATAGGCTTATGACTTTCCATGCTCAAATAGTGAGCTGATTTTCAAAACAATGGTTTTAATGAAATTTTATTTGTTTTGTAAACTTTTTCTAAACTTTTTTGACATTGGTTTTATATGTTTAAAACATAAAAATATAAATATTTTATATAGTCCCTGATGTGCCTTCTCAACCTCATTATCTGATTCCATTTTCACATCTCAGATCTTTAATTCTCTCTTCTTCTTATAAAGCCTTCCCCCTCCTCATGGGCTCCTTTCTAGTTTCTTGCTTTTTAATGATTTTTTTCTTGGATAGTTCAAAAGATACTGCCTGCCCCTTTAAACTGATGCACAATAGGTTAATATTAAATGCTATTGTATTTGAGGGAAGCTTTTCTGTATCCTTTGTGCTTTACATGATCATATGCTTTATGCATTTGTAATAGGTTTAATGACAAGCCATTATATTTGTGACTGCCTATGTTTTTGTTGTCAGAGTTTCTGTCCTGCCCAGTTCCCACAATCATTAAGTCCCCCCCCAAAGAAAAATCACACAGAGGTCTACATTAGTTATAAACTTATTGGCCCATTAGCTCAGGATTCTTATTAACTCTTACAACTTCTATTAGCCCTTTATTCTTGTCTATTTTAGCCACATGGCTCAGTACTTTTTACAGTGGGGCAGTCACATCTTGCTTGTTCTGTGGCTGGGCCAGGACTGCAGAGAAATGGCCTTCATCTTTCCCAGAATCCTTCTGTTCTCATTAACCTGCCTCTACTTCCTGTCTGGTTGTCTCACCTATACTTCCTGCTTGGCTACTGGCCAATCAGCGTTTATTTAAAATATAATTGACAGGATACAGACCACTGTCCCACACCAGTTTCTGAAACTTGCAAAGTTTCTAAACACATATGATAGAAACATATTATTTGGTGCCAACATGGGCAACTGTATCCATGTAAAACCTAGAGAAAAGGAATTATAGACACAAAAGAACAGAGTTCAGGGTAGGTTTTGGTAACCATATTTTTTTGCAGATGGGCTCTGTTTGCTGGCAGGGAGCAGGGCTACCACAGCTCCTTTAAGAGACATCTTCCTGACTCAGCATTGGCAGCAAATCTTTGCAGCTTCTTTAAGAAGACTTCCTGGTTCATACTAGTTGCACAAACAGCTCTGGCATTTTCAGGAGGCCAAGCACTTGAATGGGGTTTGTGGGAAGCATGTGCAAGTTACTTGGTGGCAGCATGGGCCAACTGCTTACCAGAGTTGAGGTGGTGAGCACAGTACCCACACAGCAGTCCCAGAGCTTGTGGTAAGTTACCTCCACCATATTGAAAGTCTGAGAGAGGGGGAGTCCACATCCAGGGCTGCCTGAATCACATATTTGCCATTTTGAAGCTCTCCTGGTCAGAAAATAATTACAGATATGCAATAAAGGCAGATTCAGATGAAAAAGACCTCTAAACGAGTCACAATGTTGGATAAATGTATATAGGCTTGACAGAGAGATAGAGATAGGAAAAGTTATACTATAAAAGAGTAGAGGCAGTCATAGATTAAAGGAGTAAAGATAATAAAATAAATATTAAAACTTGTATAAAAAGCAGTTTGGAGAAATCTATGCCCAAATTCCCAAATACTGTATATAAATGTTTGTTTACATTTAAAGGGGGATATGATAGAGAGAAGAATACTTTGCATTGTTATGAATCTTGGTTTATAGATAAAAATGTGAGGTCAATTTTGTTATATGTATATATTTGGGTTTTGTTGGGAGGACCGGCGGGCTGCGTTCCTGCCTGGCTCCCACACGCCTAGCTTTATACCCGAAATAACAACACACAAATTATATTCTTTTAAACACTGCCTGTCCCATTAGTTTCAGCCTCTTATTGGCTAACTCTCATATCTTGACTAACCCATTTTTATTAATGTGTGTAGCATCACGAAGTGGTGCCTTACCAGGGAAGATTCTAGCCTACATCTGTCTTGGGTCAAAGAATCATGGCATCTGTCTCACTTCCCTTCTTCTTCTTTTTTTTTTTTTCGAGACAGGGTTTCTCTGTGGCTTTGGAGCCTGTCCTGGAACTAGCTCTGTAGACCAGGCTGATCTCAAACTCACAGAGATCCACCTGCCTCTGCCTCCCGAGTGCTGGGATTAAAGGCGTGTGCCACCACCGCCTGGCTTCACTTCCCTTCTTTCTAGCATTTAGACAAGAAACTGCTCTTGCCTGGACTGTTGCATAAACTGGACACAAAGAACCCACAGAAAGAGGACTGATGAACTTGCCTAAAGGTGAGATAGTTTTTTGGGGTTCCTGATTCATAAAAGAGTCTGCGAGACATTCTGCAGGACACAGTAGAAAATGACCAAACTGTCTTTGGAATTTTCTGCTTCTTGGAAATGTTTGCTGCATACTATGGGCCTGTAGGCTGAAGATGGATGCCCCAATGGTACAAAAGAACTTTGGGTGACTGTCCAGACAGCGAGATGTCCCTGTCATTTCTAGAGTTTTGAACGTTGCTTACTTAGATAATATTATATCCTTCTGGAGTCTTTGATGGAGTTAAAGAATAGATAGTTATAGTTTTCCATTGTTATGATAAAAAATAAAATAGATCTAAATTTTGTAATTGTAATTCTAACTTGATAACTGTTTTGTTATACGTAATTTTACTATGTTAAAGTGAAAGCCTTTCTTTTTTTTAAACAGAAAAAAGGGGAAATGATGGAGGAGGGTCATCTGTCTATATATTACTTTCATTAGTTACTAAAGAAACTGCCTTGGCCTTTGATAGGCCAGCCCTTAGGTGGGTGAAGTAGACAGAACTGAATTCTGGGAAGAAGAAGACAATGAGACAGATGCTATAGCTCTCCTCTCCAAAATGGACAGAGGTTAGCCGGGCGATGGTGGCACACCCCTTTAATCCCAGCACTTGGGAGGCAGAGGCAGGCAGATCTCTCTGAGTTTGAGACCAGCCTGGTCTACAGAGCTAGTTTCAGGACAGGCTCCAGAGCCACAGAGAAACCCTGTCTTGAAAAACCAAAAAAAAAAAAAAAATGGACAGAGGTTAAGATCCTTCCCAGTAAGCCACCACCTCATGGTGCTACACACATTAAAAAAATGGGTTAATCAAGATGTTAGAGGTAGTCAATAAGAGGCTACAGATAATGAGCCAGACAGTATTTTAAAAAATACAGTTTCTGTGTAATTATTTTGGGTAAAGCTAGCCAGTGGCCGGGAGCCGGGTGATGAGAAGTGGCCCGCCGCTCCACACAACAGGTTTTAATTATAGTATTGTGTTTGTTTAGCTCATTTTAAAATGTAATATATAATTAAGAAATACAGGTTAATAGATAATCATCTATAATATCCAAGCTTGTAGTCATGTTAGTTTTATTTTCTAGATATACAGACATATTTCAGATGGATAGGTTTTCTTCAAATCTTTAAAAGACTTACAGAATATGGCATTTACAATGTTTTAAGAACTTAGGACTTTTCATGATAATGAGACACATCTGCTCCTCGAACCATCAATCTATTTCAAGAGGATGCTGGGCATCAAAGAGGCTCCTTATGGAGTTTGCTAGCCATTAGGATAAGAAACTGCTCTTGCCTAGGCTATGTGATGGTATTCTGCATAAGCTGGACATACAGGACCTGCAGAAAAGTGACTGCTGTACTTTCCTAAAGGGGAGACAGTCCTTCAGGGTTCCTGCTTCATGGAAGAGCCTGCCAATCATTCTGTAAGACACTAAAGAAAGTGACTGACAAATCGCCAATATAGGTGGAACTCTCTTGCTGCAGGAAGCCTTACAGATAGTAAATACTCATCTACTGGGGTGTGGCAAAGGTTTACAGCTAGTAACTACCTGCCTACTGGGGTGTGGCCTCATAGACTATTTACTGAGATGCAGAAGCATGTCTAGCCCCTTCTCTGGTCCCCCTGGTTCCTGCTTGGTTAGTTCAGACTGTTTTGGATCTCATCTCCATCCAACGTTCATGCAGAGAATCCTGGTTTTGTACATTTTCCCCCTAAATAAATAGCTGTCTGTCTGTCAGTTCTGAGCCAGTGTGAGGTTTCTTTTAAGTGTCCAATATCTTTACCATTACTTGGTGACCATGTAGAATTATATTCCATGCCTGTTGGGCAGATTGCCAAGCCACTTCATGGCCAAAATCCCCTCAAAATCACCACCACAAATTTCCTGTTTCATAGAAAAGTCTGCTGAATACTACGGGTCTGTAGCCTAAAGATGGATACCCCAATATTACAGAAGGCCTTTGGGTTTCTTTCTGGCCAGTGAGATGTCTCTGTCAATTCTAGAGTTTTGGAAGTTGCTTACAGTGCACTTACTGTTAACTTAGGTAATATTATACCCTTCTGGTGCCTTAGTTATAGTTTTAGTTTTTTAGTTGTGATAAAAGATAAATTATATGTAAAACTTTACACTCATAAATATAGGATAGATGATAGAGTATTTTCCTTAATTTCAAAATATAAATAGACTAAATATTATAACTATAATTCTTGCTGGATAACTGTTTTCTTGTACGTAATCTTGCTATGTTAAAGTTAAAATATTCCTTTTTATTTAGGCAGAAAAGGAGAAATGGTGTGGGAAGTCCTTCTGTATATGTGTTGCTTTTATTGGTTAATGAATAAAACTGCTTTGGCCTATGGCAGTACACAATAGAGTAAGGTATAAATTCCTGCTCTATCCAAGCAGATAGAAGAGGAAAGAAGGCAGAGTGATGCTATGTAGCTTCCAAAGGAGACAGATGCCTGGGAAACTTGCTGGCAAAATATAATATAATGGAAATGGATTAATTTAAGATATAAGAGCTACCTAGCAACAATCCTAAGTGATTGACCAAGTAGTGTTGTAATTAATATAGTTTCTGTGTGACTATTTCAGGGTGGGAAGCCAGGGAAAAAAATGAGCAGGCCTCTGCATACAGTGCATGGGTCAGGAATTTGTTACTATTCTTGTTGCTATGATTTAAAAAAAAAGAGCTATAACGATAAGGAGCCCATTTTGACTCACAGTTTAAGCAGATACCCCACTATTTTGGTGAAAACATGGTAGCAAAATTTTGGGGTGGGAGGAGTCATGTTGTGGAATATTAGTTTAAGATGGGTGACATGTGTTTATGTTGTAAAATATTTATTTAATGATGCAAAGATATGTTGCATTCTTTTATGTTTTATTTACTTAACTCTGTGAGATTGTGTTACTTTGCCTGCCTAAAACACTTGATTGGTCTAAAGAAAAAAAGAAATGAATGGTCAATAGCTAGTCAGGAAATGGATAGGCTGGGCTGCAAGGCAAAGAGGATCAAAGAAAGAAAGGAGAAGAGGGTGCCAGGGGCCATCCATCAACACAGCCAGCCACAGAGTAAGAAGTAAGGAAAATATATAGAATAAAGAAAGTTAAAAAGACCAGAGGCAACATGAGTTAGAGGGGAAATGGGATAATTTAAGTTAGAAAAGTTGGCTAGAAAAAAGCCAAGCTAATGTTGGACATTCATAAATAAGAATTAGTCTCCATACATTTTGTTTTTGTTTTTGCTTTTTTTGTTTTGTTTTGTTATTTGATACAAGGTTTCTCTATGTAGTCCTGTAACTTGCTCTGTAGACCAGAATGGCCTAGAACTCAGATATTTGATTGACTCTGCCTCCTGTGTGCTGGGGTTAAAGGTGTGTACCACAACTCTGACTTCAAATAATATATTTTGATCATGTTTCCCACTACCTCACCTGTGCAACTTTATTCTCTCTTCTCTCTCTCTCTCTCTCTCTCTCTCTCTATATATATATATATATATATATATATCCCATTGAGATTTTTGAATTGTGATTATAGATTTATTTGCTATTGTAATGGATTATTTTTATTTTGGCCTCTTAATTTTTCAACAATTATACATGTATATTTTAATCTTGACTTATTTATGAACTTAATCCTATACAAGTATTTAAATTTTATGATATATCATATTTTGGTGGATACATAATAGCCTACAGATACCTTAGCAGTTGTTATTTAGTTCCATTTTAATTGCTGTGAATAGATACCATGAAAAATGCAAAATAGAAGGAATGACTTTATTCTGGCTGACAGTTTTAGAGACTGAGTTCATGACCATCATGACAGGAGCCTAGCAGTCAATAGGAAGGTTCTGGATTAGTAGCTAAGAACTTAAATCTTGACCTACAACCAAGAGGCCAAAAGTTAACCGGGAATTATGTGGGCTTTGAAACCTCAAAGTTCACTACTGAGTGGCAAAAAATCAAACAAGAACACATCTCTTCACCTTCTTAAACAACTGGGGACCAAGTATTCAAAATATATGATCCTTTGTGGGAATTTCCATTCAACCTATTTTAGGGTATACAGTCTTTAACATGGAATATTATAACAATTTTCTTTAATTTTTAAATTCATGAATAAACATCATATTTATGCAAATGTATTATAAAATATTCACTTGGATTATTATATTTTCCTACATTAAAAATTATGCACTGTGGCATATTAAATGTATAATAATTATGAATTTACAAACTAAAATTTTTAGATTAGTAACCAGGTATAGCAGTGCATACCTTTAACAACAGCATTCTTGGGAAGAGAAAGAATGATCTCTATGAGTTGGAAGCCAGCCTGGTTTACATAGTAAGCTTCAGGCCAGCTGGAGACACATTCTAAAACCATGTCAAAACAGTATTTGTTCTAAATCATGTTTGATTTTTATATCATTCCATTCAGTTCTTTTATGTAAAAACGAATAGAAGTGGAAATAACATAATAAATGTAGGCAGTTGCTAAGATATTTATCAGCCCTTAAGCAACCTCCTCACAACTCCAAGTTTGCCAGGTAGATTATGGAAGCTTCCTTGTCAAGGTGCATTGACTTCTTGCAGTAAGGGCAGGGTAGGAAGGTAAGGTCACCATTTCATTAAATATCATTTATTTATTTTTATTTAATGTGCTTTGCCTGAACATATGCATGTGCACTATGCATGCAGTGCCCATGGAGTCCAGAAGGCTTTAGAAACCCTGGAACCAGAGATAAAAACAACTGTGAGCTGCCATGTGCATGTTCAGAACAGAACCATGTAGGAAGAGCAGGAATGGCTTTTATCTCCTTACGCATCTCTTCAACAGAGGACCATCACAATTTTATGATTTTGTACATCTCCCAATTATCTCCTTTCTGAGGTAGTTGTATGAGTATTGAAGTTTAGAGGTATTGTTCTGATTTATCATGTAGACTTACCTCATTTTCTTTTATTCTATAATCTACTTTATTTAATTATAGGGATTATATTTTTAAATTAAAATTCTAGCATATAATCTATGCCCATATGTAACTTAAAAATGCTTTTTGTACAGTTGAGCTTCATATCTTTGCTTTCAGATGTTTCTCTCTGTGTGACTCAGTTTCTCTAGAAATCCTGGAGGTGAACACAATAGTATATAACTTCAGCAAGGGCATCTACTATCCTAATACTTGTTTCAACTTTTCTACTAGCCTTTCCATCTTGTGTCTGATGGCCAAATGCCTACTCTCTGTGTCTGAACGTAGTTATTGCTTTTGACCTTTGGGCTTTCCTGAAGTTTTATGACTTGAGTTGGTTTTTCTACTATGGCTTCTGTCCAAGAAGACTCTTATCTTTCTTTCTCTTCTGGTTATTCCAATTATATACTGGCCTACAAGGTTTTATACCCCTCATTACAATGCTTTTAGTCCTTTTATCATTTTCTTTGTACTTGAAAGTTAGAGCTTTATTTTAAATCGTGTAAGTCTGTTTTGGGGGAGGAAATAGCAGGGGATGTGCACTTCCAGGGAGCTTCTAACATGGTACATTCTCATACTGTAGGGAGTGGGCAGAGCATAGTGACCCTGGCTTCCTTTCTCTTTATCCATACTGTTAACAATATGCCTGTCTTACCAGCTGTGTGTTTTACAGAAATGGATGCTGATTGGCACATTCATGAGGAGTGGTGAAGAATCTTTTTAGTCCTTTGATTTATTTTACCAAAAAAGAAATTTCATATGATGTAATGCTTACCTCTCCTCACTCAGTCCTCCTTATGTAATTAGTGACATTTGATTTTCACTTGTAAAAAGAAACAAAGTATTTTCTACTCTTTTCTCTCTAATTTAGAAGCTTCTCGGTGGATTAGCCTTTGCCTCAAAGGTGGTTTCTAAAAGTCTATGTCTAAAATGAGAGAAAACTTTTTTTATGTTAATCTAATTTATTTTCTCTTTTCAGCCACCGAGGAAAAGGTCTATCAGTTTTCTTTCTAACTCTGCACTGTGTTAATTTTTTTTTAATTTGATAATAAAATAAATTGCTTCTATATATGGTTTCATTTAGTTTTCTATTATTATGATAAAACATCATAAAAGGCAATTTACAAAACAAAGCAGTTAATTTGGGGGTTAGAATTTCAGATGATTAGAATCAATTATAGGGGAGTAAAGGCAAGGGACAGCTGAGAGCTTACAACTTGATTTGTAAGTAGAGGTAGACAGACAGACATTAAAAATTATGAGAGTTTTTTGAAACCTAAGTGACCACCCCCATTAACACACCACCTCCAACAAGACCACAAGTCCCAAACCTCCTAAAAATATTTAATCAGCTGGGACCAAGTATTCAAATATTTGAGCCTATGTGTATCATTTCTGTTGTAAGAGGCCACTTGTTCATTTTCCCAGTTATCCAGACTCCCGAAATAATCACTCACAAACTATATTAATTAAAACAATGCTTAGCCAGTGGCTTAAGCATATTTCTAGATAACTCTTACATCTAGAATTAACCCATTTACATTATTTTATATTTTACTATGAGGCTTGTGACCTACCGACAAGGTTCCAGCTGACAGTTCACTTCTTTCCCCTCTGGTGGCTACATGCGTCCATGACTTCACCTATTCTCTCTCTCTCTCTCTCTCTCTCTCTCTCTCTCTCTCTCTCTATATATATATATATATATATATATATATATATATATATGTATGTATTCCAGCCTGGCTATGTACTGTTAAGCCATTGGATGAGAGCAGCTTCTTTATTCATTAACCAATAAAACAACACATATACAGAAAGACTTCCTACACCATTTTTCTTTTTCTGGTTAAATAAAAAGGAAGGTTTTAACCTTATCATAGTAAAATTGCATATAACAAGACAGGTATCAAGCAAGAATTACAGTTACAACATTTATATCTACTTTATCTTTTATCACAACTAAGAAAAACTATAATTATAACTATCTATTCTTCAAATCCATCAAAAACTCCAGAAGGTGTATTACAGAAGTTAACAGGAAGTACACTATAAGCAACTTCCAAAACTCTAGAATTGATAGGGACATCTCCTTGCCTGCACAGTCACCTGAAGTTCTTCTGTATCTTTGGAGCATCCATCTTTAGGCTACAGGCCCATATTATCTAGCAGAATTTTCCATGAAACAGGGAATTTCAAAGACAGTTCCATCTATATTGGCATATTGTCAGTTATTTTCTTCAGTGTCCTGCAGAATGTCTGGCAGACTCTTTCATTAAGCAGGAACCATAAGGTAAGAAGTGTCTTTTCTTCTTTAGGCAGCTTCAGCAGTCATTTTTCTATGGTTCCTGCACGTTTAGTCAAACAGTTCAGGCAAGAACAGTTTCTTATCCAAATGGCTAATAAGTTTGATAAAGAGCCTCTTCGATGCCCATCTTCCCCTTGAAGTAGAGTGGTGCTTCCAGGAGCAGATGTATCTCAGGTCATGAAAGTCCTAAGTTATTAAAAACCTTTTAAATGCCATATTCTGAAGATCTCTGAAAGATTTGAAGAATACCTATCTAACTGAAATATATCTCTATATATTTAGAAAACCCAACTAACATGACTACAATCTTGACTATTATGGGTGACTCTCTATTAACCTATATTTCTTTATTATACATTACATTTTTAAAAGAGCTGCACAAACACGATGTCTTAATCATGAGCATAAATATACATATAATAAAATTGGCCTTAAGTTTGCATCAATAAACCAAGCCATACCAATGCAAATCTGTATAGCAAAGCCATTTAAATGGAAATTAAAGCCGCTGGCTGAGAGCAGCTTCTTTATTCATCAACCAATAAAAGCAACACATATATGGAAGGACTTCCCACACCACATTCCCATTCAAATCAGAACATATACTATGTGTATACTAATCCCCAACTTAGAAATAAATTAACAGAGACTATTATTACATCTTGCAGGCAATAATGTTTGGTGGTAGAAGCCTAAATCACAAAAATGTAGCACACGTATAGCTATGTGAGTGGTTGGTGGTTGGTGAGACATGATCTAAATTTCATTTTTAGAGCGAACAATATGACCTTTGATTTTTGTATAACATAAATAGTGACTTCTGTCTGGGTGTTTTTTATGAGATGACAGTATACTAGGATATATTCTGCTGGTTTTGTCCATGACAAAGTCAGTTAGCACATCAAAGAGAATTTAGAGACCTAGGAGGAACCCAAAAGGGATTTCACTAGGAACCAACACTACTTGCAGATGTTTGATTTATTTGGAATAATCAAATTTCCAGTTCAAGGCCACTTGAGGAGAGTTTCTTAGCACAAGAGCATTCAATTTCTGCCTTGAGTTTGTTTTTATGGGATTAACTGTAGATTCTTTTTACTTTTAGTTACAAGTGAGTCTCAAATGGTATTTGGCAGATCACTGGAGAAATAGTTCAGATTTATTGGTCTTATATTCAGACTGACTCCGAAACTCACAAGTCATAGCGGGCTTCATCCTGGATAGGACTTAGCACAAAGACAGAAAACGCAGCAGGCAACACCATGGATCACCTCAGTTGAGGAAACTATATGATTCAGGGGTCCTTGATTCTATACCATATGGAATATATACCTAAATTGAGATAGCTTAGAAATATATAAATTATGGGTCAGATTTGTAAAATGTAGATACATAAAGACTGAAACTCATTCACTAGTACAGTAAATCTTATTACTGTAGCCACATCTTCCTGGAAAAGTAATTTCACCTGCAGCTTCTGTGAGACATTTTAAGTAAGTGGTTTTTAGCTGTTCCGTTTCCATTTTTTCAAATTTATGTTGGTGTAAGCTTGTGACTATTTTATCTACATGTGCACCGCATCCATGCAGGTGATGAGTCCAGAAGACAGTGTTAGACATCCCAGAGTTAGAGTTACATATAGTTGTGGAATGTTAGGAACTGAACCTGAGTCCTTTACAAGATTAGAAAGTGGAGCCAAATCTCTATCTCTACAATATTTTTAATTAAGCTATAACTATTTGCATTAATGGGTATGGTAATTTTTAATTGTAATGACATTTTGTTATTGGCTATGTGCCCTCTAATCATTCTGTATACATTAAATAGTGCTTAAAATGTATTTAAAATAAATTTAATCATATTTAAGTCACAATTTACAGGTTTTGGAACTTCATTTTCCTCATTTAAAAAATAGAGATTATTGTAGCGTATGTCAAAATAATATTTAAGAATCTGAGATGACTTACATAGTAAAAAAACACAAAGAATACTCAGTTTTCCATTTTGATTCAAATAACCTAGGGTAAAGGCAAATAATAGAGAATTCTTGTAGCTTTACTTATATTTTTCCTTTCTCTCTAATATACTGAATTTTGTTGGAAGTTTTAGACTTGGGTTTCAGTTTCTTTAAGTAAAATGATTAATTATACTCTCACTTTTATATAATGTGTGGCATAATACATGCTACTAGCTAGTTGGACATTTGTGTTCTGGTCAAATTGACGTAAGATGAACTATCACACAGACTGGAAAAACAGCTGTTCATCTCTGAATCACAAAGCTTTCAGACCAGGACAGTTCAAAGACACTGCAGACCTACATTTGGTCATAAGCACTGGATACATAAGCAGTATATATTCCCCTGCAACTGTGTAGCTAACTTACCTAGTCCCTCCTTGTTGGGACCAATTAAGTCCTGGCCTTCAGCTGCTCTTCCCTGTCTAGAATCTTCTAATTGAAGTGACTAAAGGCCGTGCTTTGCCTAGAGGATCAGAGGATGGGATTTTCACCTGTTGGCCATTGACTGCAGGGTATTTAAGCCTCCAAGATGCTATTAAAGAGGAGATTTTGGTACCAGTGTTTGAAGGTCCGTGTGTCGGTCTGTCTCTTCGTGTGCATTCTCAACCTCCAGCCCCTTGCCCGAAGCTCGCGAACTGGGTTCTAGCGCATAGAGCACAGATGGCGCGGCACCTCCTTGGGGCTATAAAGTATATCCTTGCTCCAAACACAGTTTTTATTCTCTGCAAATAATATTCATGTGTAGAGTAAGTCCCCTTCTTTTACATGTTAAAGTGTTGTTGCTGAAACAAAACACCATGACCAAAACCAATTTGGGAATTGAAGGGTTTATTTTGCTTATACTTCTTGATCACAGCTCATCTTTGATAACTTTCAGGTCAGGAACCCAAGCAGGAGCAGAGGAAATTGATGCTGCTTACTCGCTTGCTTCCACCTACTGGTGCTCAGCCAGCTTTCTCATACAACTCAGGACCACCTGCCCAGAGGTGGCACTGCCCACAGATGTCTTTGGGAAAAGTTGACCTGGAAATGGTGGAGCACTTTCTTACTTACAGATTCTTAGTATACTTTTTTGCAATCACTGGAAAGTACCTGCAAATATATAGAAGCTCCAAGTGAAGGCTAGTATTGGATTGTCAACTTGACTACATATGGAGCTAGCTAAAATCCAAAATGCTGAGTACACCTGTCAGACATTTTTCTTAATTACGTCACTGGAAGTGGGAAGACTCACTCTAAATCCAGATGGTTTGTGGTAAGATGCTCCACCTTAAATCTGCCACACTTTCTGGTGACAGCCTCTGTTAAGGGCATGAAAGAAAGAAGTTCTTGCTCTTTGCCTGTTTGTCATCCCTCTTGGTGAGTCCATTTCTTCATTGACATTAGAGCCTATTTCTTCAGGATTCTGGTGTATACTGAGGATTAGCTAATATATCCAGTCTCAATACTGGGTTCTTATGCTTTCCATTGGTAGGCAGCTATTGTTGGACTAGTTGGACCATAGTATGTAAGTCATTTTAATAAATACATACAAACATGCACACATACACACATATATTACACACACACACACACACTGTGGCACAACGATATCTATCTACAACAATAGCTCTCTACTAATTATATTCTATTTATATTATATATACAGATATAGTATATACTCTATCAGTTCTATTCCTGTAAAGACTTTAACTAATACACTCCAGATTTCGGGCACCTGCCAATATGCAGCATTAGTTGACTTGAATGGAGCTGATGGTTGTCATAGTTACTGATTGTCAATTTGACACAGACATACCTGAATAGAAGGAATTTCAGCTGAAGAACTGCTGCCATTAGAATGGCTTGTGGTCATGACCGTGGACCATTTTCATGAAGGCTAATTAATGTAGGCGGGTTCAATCCAGAGTGGTCGGTACATTACCTACGCAGATTGCCCTGGTCTGTTTAAGAAAGATAGCTGATCTATCCAGAGGAAGAACACAGTGAACATCTTCTCCCATAGTCTCTGCTTCTGTTCCTGCCTCCAGGTTTTTACTTGCTTCTCTTAGGATTAGACTGCAATGTTTAAGCCAAGTAAAGCCCTTCTTCCCCAGGTTACTTTTGATTGAGCTATTTTCTCGCAGAAAAACAGAAATCAAATTAGAACAATAACACAAACTGGTTATTTTGGATACTTTTATGTCAAATTGACACAAGTTAGAGTTATCTGAAAGAAGGGAACTTCAATTCAGAAAATTCTTCCTTCAGATCCAGTTGTAATGCAATTTCTTAATTAGTGATCATGGGGGAGAGCCCAGACTGTTGGGGGTCATACTATTCTCAGCCTGGTGGTCCTGTGTTCTACAGGAAAGTGGACTAAGCAAGTTGTGAGGATGTAAGAAAGTAAGCAGTACTTATCTTGACATTTGCATCAGCTCCAGACTCCAGGTTCCTGCCCTGTTTTAGTTGCTGTCCTGACTTTCTTTGATGATGAACAGTTATATGGAAATGTGGGCCAAATAAACCCTATACTCTCCAAATTGCTTTTTGGTCACAGTGTTTCTTCACAGCAATAATAATGCCAAGACATTGGATTTTTTACTCAAATTCACAATGAAGACATAGAATCTGGATCCTACATGCCACAGGATCCTTAAGAGCACTCTCTTTTACTGTAGTTATAATTTGTTTTACCTGTGAAGCCCTGTGTTTCAATCATCATTTCTAGAAGGTCCTGTTGGAACTGCCATATAATCTTTGAGCACAACAGTCTCTTCATTTATCCCTCATGTCTACTCCACAGTTAGGTACCCTTTACTTGAAAACATACAAAGAGAACTAGAGTTATATTCCTCTCCTTAAGGAAACAAAACAAGAAAACCAATAACATTAACAAAATGACTGCTGTCCATAAATGATTCTTTAGCTCTGTGCTTCCTCTCAGTTACTCCCAAGGACAAAGGTCTTGTTTAGCTTCTTTTCTAACTTTAACTATTCTTGGGCATTTAGGTACCTTCTCTGTAATAATGGATGTATTGGGTGACTGCACTGTTTTTCTGCCCTCTGAATTTATGAAGTGCTGGTAAAACACTTTGTAGTTCCTGAAGACCATTGGTTATGTATTTCCATTTTTTACCATTTTTATTTTCTTTTACAGAATTTTTATGTGTGTTCCTCCCCCCATGTGTATATATCTAATTGATACCTTAGTATATCCGTTATTCATATACCGTCTTGTCTCCGGAAGACTTCCCTACTATGTTATACTTTAATGTCATAAGAAGGTCTTTCTTGATTATCTGGTAACATGGGACATGGCTAAATAAATTGTGATAATGGCTAAATAAGTTATCCTTTGAAAGGTTTTTCTCTATATTCATAGAAAGTCATGTCCTTTGATGTTTCTTTCTTTGGAGTAGGAGCAATGCCATTGGTGGGGTCATTCTAGAGTCCATTTCCTGACATACCCTGGAGAGATAACATCAGAATCTTATTTCAAATGTTTTCATCGAAAGCTCCCAACACTAATCCTGATATCTTTTGCTGCTCTTTGTCTTGAATTGCAAAATGATTCCATACTTAGTCTAATTTCTATAACATGAGCTTACTTCACGTGCCTCAGAGATTGCATCCTTCTAGATAATCTGGCTTCTTTGCAATCATCAGTCAGATCAAGTGTCTTGCTAGGATCCCAGATTGAGTGATACACACATTTTCTTGATCTTCTAACCCTTGGATGGTGGCTGATTATAGCGTTACTAATGAGATGAGTCATCCACTCTTTTATCCAAGTTAGAGGCTATTTGTGGGCTTCATTGGAACGGATTAGTTTTAACATGTGAATATGAACTGGTCATATTTAATCTATTGCCAGAAGTTTAAACAAAAACTGCATATTCTTCCCCCCAAAATGAACCCAACCACACACACAAAAAACCATTTGGTAGAACAGAGAGAACATAGATGTATTCTCATCCTCACTCTGTTGCCCATAACTGTCAACACAGAGCTGCTTTGACTTCATTGTCTTCTCGGTTACCCTTCCTTGCTGTTACTTAAAATAAGATTGTAAAGAATGTGCTGAAAAAGTTCTAGTATGCAACTGTAAGACATAAGAATTCAGTGGTTCCCTTGAAAGAGTGAAATTGTGCTGGGCTTGATGACTCATGCTTACAGTCTCAACACTTGAGAAACTGAGGCAGGGAAATCGTTAAGGTCCAGACCAACCTGGTCTTCTTAATGGGACTCTTATTATACAACAACACAACATCCACACACATACACAGAAACAATAACAACATCAGAAAGGTATGTCAATTGCCAAATTTGTTTGCAATAATTTTTGTTATTAGGAAAGGGATTTCTAATAGTTTTGACTTAAGTTAGTTTGTGTAATGCATTTCCAAATTTTAAAAACTAAAATTTAATCATTAGCAAAACAGTGATGATTTATAAGAAAAACAGTTGTAATTAATACATAAACATCTTTTCATCATGCTTTCAGGCCTCCTCTTAAAGAGCCTGTTTCCGTTCTCAACCCTTGGCTCTGAGCAGCATATGATCGCCACTCTTCTCCTTTGCTCTATATTTCTTCCAAGTGACACACAGATTTAAAGTGAACTTAGAACAAATCTTATACCAACAGAATACTGAGGATTCCTGTTTCTTTGGACATTGCCCTAAGGGTCCTCTGGAAAGTCTTGCACTAGATGTTTCCAGTTATTTTCATTTTACATGCCACATTAATGTCAGAGAACAGAGACCATGGCTAATGGTCTTTCTGTGGATATTAATCTGTCAGCCTATTAAAAATACGATGTTTGAATAGATGATCAGGGACCCTTTCACTTAACATCCTGGGCATACTAATAAACTTAACAAATGCATAACATTATCAATGATCGCTGAGAATATCCATTAAGAACAGAGAAACAACACACAGAAAAGAAGATTAGCACTCTTTGAATGGTTGTTTTCATAAAATTAACAAAAATAAATTTAGCTGTTAAATCATAAAGATTGAATTTGGATGATATGTCATCGGTTGGAGATCCATGTATATGGGAAGTGTCCAGGCCTTAGCCTGACATTTCACGTTGTAATGTTCTACATCAAGTCTGAATTCATAGTGCTAAGATAGATGAGCTCTTTTCAAAGAATACAAAATCAGCTGTCTGTTTCTCTCTTGATAATCACAAATTAAAAAGTCTTTCAAAGCAACTTTGCTGTGTTGTAATTGAATTGAGGGTGTCTAAGCCTCTCAATGCTTCATGTGTTCTTACTTAGCAAACATTTGGTGAAATCTTCCTGTACTATCGAAACAACACACGTAGTAATCACAGGTTCAGACTTTTATGTAGCACATGTCAAGAATGCAGATGGAGCAAGTGTTCCGACAAGGGAAAGACAAGCAGATTTGCTGTATCTTTCATTTGCTTGTTAGTGGTGTGCTTTCTTCAGCACTCAAACTTCCAAATACCGTTTTTACACTTCTGTTTTTTACTCAGTAATTATTTCAGACTTTTTTCTTTTTGTTGTTAGCCTTCCTGACATTTTCACATTTCTCACACCACAACAAATTTTAGACCGCCACAAGTTATTTTCAATTATTCTGTACATTTATTTATTTAAAATATACTTAATAAACTAATTTAAAATATTTTTATTCTTGGACAATTTCATGCAAGTTTATACTGACATTTGTTCATTTTCACTCTCCATCCTCCTATCATGCAGTTCCCTCTCCTGTTGATGCTTTTCTTCTTGACGAGCCTCCCCTACTGCTTTTATGGTGGTTTAATGGTTATGTTGTTACCCACTGAGTTTTATCATAGTGTTTTTTATAAGCATAAGTTGGGGATTATTTCTTGAAAGATTAGCAACGTCCTTATTGAAGGAAATGACCACCCTAAGGAAAGAATGGGGTATCTTGAAGCAGGCAGCTATGGGTAGAGTGCGTTTTAAAGTGAAAAGTGACTCTGGAATTTTGACTAAGGATTGCACTGAATCTGGAGTGGCTCTTTAGGTAGGAAAATGCCTTGTGTCTTATGGTATCCCAGAGAGGCTCAAATGCTTTGTTTCTATGGAGTTTTTTGTTTGTTTGTTTTTGGATTTTGGGGTTTTTTGTTTGTTTTTAGTTTTATATTGTTGAGAGAAAGTCACTGAAATAAATTGAATTGAGGTGAAAAAAAATCCATTTGAAGGTTGTAAGGATAGTAAAGTTGCTGTCCTCACCCTTTGATGAAAGGTCTAGAAAACAAAAAGAAAATGGTAGCAGGTTTATTGGGCCTTAATATTTCCTGTTCATTGAAACCTTCGTCAAAACAAAAGGCCAGGCCTACCAAATCCAGTGAGCTGGACAATAGACTTGTTTCCATTCCTCAGCTGGCAAAAGCAGTCTCAAGAACTGTATACCATTTTATATGTATCCCCATGTAAGATCCCAGGTCACTACAGGTGAAAGAGTGACAGCGGTGTATTTTCCATACACTACCTGTATTAGTGGTATTTGTTGCTGTCATTGAACACCATGACCAAAGTCTCTTAGAGAGCTAACTGTTCGAGAAGCATAGGAGCCCATCCTCTTCACCTTGGAGGTTATGGCAGTGGGTAGGCAGCAATGGCACCGAAGCAGCAGCTGTGACCTCACATCTCCATCCACAAACAGGAAATAGAAAGAACATGCGAAAAATTTCCAAGTCTTTGGAAACTGGAGATCCCGCTTCCAGTGACATACTTCCTCCAGCGGGCCTGCGCCTCCTAACCCTCTCCCAACAGTCACCACCTGGGGACCAAGTACCAAAGGCAGGAGACTAATGGGGCACATCTCTTTTAAACTCCCCCATAACTGTTAACAATACGATACTACAGGTTTTCTCTGCTCCGGGAACATGGGAATGCATGATAGACAAAACTGAGTCACTCGGCAGGGCGGCTTGAATAAGAACTCCGGAAAGGTGGATTAGTAACCTCTTCTTATTAAAGAAATAAAATTTAAAAATATATTATTTGAAGAATTAATACCTTTCTTAAAAATTTAGACATTGGAGCACATATTTTGGTCAAATCCCATCTTGTTGCACCATGTGTAACACTGTGTATGACGTTGGTGTGAGAGGTTCACATTGCATTGTTTCACTGTAGACGGATTCATGGGTTGGGGAGACAACTTATTTTCTTCTTGATTCGACATTTTAGAAAAAATAAATGAATTTGAAAAAATATTTTGTCATAAAATACTATTGAGACAAGGACATTATCTGGAAAAGTTTAGGAAATTACACGTTTTGAACACATGCTGGGTTGGACATCATGAAGAAATTTTACTTCATGTCGCCACAAGTTTGAAAACACGTTTGTTCTGAGCCTGTGGTATTACTACTGTAGTTCCTTGCTGCTAACTTTATTGCCTTCCTACCTCATACGTACTCTGCTGAAACGTACACAAGAAATGAACAGGAGGAGAGAAAGGACCCTTGTCTCTCGTAGGCCATCCTGAAAAAAACGCTGCAAATGTTACCTCGATTGAATCTCAACCCATGGATTATTTGCATTGTTGTCAACATGTGCAATAAAAGACTGGGGAAAAGCATTCAGAAAACGGTACCTATACATTTATTTACCTGCGCATTTGTCATCGTGAAACTAAATGATATGTTCAGTGTCACTCATGCTTTTAACGTTTTACTTATGGCTTTTTATTAAAATTACAGCTAAGAAATAAACCCACATTTCCTTTGACAACGTATTTAAAGTGTAGCCGCTCTGAACACATGGGCAGATATCCTCTAAAAGCTCTGAAAATTGTGTTCGTAAATACAACACTCACTCAAGCTTGTTCTTGGTCTGCTCTTAAAGCCCAATTATGGATATTTTGTCAACGATTTTCATATTCCCTTACTGTTTGATTGAAAGTTTGAGGTTGTATGTAATTTAGAAAACGCAGTATGGCATGGTATTATGAATACATGAGAAAGTCACCCCTGCCTTAAAATCTCATTCTATACACAGAGACATTTAGTAAGGAATAAAAAAGTGTTATACATTATTTATATTTTTTATGTTTTATGTCCGTCTTCACTTATGAATTATAGTGTTGTTAAAGATAGTTCACGAATCAATGTTTATTTTTGGAAAGTTTTTATTGACTGGTATTAAGCTTATGTAAGTAGGGAGTCTGTTTTATTGCATGTAATAAATTATGAGTTTTTAATGAGAGATTTTTTTTTTCTCATCATCTGAGAAGCTACTTCTGGCTCACTCACCTACCAAACAGCTGTCAGGAATATGTGTAAGGGTGTGGGCAAAATAACTTCCCTGATCTTAAATAGGCCTACTGACGTCCTCAGTAGGTCAAAGTAAGGCATCATTGTGGGATAAATGGTAATGTTCAAGAAACCAAAGAATGGCAGAAAAGTGAGCACAAATTTTCATTAATCCATATCAACGCAAAGCTCAAGACAACTTGAAACATGCCCTAAGGTTAAGGAAATGTGGACCTGGGAGAATAACTCAGTGGGTCAGAGTGCTTGGTGTGCCTGCGTAAGGACCTGACTTTAAATCCACCAATATTGAAGGCTGAACATTTTTATTGCAGTGTGTGCCTGTAACCTCATCCTGGAAATAAGCAAGAGACAGACATTTTCTGGGAGTCCTCTGGCCAGCCAGCCTAACCCAAATGTTGATCTTGGGGTTCAGGGGAAGATTGCTTCAAGTCCATAAGGTGGAGAGCTAGAGACATCATCTGCCTTCCTCCTACTCTATGCTTCATGATGACACAAGTTGTCACACTTGCATGTATGCACAACATGCACACATGTGCCCCACACATATGCAACTCATAGGATATACATTCACTTTAAATGCACACGCAAACACACACACACACTCTCCTACACCTCTTTAAATATACACACAAACACACACACATAGAATCTCTCGCACCTCTTTAAATGCTCTCTCTCTCTCTCTCTCTCTCTCTCTCAGCTCTGTTTTTTTTTCGTTTTATTTTATTTTTTTTTAATTTATTTATTTATTAAGGATTTCTGCCTCGTCCCCACAACCGCTTCCCATTTCCCTCCCCCTCCCCCGATCAAGTCCCCCCCCCCATCTGCTCGAAGAGCAATCAGGGTTCCCTGACCTGTGGGAAGCCCAAGGACTGCCCACCTCTATCCAGGTCTCGTAAGGTGAGCATTCAAACTGCCTAGGCTCCCACAAAGCCAGTACGTGCAGTAGGATCAAAAACCCACTGCAATTGTTCTTGAATTCTCAGTATTCCTCATTGTCCGCTATGTTCAGCTAGTCCGGATTTATCCCATGCTTTTTCAGACCTAGGCCAGCTGGCCTTGGTGAGATCCCAATAGAACATCCCCATTGTCTTAGTGTGTGGGTGCACCCCTCGTGGTCCTGAGTTCCTTGCTCGTGCTCCGTCTCCTTCTGCTCCTGATTTGGACCTTGAGATTTCTGTCCGGTGCTCCCGTGTGGGTCTCTGTCTCTGTCTCCTTTCATCGCCTGATGAAGGTTAATATTCCTGAGGATGCCTATGTGTTTGTCTTTGGATTCACCTTATTTAGCTTCTCTAGGAACATGAATTATAGGCTCAATGCCCTACCCCTGGATCCAGCAATACCACTCTTGGGAATATACCCAAGAGAGGCCCTATCATACAACAAAAGTATATGCTCAACTATGTTCATGGCAGCATTGTTTGTAATAGCCAGAACCTGGAAACAACCTAGATGCCCTTCAACGGAAGAATGGATGAAGAAAGTATGGAATATATACATATTAGAGTATTACTCAGCAGTAAAAAACAAGGACTTCTTGAATTTTGCATACAAATGGATGGAAATAGAAAATACTATCCTGAGTGAGGTAAGCCAGACCCAAAAAGAGGAACATGGGATGTACTCACTCAGCTCTGTTTTGAATCACCAGTTCCAGCCTGTTCTTACCTTCCCCTGTGTACTGTATGTACATTCTCTACACATACTCCCTTCAACCACTCTCAGTATTTTCTTAGTTTTTTTTACTATGTTGCGTTTTCTTGATTTTGAGTTTTGTTGTTGTTGTTTTGTGTGTGCATTTTCTTGATTTTTGCATCCCATATTTTCTCTTCTGAAATTTCTGATTTTCATAAAGTTTATATGACACTATGTTTAAAAAGGATCCTATAATACATAATAACATATATTCAGCAGAACCTCTGTGTCCCCAGTGTCCATGCTGAGTTTCTATATTTTCCCTTACTTTTGTTTCATTGATTTTTATATATAATTTCTTTCTCATACTTTCTCCTTTTAATATTTATTTCTGTTTTACTGATGTGTCTGTGTTTGTGTGAGTGCATGCCACATGTATGCCCGTTCCAGTGGAGGCTAGAGGAGATCTGGGTCCTGGTAGGAGAGCTTCTGTCCCCAGAGGAGCAGGAAGAGCTCTGAACCCTGAGCATCTCTCCAGACCCCTTCTTTCCTGTTTGCACAGGCTCCAATTAATTTTAAAATCTAGCACCTCTGAGTGAGTTTCAATACCTTCCTTTTTCAACACATTCACAGAAACCTGAAAATCTTCACCAAGCACAGCTTGTAGTTACATATATTATACTGCATTTGATTAGCCAGATGTGTCTATGAGCTGTTGAAAATATTTTTTTAGTTTTGTTTTCCTTTCTTGGTGACCTGATTTGGTTTTAAAATGAGCTGCCAAACTTTCTCTGTTTCTACATTTTTGAGAAGACACTATATCTACAGAGGTACAGTGATTTCTGCTCTAATTTTCATTTGATTGCATTAAATACGATATCTGATTACAGTCATCTGAAATTCGGTGAGACATTCATTAGGGTTCATCACACATTCCAGTTATGTTCATAAAAGCAATATTCCATATAAAATTGGAAAACGTAAAACATGTAGAGATTTTTAATTTTTCCCTTTATTTACTAAAGTTATATTGGTTAGTTTTGTACTCAAAATCATCATTCTGAAAGAGGTTTATTTTGTGCAAATATAAAGTTGAGATATTAGATTAATATAGAGTTATATTTGCTATATTTTTCCAATTAAATTGAGCTATGTATCTTCCTGAAATTTCTTTTCCATAATATTCCTTGCTCTAACTTTTACTTTGTCTAGGATCATTATCATCTCATCAGCTTTGCTCAAATATTTGATCACAATTATTTAGTTTTGTGTGTGTGTGTGTGTGTGTGTGTGTGTGTGTGTGTGTTAGGATGTCAGAGGACAGAATGAGGGGGTCAGCTCTTCCATTTCACCATGAGGATCCAGGAGTTTGAACTCAGGTTTTCAGGCTTTGGGGCAGGCATCTTTTACCTGCTGAGTCTTCTCTCTGACCCTTCACCAGATTTTTTTTTAATGTGTTGCTGAAAGATATATCTTTCTGCAGCCTTTACTTAGAAGATAACCAACCTTTCATCCCAAATTATGTCCTGTCCAAGCAACATTTCATTCAGCCAAACCTTTATAACTTGCTTGGAAATTTTTAATTTAATTTAATTTAAATTTAACTTAGTTCCTGGGATTATTGACTTTACATTGCTATTTTTGCTACTATCTTTTAGTTATATTTATTTATTCTTTCTCTTCAATTTCTTTATATTAATGTTTTTATTTTGTTTCTGTCACCATTTAGGTGTGTTCTCTTAGAGTGTTGTAGACATTAACCTACAGATCTGATTTTTATGTTTGACCTTATGTCCTATGTGAACTCTATCCTTTACTTCCCTTCTAGTGACAGAATAACCCTGTTGTGATTTAACTCCATTAATGCCCCCCAGCTTCGGGTCATTTTTCACAGAGTTTTTCTTTGTGCAAGTTTTAAATACTCCATTTTTATTATTTTTATATTTATAATAATGTTATTTTCTGATATTATTTTGTGATTATTTTCTTTAATCTGAAGAACTCTTTAGGCATTTTTCTAGTACAGTGAAGAGCATAAAATTTTATATGCCAAAAATATTTGTTAATTTTATTTCATTTTTGATGGACATTTTAAACGGATACAGGATTCTAAAGTGGTAGGCTTTTATTGTTGAACACTTTACATGTACATTCATTCATCTGATTCTTATCATTGAATGTGATTTTTTTTTCAAAACAGGATTTCTCTGTGTAACCAGTTTGGCCATCCTGGAATTTATTTTGTAAGCCAGGTTGTCCTTGAACTCACAGAGATCTGACTGCCTCTGCGTCCTGCTTGCTGGGATTAAAGGTGTGTGCCACCACTGCCCAGCATTTAATGTGATTTTTAATCTTTTTCCTGTTAAGCACTTTTTCTTATTCATTTAATTTATGTTTTCATTTTGGAAAATATTTGGTGAGAAAGGCTTTGAATATTGCTTCTTTCTATTCATGGGTTCACATTTTCAAATTTGTATTATTCTTAAACATTTTATAGTATCTGTCTGTCCTTGCAGTCTCTGTCTTCCCTCACCCATGATAGTTTTCAGTTCACTGATTATTTTGTCCATTGAACCTAGTAATCAATTAAATACAATAAAATTATTCTTAAGTTGTGTTGTGTTTTTCAGTTCCATAATTTCCTTATGTCCTCTCCTACTGAAAATGGATGTTTTTCCTCATATAGTACATCCTGAATGCCGTCCCTCCTTCTACTCTTCCTGGTCCCTCCCCACCTTCCCTCCTGTCTAGATCCATTCTCTGTTTTACATTAGAAAACAAACAGGCTTCAAACCGATGATAACAACAAAACACAAAATATGACAAAATAAAATAGGATAAGAGTAAACAGCAGCCATCATATCGAAGTTGAACAAGACAAATTTTCAAAGTTACTTTTTAATGATATATTGTCTCAAGTACAGGTCTCCATATTTTTCTCTAGTAGAAAAATCTCAGTTATTATTATGTTAGAGAACTTACATGTCACCATTAACCAAATCAAGTGTGAGTGTTTCTCTGGCTTCTGTGTCATCTGTTAATCAGCCAATTCACCCTATTTCTCTCTTTACAAATATACTTTAACATTAGTGTATTAAATACAGGAAAGCTTGAGTGGAAAATAGAACAGTCTGTAAGCATATATGACTTGGAAGTTATGTTAAGGATTTATTGTGGTTACTGTATTTGATTTATTTTTAATCCCACACCTTTTGGGCAAACTGATAACATTTAGAGGGTAAGACAGGTCCCAGTCCTATGTGTTAACAAGGCTGGAACTCACATCCCTGCCTTCCCAGAACAGTTTACTGGTTGAAATTTCCATTTAGATTTTCACCTGTGTTTCTTGGGTTTTTAACCCTGCACATTGAAAAAGACGACCGTCACTGACTTGAGGGGAACAGTGCATGCAGATTTTTAAGATCTAATGTTTTCTTCAACCCCGTGTACTTGGGCTGTTCCAGCATTGATACAGCTTCTGTAGCTAGTGAGAGTTGTCTGTCTCCAGTCCCCTATGTTCAAGTTGGGAAATAAAATTCAAGAAAAGGTTACTGTAAATATGGAACTGTGTTGACATTCACTTGTCTTTTCCCAGCTGTCATAACATTTCAATTCTCAGTTGTGACGATGGTAATCCAAAGTTCTTGATATTGTTATAGGAGTTATCTAGATATAAAAAATCATATTTGTGTTTCATCCGACTCTAAAATTGTTTCCACTAGACACATTTGTCAATATCAGCTACTTCATTATGGTCACAATCAGAACCCTGTCAGGTGTTGGAATTTGCTAATATACTCTGGTGGGTGTGATCCCATGTTCATTAATTTTGTTGGACACTTAGAGAACTCTGTCCAGGGATTTGGTTTCTTTGGTTGTGGAATACTTATTGATTTAGGTTATCAATGTCTTTCTTTATCAATATTTTATTTATTCTAAAACCTATTTCTTGAAATGTGGATATCCTGATATCATTTTACAGTTTTCTTTTATGTTCTGTCCTCTTAATGTACTTACTATATTCTTGTTTGGGTAAGGTTTTTCTCTTGGGTTTAACTTACAACTTCTTCGTAGATTTCCTATTAGCATGAAATTAATTTTCAATAAATTTTTTGGTATCTAAGTCTCCCTACTTTATAGATCTAATGGTTTTTGTAGTTTTTCATATTAGAGACAGACATTTAAAAGTGTAATGTCTCTGTAGTAAGTTTTTTTCCTCCATTCTGTTTCTTTTCTCATTGAATGTTTCCATTTTTATTACGAGTCTGTATTGTCAAACTTTATTTGTTTTTATGACTAAAAAATAGGGTCTTCAGAGCTCACAGAAATACTAGATACATGATGAGACTTAAGAAGTATGGCATCAAGATATTCAATCTGTCTAATCAATGTGATTTTCTGGCACATTTTTTTTCTGTTATTTACTTATTCTACATATTATGTCATAGTATTTTCCACATATACTTAATATGGACCTGACAATTTTGTGGTAAAATCTTATCCTCTACTTAATCATTTAGTGGTCAAGAAGAAAAAACATTGATAATTTTAATATATAATATGTTAATAATATATGTAAAGTTTACCCCACACATTTATCTGAGTTTTAGACAAGAAAAGAGATAGTGAAGAAATACATTTGGAAAGTGTGGCTGTGTCATACTCAGAAGAGATACAAATTGATCTTAGTCATTCTTTATTGCCATCACTTTGACTAAACATTTATAGGGTGATGTAAACAGACACCATTTCCTGTTGAATGATACATTTTTGTTTTATTGTTCTCCAATGTTTTCACATGGTAAATTGGGTGTTTCTTAAAGTCATGATGCTACACATAGCCTTCTGTCCATCTTTCTTGTTGGATGCTAACATTTTGAGAGCCTAATTATGGAAGAAAACAGCATGGAAGACCCAACATTTATGTTGTATACATCCTTAGAGTGTGAGTAGTAGGCCTTAATTCTTCTGTAGAACAAAGAAATTTCTTTACAAACATAGGATGACTTCTTTGTAAACACAGTTTAGCCAGTTTCTTAATTCTGCCTCCCTCTAGCTCTATGTCCCAAGGCATCTGGTACCTCCAATGCTTGAACTCATTTGGGAACGCCTTTTGCCTTTGTCTATTGCTGGTTAAATCTGGCTTCAATATTGCATCAGCAGCTTGCATCCCACTTTCAAACTGATGTTTTATCTCCCTTGTTCACTCTGATCCCTCCCTTAAGAAAATAAAAGAAACACTTGCAAACTTAGAAAGATGAGTGTCAAGGGAAGTTTCCCTTACATCTGTCATGAGGAATTCTGGGTGATGTCAGTTATTGGTCAATGTAAGAGGAGGCTTTCGGGGCCACAGAGATTAGAGAGCATACACTAACTAAAAGTGTGCTCTTCTTTGACTTCCCTCGGTTTAGATTCATAGTAGTAGAACAGGAAAGGCTAGCAACCTGTAAGTGCTAAGGGAATGAAAGGGTAGGGTAATCTACCATGTCACTATGGCCACTAAGTGTGGAGGAGAAAGATTCTTACATACTTTGATGAGAAAGGCAGAAACACTGAGCGGGTTGGTTCTCCAGCAATAGCCTAACGCTGAGAAGGGGAGGGTACATTGCATGGAACTGTGCCTAGGTAAAGTAGTCAGGGTCTGACGAAAGCCTACGTTCATGCTAACAACTGCTTTTCCCTCCTTGAAGACCAGCAATGTTGAACTCAAACCACTGTTGTTTTGATTCAACTCTCCATTAGTACTCTCTATACCATTTCCACTTTTAAAGAGTCATTTGACTATGGCAAAATAGTTCAGATAAAGTGCAATGCTTTCTTTTCTTTTCCTTTCTTTCTTTCTTTCTTTCTTTTTTTGTTTATGTTTTTCGAGACAGGGTTTTTCTGAAGCTTGGCAGCCTGTCCTGGAACTAGCTCTTGTAGACTAGGCTGACCTCGAACTCACAGAGATCCTCCTGCCTCTGCCTCCCGAGTGCTGGGATTAAAGGCGTGTGCCACCAACGCCTGGTGCAATGCTTTTCTTATTAAAAGAGTGCCTTTATAGGGAACTTTGTGAGATCAGGCCATTAATTCCCCTTTGATACATAAGGAGACATGTCACAATTTCTGGGATGGGGATGTGAGCAAATTTGGAGGGTTTTCATTCTATCACATGGGGAATAAGTCAAATGGAACTGTCGACAACAAAATCTTGTAAGAAGCCAGTCAGCAAATCAGCTCTCCCTCCTGACTAGATTGTTGCAGGCAGAGGAGCCACATGAAGAAAATTCTACAGTTTTCAGAAAGTGACAGGACCATGCTTCCTTTGCCCACCTGTGCAGGGGAGCCGACTTCTTCCCTGCATGTAGTGACATAACCTGTCATGAAAGTCAGAATGTTCATTTTAGTTGCAGACTCAGTTAGTCCCAGACTTACATTTTAGGACTTGTCACGTGGTAGCAGCAGTCTGTTCTCGTCTTATTCATCATGTTACTAAATGAGTTTTCTTAGATGAAAACACTAATTGAACACATGAAATGATTTTTAGGACCTTGGTGACAACTTCTTAGTTAAAAAAAAAACTAAAAAGAAGCAAACAACTTGAAAATAGGATGGGGCTTGCTGCGATGAAGAAATTTGTTTGTGGAGAGGGAGAGGAGGAATGAGAGGATGGAGTAGGGGAGGAAATGAAGAAACTTCATTATATACACGTTTCAAATTGTCAAAGAATAAAAATAAGTTTTCTGCCACTCTTTGTAATTTATGGGATAATAAGAAATACTGATTACACCTCATCAGTTAACACTTGTTTAAGTCCTGCAGCCTTTTTTAAAAAAATAGAGTTCTTATTTAGGAAAATTAGTCTTAAAAATTGCAGTATAATGTAATAAACGTTAAACTTTATCCATAAGGATACACTACTAACAGTCTTGATGTAAATGTAAACAAAACAAAATCTTCCTGAGAAAATGTTATGAACCTATGCTTTTCAAGCACCCCCCCAATAATAAATTTTAAACATTTAAAATTTTGCACATTTAGACTCTAAAACCTAAACATTGAAATTTCAAGCTGGGAAATTAGAGTTAGAGCCATTTTGATGAAGAACTTTATCCTCCTCTGTGCTCTGAATGTTTGTCATTGTGGAGACAGAGGCATACCGAGCACTTCTCGATGCTAATTATGTTATGAATATTTTCCATACCTATTAACATGGTGAAGTTGTTCTGAAAGCGTGAGTCATTTTAGGAGACTGACAAGCTCTGCTTTAATTTATTGGATTCGCATCTCATTCCAAGTTGGCTCTTCTTAGAGAAGTCATTGTATTATTTATAAGGTTAAGATGACTGGCTGTTATTTTAGAGTCTTAGAGCCAATTTGTGCTAACGTGACTCTTTTGATGAGATCATCATGGTTGTAAATCTAAGGTTATGCTTTTGATCTTCGTAAAGGAGCTTGCTGTCCTCCATCTTGTGAACGCAGATGGCACTGGCATTCCCTGTGCAGTTATCTTATAAATGAGTGTCTTTGATCTTAAGGGAGGAGGCTATCGGTTTCTTATCTGCAGTAAAACTCGGCCAATTAAGACAGTCCTGACAGCAGCAGGTCAGAGCCTTATTTTTAATAAGGAAGACAGCATGAGGGTGGAAATAGACCAAATCAGTTACTAATTTTCTTTGGGTTTCACATCTAAAATGAGTTTTACATTTGTAAACTAATTCTAACTTCTCTAGTAAAAACAATTCCAAATGAGCTTCAATAGTAAAGTTATTTCACATTTGAAGAATACATCAGAATATCATAATTTTAAATTGTGATTAAAGTATGAAGAAAATTAGAAAGAGTAATGCTAAATTCACATCTATCTGATAACACAAATGAGAAGGTTAATAACTTGTCTGACTTCGCGACTCAGGGCATGTATGGTTGTTCTCTTGTTTATGATATTTACTAGATAATAAATATTTATTTGTTTAAGCTGATCAGATATAAAATGTCAACTAGCCTTGCTTAAATATATATATATATATGTCTTTTACACACACACATGCACACACACACACATACACACACACTCACACTCCCCTAATTCCCAAATACATTCCATGCATTACTATAACTAAAGTTTTTACAATATTCTGATGGTTAGCAAATTATTAGCAGTTAATTATGACTTCTTTTTTAAACGATGTTATTTATGTTTTATGTACATTGGCGTTCCACCTGATGTACATCTGCCCAGATCCCATGGAACTGTAGCCACAGACAGTTGTTAGCTGCCATTTGGGTGTTGGGCTTGAACCCAGATCCTCTGAAATCACAGTCAGTGCTCTTAACTGATGAGTCATCTCTCCAGCATCCTTGACTTTGTTAAAATTTTCTAATGAAGTACCAGGTCAAACAATTGAGATGAATAGGGTGATTAACTATATAGTCTTGAAAATCAAAGGCAGTCATAGCTGTACATATGTGTTATATGTATATGTGAAGTGTATGCATATGTTTATGGATATGTAAGAGCCGGAGCCAGGAGAAAGAGGAATAAAATTACATAATTTAATTCTATTACACATTGATTTGCATAGTTTTATCAAATATCTTGGGAAAATTAGGTAAAAATGGCAAGAAATTACCCATTTTTTTCCTTTTTCTTCAACCCACCGAGTGATCTCAGACCAGTAGGTGTTTTTCCTCCCCTTCATACTCTCTTTCTTTCTTTCTTTCTTTCTTTCTTTCTTTCTTTCTTTTTTTGACTGTCCTGGCTGTCCTGGAACTCACTTTGTAGACCAGACTGGCCTAGAACTCACAAAGATCCTTCTTCACATTTGCCTCCAAAATACTGGTATTAAAAGCTTGTGCCACTACTGCCCGCCCTTCCTTTTTACTCAAACATCATTTGGGGAAGTATAAACATGAATACCTGAGTTTTCCTTTTCAGATTACTCTAACATTAAGGAAATGTTATATTGAAATATCTTATAAGAAAGCTACTTATGTGCATATTTCATAGAATGTTTCCAAATACTACAAAAGAGAATTATCAAATAAATATTCATAGAATGTTGTTTGGTTTCTTCTTCTATGTAATGGATATATAATATATTATATATGTAACGTATATTCATTTGGGTATAAGTGAGTAACTGTTTCTTTTAGAATCCGCTGTAATGATGGATCCATACGTAATTAGAGAACCATGAGCTGAAAATCAAATACCCCAGTCAGTACAGGTGAACTTTGGTGAAACACCTTCTTAGAAAATCGTTAGCACTTAAGCTACCATTTGAATTTGGAGAACAACATACTCAAATCATGAAATAATAAGAATACTGAGCACAAGTCATTCCATGACATTCTAAACATTCATAAACAAATGCAATTTTACCTGCCTATGTTTATTCCTTTAGTAAAAGTGGGTGGTCACGAATAATTCAAATTTTCTTCACTTTCCAAGGTCTTTATAGTTGCATATGGGATGTCGCCACACATCCTCTATTTTACAATGAGTTACCTCTAACTGAAATGCATAAACGTCTATTTCTGATTTTATATGCTGCCAGTATCATCTAGAAATGTGCTCTTCTGTGAGCCAGATCCTGAATTCTCCTCCTTTGCTGCAGAAGCAGTGGCCATACTGTTGTTTTGTTTATGAGTATACAAATACAACGTGCATTTAAAAAATCAACAGTTGCCCAGCACACCATGCCAGACTATGTTGATCTTGCGGAAAGTCACAAAAATTAATTTTTAAGTAGTCAAATTAGTGCTTCAAAACATGCCATAATTATGTGATATGGAAACGCACAAATGAAGCTTCTGCAGATGCTCATGACAATTGAATTGCAAATAAATCAGCATCTAAGCATGACGGTGGAGAGACACGCAGATTCGCTTAGCTCCCCACTCTGATGCCTACTGATACAGAAGAATTCTTTAGGTTCTTAATTACCTTTTATTTGCTGACTAGGTTCCACCCCCACAGCTTACACCAATAAATGAATAGACTAATGTTTAAATCACACACACAAACACGTGCACGCTCGTGTGCACGCGCGCACACACACACACGCACACACACACACACACACACACACACACTTTTCCTTTGATGTGGAAAATGATGGCTATATCCACCCAAGTGTTGTGGAGGAAGCAGTAAGCTCTGGGGAGGAAATTATCAGTGGATTTTATTACTGAAATAAGCAAGCATGTTCGTGCATATTCTCTCGGCATGCATGCCTATGCGTCATTCAGTGCAGACAGTGCTCCTGCAGCTTTTGCGCAGTAATTAGGTTGGTGTAATCACAGTGAAAGCAAGGCAGCCACACCGATAATTTCACAGTGTATATTAAAGACATATGTGCCTTCCAGTGTACAATAAATGAACCTGAACTGCTGTCAGGGTCTAGGAGGACAGTGTGGTCAATGCACCTATTGTGTCCCTGCTGCAGAAAGGAGCCTGCCGATTGGCCACTGTCTGCAGCACATAGCACTGGCTGGTTATAAAGGACTTGTCTAGGGGAGAGCCTGTAGGTACTCCATTGTCTGGTAAAGTTCATATGACTGCATTGTTTTGCAAGGGTGTGTGTGTGTGTGTGTGTGTGTGTGTGTGTGTGTGTGTAGGGAGAACTGGAAGGGAGGGGGAATCAGCTCAATTGTAAAAGCTGTACAGATCTCTCTCTCTCTCTCTCTCTCTCTCTCTCTCTCTCTCTCTCTCTCTTTCTCCATAGATCTTTTCTGTTTCTCGCCCTGTCTCATTTTGAATAGCTAAAAAGGAATGCTAATTAAGATCCCATGTCTTAACCTGAAAATAATGACTCGGCTGTAATTTAAAATTCTGGTAGGGGACCAATAGCATCAGTTGTGGTGCTTAGGAAGAAAATGAAGAAGTATGTGTCTGTAATCAAGGTAAACATGGGAAAAGGGGGATTCCCCCATCGGTTTTTTATCAAGTTTTAACCAACGGTATTCTGCTGTAGCTGAGAAGATAGTGTATTTCAGAAATGATTTTAACCATCAAATTGAAGGAACACAAATCAGTAGCAATAGAAGCCTTAATCCTCCTTAGGATGCAATTCAGATGAAAGAACTGCTTTTTATTTTTCTTTTTGTGTGTGTGTGTTATAGATGGATCTGAAAACGCTGTCTGGGCTTCGTGCCAAGGGCTGGTATTCACACTGCAACGACGGCCTCACAGACGAGCTGTGGGAAGCAGGAGGGAGACTCTCTCTTAGGGTGCCACTACTATGGAGACACAGCTGGGCTGAACAAGATTTGCTTCAAACGACAACAAGAGAGACAGAAAGTATCTGATTCAACCGCTGCCCAAGCAGGCAGACACCAGAAGAGCTAGCAACCAATCCGGCCATGCTTGAAGCCAGTCCTGCAGCTCAGCCAATCAGCGACATCACGGGTGAGAAACTCATTTACATCATGAAGTAATGAACTTTGTTTAACATAGCCTTCCCCTTTTCCTCTTACCGCCCCCCCCCATATTAGGTCCTTCCATTAATTATTCTGTTGGCATAATTTAAAACGCTTTGCAAAAATGTGGCTACATTCCCTCTGGTAGCTCTTACCCTCCAACTGGTGTCTGCAGTCACAGAAGCAGCTCTGAGTGCAATTCTGATTTTTTCAGTCTCAAAAATATTATCTTCTCCTTCTTAAAGAAAAAAAAACTCTTAGAAACCCCTTAAACTTTTGCTTATTTATTGAATGGCGCTTCCAAGGAAATACATATTTTCTCCAAGTTGCAAACAGCTGGACAGTATCATAGGGAATCAGGGGGTGCACCGCCATGGAAGCTGTGATTTTTTTTTCTAGCGATCTGCATCTTTGAAGTCCTTTTCATGTTTGCAGATTTTATGTTGCAGTGGCCATTTTACATACAGTGCTTTCTCGAAGGAAAGCCTCTGTGTACATCTGTCCCATGGAGGAAAGTTCAGTCTTGTTAGACTTCCTTCTTGACCCTCGTGTCATTTTATTAATGAATAGAACTGAGGTCATTTCTGGACAATCTCCCCCCTTCCCTTCGTAGCACAATGCACCTGATTTGCATCCATTTACTAGAAATACTGAATACAAGAACCAGCTTGAAAGGGAGTGCAGAGAACAGCTTCCATGTTATTTCAGAATAAGACACAGCCGTTTGTTTTGCGGGAGGCATAATCTGTAACAGCTGCTTTAACGTTTTTCTCTGAAAATGCCTGATCTCCATTTAGAGTGCAATACCTTCAGTGAATTTATGGGCTCGTTATATAACCAATTATATATTGAGCCAATGAAATCATAGTCACGAAGGAATTCATTTAGGTACAGAAAACCTTTGGAAGCGCAATGCTCGCAAGTACATTTTTATTTCGTTGGTCCTGGTTAAAGTACTTTGTTCAGCAGATGACTTAAAGCATCCAAAACATGTGGCTTGTGAAGATTTCTCTTTGCATTACAGACTCCCAGAGAGAGAAACTGGGACACACTTCAATGTGATTTCTATTAATTCGTATCTCTCTTGCATTATTGGCATTAAAGGCGTATGCTTGTCTAGAAGAGATAGTAAAGTTTCATTGTCTTTTTTTTTTTGTTAAGAGAATGCTTTGGATGTAAATATTCAAAGACATGGAATTTTAATAACACCAACAAAGGTTTCATAACTGTGCACAATTCATTTAAGAAGCTTAGTGAGCACAATGATAGGCATAGTCACACGAAGGGTTTAGACAAGAAACCCATGGCCCGTTTCATTCATGAGGCATTCCATCATCCCGTCATCAGTATTCAGGGGGCGACGGTCCTGAATCAGTCATGAGCTCCCCTGCTGCAGATCCTGTAATTTGAATCATGTGTAATAATATATTATCCTACTGGGGGCCTTGTCTCAGTAGGAAAATGGTTTGTACATTCTGGTATAAGAGAACTTTTGGCTGCCAGCCACCCACAGCCATTACTCACATGGACAGTCACAGTTGTCCCCCTTAAGGAATAACACCTGCACAACCTCCTCAGCCAAAGTTCTGCAACCTCCCCTATGTTATGAATTACGATTTCTTAGAATTGGGAATGCTCGACAAGCTGAATCTTAAAAAATATAAGGTTGAAAGAAATGGATCAGATTTTATTGAGCATGTCATGGGACAACAGCACCAACTCTTATCCATTGGAAATGATGGAGAATAAGATCTAAGGGAAAGAAGGGAATAGACCTAAACGTATTTCATTGCATAGACGCCTCTAGAATATAATGTGTTATGAGAACTTGTTTGTCTGTGATTTTTCTGTGGGTCTGTAGCTGGCTCCTGTAAAAGGTGTGGCAACCTGGAGCTTTAGCTAAGGGTGGAGACCACAGTGCAGACAGAAAAATTGTCTCTGCTCTCTAAGGCAATGGACCTATGAAGCAATGCCATTCTGCCTTAGGTGCCAATTCCAGTGATGGCTCTGATTCTTTTGTTGTGAACTTGATCAGATCACTGGCTTTATTTCCATGTTCCTTCACTGTGGAAAGTAAACACTCAATTCCAGCTTAGGATTTTCTCTCTGGAACATATTTCTTCTACTTCTTAACCGTTGAATTCCCCGTTTGCTTCAAGCAGCTGGTTAACTGTGCTGTCTGTAAACTCTTTCCAAATCAGAGCCAGATCTCTCCCTTCTCCACCCTTCTCTTTCTCCTCCCACCCCTGCATCTGTGGCAGGAAATATGTTTCAAGAGCCACATATATACTTCTGTACCACTGGATACTGGTAGGCAGAGTCCACATTGAACTGACCTTGAGCCTCTAGATCTGTGGATCATAAATTATATTCCCAAGCTTGGAATTTATGTTGCAGTTAAGAAATTATAAATGCATTGTAAATCATTACAGAAATTGCAAGAATTACAGTGATTGTTAGTATGCTCTCATCTATTCTCACTAGGTACCTTGCGTGTCAACTTCTACCTTTTCTATGCTGTGCCATTGATTAGGGTGGAACCTCACAGTGATGCTTAGAACAGAGGAGCAGCATTTTATTTGTTATTTTTGGCACGTGTGTGTGTGTGTGTGTGTGTGTGTGTGTGTGTGTGTGTGTAAAATAACCAGTTGCAGGAAAATATAAATACATTTTGTGTTTCAAATGCAGAACTAAACTCATGGAATTTGATGGTTAAAAACTTTAAAAAATAAGTGAACTTTGTCTAGCTTAATTGCAAAGTAACCACAGTAAGAAAAGTATGGTATCAAACTCTACTATTAATTATATGGAGAAGTTAATTACAGAGGAAAGTTTAGCAATTAATGTTGAAGTGCGCTCAAGGTTCAAGAAGTCAGGATTTATGGACTCTTGAGTTTTATCATGTTTAAATTAGTACATGTATTTTATATCTGTAATCTAGTATGATAACCCTTGAAAGTTTTTCTGGATGTTTTAGCATACGCTGATTGCACAAGGCCAAAAGTATTTGATGCTGTGCTGCTTGTCTCTGTAAGCTTCCTTTAGACTGTGGTACTCCTGATAAACCGAGATTAATTTCTTTCTGAGCAATGATCTTGTTAAGAAGTTTGGAAATCGTTGTCATTAGATTTGGGAAATCCATTTCAAACTGTTGGCTCACACGTATTCTGAAATGCAAACCAAATAACTAGCTATCTAGATTGTCTTTCCCTTTATATTTGTAAAAATAAAAATTTTAAGAGTAGAAATCAGCAAGAAATATGTATTAGGTAAAACTTAGAGAAGAAAATTTCCTCAGTTCTAAATATGTACTTTCAAGTTCCAGGAATAGCCTGAACTGGCATTTGGTATTTAGCAAGACTGGCCCGATATGTCTTTACTCTGCCAAATGACGTTTTCTGTACAAGTCAGCAAAATGGGGTTCCATAATCATTCAGGACTATTGGAAACTGTGTTTGATGATGTAACTGATCGCTCTGCACAGGAGTTGGTTTCTGTAGAAGGATGTAAAAGAAGACTACATCTTATTAAAAAATTTAAAAAGTACTATGTTGCAATCAGCACGAATAATTTATTCTCCTAATATTCATTAAATAATTTTAACTTTTGTTTTTAAAGGTATGAATCTGGCATATAGGTTTACTTTCCAGTGACTTTTATTAATAAGGTATAGGATTGGTCAAATAGGTTTGGGTTTTGGTTATTTAAAATAAACAATGAAAATGGATCATGCTGTTTTGACACTTTTAATGCTGCCAAGATCTCCAATTAACTTGATAATGAAATGCTTCCATTTTCACAGTAGAGAAAGATGAATTTGAAGCTTGTGAATGCAGGGAACTAACTTGTGGCCACTTGGGTTAAATACTTCTCAAAGACAGTAAAAAGAGTTGAGTCTGAGGAGCATCTTCTATTAATCAAATTATACCTCAGAGTACAGAGAGTGGCTGAGTAGATGTGGAGCATCTTACACAGAGGGGAATTGATTTATGTCATGGTTTGAGATAGCACCTCTAAATAGTATTGTCTTTCTAAACTTACTGAAGTCATGATAGACTAAAGAGAAGTAATGAAATCTCTCTTCTTATGTTGGCACCGTAATATCATGAACTGTGGTTTTTGTTCTAAAATTAACTATTGACTTATGAAAGTAGAGATACATACTTATGTAGCAAAATTGTTAGATACTGGCAAAAGATAGATTAGCTCTTTCTAATTTGGGATAGTATTAGATGACACTGGATTAAAGTATATGTGTTTTCTGGGATTGCTTTCTATTAAGCCATTAAAGCATGGTCAGTATTAAGCACAATGCCCAATACATTGAGGCACATAAAGTGTTTTTATATACTATAACTAACATCTTGCTGCTGGTAAATGTAAAATTTCTTTATGCCTGGACACTATATAGGAAGATAAACAAAAAGATATAGATTAATGGCTACTGTTTTCAGGTCATAACTTGTTTGTCATGGGCCACACTCTCAACTAGAGTATTTCATTTCATTCCCAACTCAAACTCATCGTGTTAGGTTAACATTTTTTCTTTTGTTTATTTTTTATATTATTATAATATAATCACTTAGTTTCTCCTATTCCCTTTCCTTTATTCAAACGCTTTCCCCTTTTCTTCTTTTAAATTCATGCCCCCTCCTTTTCTTTAATTGTAGTTTTATGCATAAATATATATATATATATACATATTCTGAAAAATAATCTGTTCAGTCTTCATAAAAGCTCACCAGTTGGCCATCCAATACTGAGTGGTCAGTTCAGCCCTGAAAACATACATTCAAGTACCAGCAGCATTTCACAGATGAGAAACCTGAGCTTCAAAAGGTTAAGTAATTTCTCAACATCACATGTCTAATAATCAACAAATCTGATTTCAAATCAAGTATTCTAACCTATAAAGCTATCTTTATAAACAATGCACCTAAACTGAAAAGTTAATTCCCTGAGTTTTACCATTTAGTTGCCAGTATAGGAACTGTTGTGCCATATTTCATCTGATAATGTATGTTTGTTCATTTAGATACTTAGATATAGTTTATATCTTACACCACACATTGAATGCTGTTGATGCCCCAATGAAATTTATTATTTATTTAATTACTGAAATAATTTAATACAGTACATATAAAACAATTTCAAAATAGAGAAAGTAGCAGATGAATATAAGGTAAAATATCCTTAACGTATGAATTACTAAAAATATTTATTAGATAAAATATTTCGATTTCCTCTCTATCATAAGTTATTTTATTTTGGAATATATTTTCTATTTTATGACAAAATTCATGCTTATTAACTTACTAATTGTAGCATGTTACTTAACAGTCCCATTAAACCATGACTGTGCCAACACTGAAGGTAGCTTGGCATTTTAAACCCTGACTGCAAATTTTATGTTTAAAATAGAGTACAGCCCATTGGATGCGGAGAAACAAATCTGTGTTAATTACAAACAGAGTAATAAAACCTCAGGTTTGATGCCAATGGTTTCTATGTTTGAGCCAGAGCTGAGGGACAGAACGAATTTGTTTTTCAATTTATTCCTCAGTTTCTTCTTTAGTACTGTGTGCATTCACCTTCCAGCAAACAATAAACTTCACTTTGTGAACTTCAACCTTGTTATTCTTGTCCATTATGCAAATATATGTTAATGAATAGGTCACATTAAAGTGTCCAGTTCTATTGCATAGGTTAGGATCTCATCTAAATAATCTATAGAAGTTAGAGTTTTGTTACTTTCTCTTGAGTTTAGGCCATACTATCTGTGGTTCGTCTGTAATTGGGACATCTATGCCTCCAGACAGAGAGAGCTACTGGGACATACAACAAGTTCCGAAGTAGAGCTGTCTGTGATGGCAGACCCTAGATCCATTCATGTGGTGCTGAGGTCTCACTAAGAATTTTCAGAGTTACACTGTGATTTAAAGTGTGCCCTTCAATAAGAATTTATTATTTTTTCTTTCAAGATTTCATTATTTTTATAGTTCTCAAAATTAATTTTTTGATAGCTAGATTGATAGAGCAGATTATTTCATGCTTTTTGATTTATAAAGAAACTAAATGATTGATGGAGTAATTAAGGAATGTCAGAATGCTTATTTGTTTACAAAATAAAAATAAGTGTTAATTATATTAAGAATTGTATTGATTATATTGATTGCTATAGAACAATCACTCAATTCTGCTCAATAGTGTGGAAGTTTAAGTTTAAGAGTGTATGAACTGGGTGCCAAGTTCTGATTCTACACTCCCTAACCTTAGATCCACAAACAATGCTGCTATGAACATAGTTGAGAATATGCTTTTGTTGTATGATAGGTCATCTCTTGCCTACCCTAAGTTTGACTCAGACTAAAATTATTTGCGTTTTTAAAGGTGATATGGACATTTCTCTCCTCTCCTCTTTTTCTCTGTCTCTTTCCCTCTCTTCCCCCTCCCTCTCTTCCTCTCCTCTTCTTTTTAAAATTCCACCTTTGACAACTTTACATATTTGTGAGGACAAGAGGTTTTCAAAGGTTCTGGTGATTGACCTTAAGACAAACAGATACACAATGGCAAGCAAATGCAAAATCAGTTGTAATATTACACATGTACTGTTTTTTAAAATCAAATTTTTCTCATCTATTAATATTTTCTATTATTTTCTCAAGTTGTATCTATGATTTTTGTGGTATCATTGCCAGAATAATTGAATTAAATTTGCCATCATATAGATATAATTGTTGACTTATTTGTGTCATAAAAGCAAATAATTTAACCTTATTTTCAACATTTTCTACATGTGTGTAATATTTGATTTTGTATGGGTGTGTTGTATGTACTACTTATGTGCACATGTTTGTGGAGAGATGTAGATAACACACATCTTCCTTGATAGTTCTCTAACTTCTAACTTATTTTTGAGACATGGTCTTGCATTGAACTTGGAGCACACTGGTTGGCTAACAAGTTATGGAATATGACTATCTTCATCCAGCTCCCACTGCCAGGGTTATAATTGCACGCTCTCTGTGACTTTCTTTAATGTGTGTGCAGGGGATCTTAATCCATGTCCTTATGGTTGCACAGCATGATATTTTCCTATGATCTCTCCAACCCTCATACTCTACTTTAAGCAACTTAAGAGTATGGCTTTAAAACACTCCCTGATGCCTCCTTTCATTTATAGCAATTAGAAAATGTCCTGTAAAATATCACCAGAGATGGTGCCCATCATCATTTTGGTGGCATTAGGATATTCAGCTTTCAATTTATTTCTCTTGTTAAGGTAGGGTCAGGCTGTGTAGTCCAGGTTGGCCTGGGACTTGCAATCTCCCTGACTCAATCTTCCAAGAGATCATATTTAGGACATATATCACCACACCCCCACTATTAGCTTTTCAGTTTTTAACTGACATTTATCTTGCCGACAAAGTGTTACTGGCCTACATTGATGGACATTGATTACATAAAGATTTCACTATGCTTACTTAATTTTCACTTCTGTGATTTAATTAACTATCAAGAATTGACTAACTGGGATTTTTCTCCCATATATCCATATATACATCCTTTTTTTTTTTCAATTATGCTTCAACATGTTAGAGAGGATAGCTGTTCCCTCAGGATAGTTCTAGTTTGTCACATATCATGGTAATTTTTTAAATTATTTTCTTTTTTTCTAGTAGTTCATTTAAGTAATAAATTGCATACCTAGTATAATATAACTTTAACTTTTGACTTCCTGGTTGAATTATATTTTTAAATAATCTCATATATTATTTAAAGAATGTTAAAAATACTTATTTAATATTATGTGTATGTGTGGGCATTCCTGAATGCATGAAGAGTCCACAGAGGTCCTAAGAATTATAAAATTCTCCAAGACTGTAGTTATAAGTAGTTGTGAGCTACCTAGTTGGTATTAGGAATTGAACCTGGAACCTTGTAAGAATTGGACTACTTAGCTTTGGAGCTAACTCCTCAGCCCTTGCCTATAATTTTAAAATTAATTTATCATTTATCTTTTATTTCATTAGTTTTACCTGTATATATGTCTTTATGTGTAGATCTTAGAATTACAAACAGCTGTGAACCACCATGCAGGTGCTGGGAATTGAAGCTTGGTCCTCTGGAAGAGCAGGCATTGCTCTTAATTGCTGAACTATCAGATCGGCACTTCTGTATAATTTTTAATAAGGACATTTGTATATTGCAAATTGCAATCTCTGTTTTGGTATTGAAACTATGGTTGCTATTGGGATAAACCACTTTTATTTTAATTTTTTTTATTTTTTTGTTGAAAATAATTTCTGCCTCCTCCCTCTCCTCCCACTCCTCTCCCCCTCCCCCCACTCCTTTCCCCCTCCCTCTCGAGTCTGAAGAGCAGTCCGGATTCCCTTCCCTGTGGGAAGTCCAAGGTCCTCCCCCCTCCATCCAGGTCCAGGAAGGTGAGCATCCAAACAGGCTAGGATCCCACAAAGCCAGTTCATGCAGTAGGATCAAAACCTAGTGCCATTGTCCTTGGCTTCTCAACAGCCTTCATTGTCCACCATGTTCAGAGAGTCCAGTTTCATCCCATGCTTATTCAGTCCCAATCCAGCTGGCCTTGGTGAGCTCCCAATAGATCAGCCCCACTGTCATGTTCTCTCTCCTTCTGCTCCTTACTTGGACCTTGGGAGCTCAGTCCGGTGCTCCAATGTGGGTCTGTGAGGTAACCCAGACCCAAAAAGATGAACATGGGATGTACTCACTCATAATTGGTTTCTAGCCATAAATAAAGGACATTGAGCCTATAATTTGTGATCCTAGAGAAGCTAAATAAGAAGGTGAACCCAAAGAAAAACATATTTTAAATTTTTAATTTTATTTTTAATGAAGAGTAGGTGTGTGTATGTTTAAATGTGGATATATTCATGTGGGGGCAGGTGCCTACTGAGGCCAGAGGCATTACATCATCTGGAGGTGGAGTTACAGTCAACTGTGGGTCGGTCACCTGACACAGGTGCTATCAACCTAGCTCAGATCCTCTGAAAGAATAGCAGGTGTATTATCCAATGAATCATCTCTCCAGTTCGTAAGCCTGTATGTAGACCAGGGTGTCCTCAAACTCAAATTCAAACTCAAACCCTGATCCTCTTGCCTCTGTCTCTTCAGTGTATTTTTTTCATCATACACTACCCTGACTGGTGAGAAATAAAAGAGTTTTGAAAATAGGCATCAGCCATGCAATAAATAAAACTGATTTAAGATCACTCATTTTTTATATCAGTGTTCATTAGTAATTTAGTCTAGACCAATAATATTAAAAACCTGGGATGTTAATTTTTTCACCAAATACATGTTGAGAAATTTCTTATTTAAGGTTACTATTGCTATGATGAAACCCCATGAGGGAAATCAAATTAGGGAGGAAAGTGATTATTGGTTTATATTTTTCCACATCTCTGTTTATCATAGGGGAAGATCAAGACAGGACACTTTTCAGGGCAGAAACCTGGAGACAGAGGCTGTTGCAGTGGCCATGGATGGGTTCTACTTACTGACTTCCTTCCCATGCCTTGCTAAGGCTGCTTTCTCATAAACCCAGGGCCAGCACCGGCTGCGGGGGTAACACAACCAGCAGTGAGTTGGGCTCTCCCCATCAATCTCTAATTATGAAATTTCTTGCATTTAGCCCCAAATTAAGGAAGTATTTTCTCAGATGTGGCTTCCTCCTCTCTGACTGTATCTGTGTCGAGATGACATGAACCTATCCAGAAAAAGAAGTGTATTTGATACATAATTGTATGTGTTGAAGAAGATGACAGTAAAGCAAGAAGTTGACAGAAACGTATTCCAAACTACATAAGCTCTTCCACAGGATCATATGTTTGAAAATTTGAATCTCTGCTGGTCATGCAGAGATTTGGGAGGTTGTATGTACAGCTGTAGGAGGTGGATAACTAGACATGGGCTTGCAGGCTTTGTGACCAATCTCTATTTCTTGTCTTGTTCAAACTTCAGCCACCACAGGAGAAAATACAGACATGTACTCTTGCTGTCATGGAGTCTTTCCTTCATGCATTCCCTGCCGTTAATTTTTTCTTAAATCTCGAGGTGAAATAAACTCTTTGTCTCTTGAATTCCATCTATCAAATATTTTTGTGATTATAAAAGTAACTAACACGCATGCACACACAAATTGGTTCCAGAAGCTGGATTGTGTCATTGATGTTCGGACCTTGCGTAACTTAGATATTTTCTCTTTTTGTAGAATGGTTACAGAATAGATTGGATATGTTTGCTAGAAAAGCCCCCAGAAAGCTGTAAACAAAGTTTAATAAATGATTCTGTTGATAATTCTAGGAGACCTAAAATGTTGATTGAAGCAGAGTAAAGCCTACATGATGTTACGGATGAGAGTAAGACTGTACTGGGAAAAGAACCACGATAGGAATTTCCTCTGGTTATATCCTGAAATTTCGAGTTAGATTGGAGTGAAGGCTTTGGAACGCCGTACATTTTAGAAGATAGCTCAGGACAGCATGACATTCGGACTATCAGCTGATTGGCAGCTGCAGCTGTTAACGCTTTGCTTCATCAAGGAGAATCCATTTACTTAGCATTAAAACAACAGAAAGAATGCTTTGAAGCCTAAACCCGACCCTTTATGGGTTCCATGTTATAAATATGAAGACCTGTTGGTATGGCATTCCTTTGAAAATAAACTGTTACCGCAGGGATCCGCACTCAATCAGGGGTGCCTATAGAAATGTTTTCCCAGTGCCAGTCACACAGGCAGGAGGAGGCCACTGCAGTTTGGTCCAGGGACCTGGCAGTAGGATTTGGGACTACACACATAGTGCTGCATCTTTCAGGCATGCAGAATGCAAGAATTCTGAACTCACATAAGTTCAGAAGGTTGTGGCAAGGTTCTAGAGAAATGCCTGGAAATTAGGCAACACGCAGAAGCACCAGATTCCCTTCGTGGGACCACCTGAGATGGCTGTATCTATACTTAAGAAGCTAAAACTCTGTGTTCCATTGGAGATGCCAGGATGTTGGGAGTCCAGGAGAGGAACACCGGTAGAGGAACGCTTCAGGTGAAGTTGATGCACCCCTGTGTGCTTAAAGTGGCAGGGATCTTGTACAGGGCTACACAACCCCATTGAAGAACAGATGATTTTACCACAAGTTCCACCTGTGAGACATCAGATGCGGGGCATGGAGCTACCTATCTTCTTCTGTTGGATTTCAATTTGCTTTTGTCTATTGCTAATTCTTCTTTTTTTCTCATGTTTTTCTCTTTTGGAGGGGAGATATTCCGCCGTGTCATTGTGAGTTTGAGAAAATAAAATTGTTTCTATTATTGTAGAGCTGCATTGTTCATAGAGTGTTTGTCTTGAGTCTCCGCAGAAACTTTGAACTTGTGAACAGTGTTGAATTTGTTAAGACTGCAGTGAGTATCGAAAGCATTTTGCATTAACTGACTGTGGGGGCCAGGGTTAGAGTTTGAGAGTTGAAATCTGAAATATCCTTACTGGCCTGTGCAGTGAGGGTCTCCAAGTAATGGCGTTGCTTTGGGAAGTTACGGAGCATAGGTAGTAGGGTCTGTAGGGGTAGAACTGTAAACATTGTGGTTTAATCCTTCTTCTGGGTCCATTCTCCTTGCTCTCTAGTGGATGTTCTATCTGAGAAGCAGCCCGCGCTCATTTCCATCTCAGTGGAACTGCTCTGCCATTCATTTCTCACCACAATGGACTACTCTCTTGAAACCATGAGCCAAATAAACCTTACCCCCTTAAGTCGTTCCTTTAGGATTTATCATAAAAATACGAATAATTAAAACACCACTATTTTCTTCATATGGCTATCTATAGTTTAATGTATAAAATAGGCACATTAAAATAATAACAATATTATTTTAACAATAATAATATAAATAATAGCATAATAAACTATATAACTGCATAATTGTAGCAACATTTCCAATATTACCATTTATATGGATGCAGTCATTGAGTTACCACAGCATTCCATCTGGTTATCAAAATGACTAGTAAGTGACAAATGATCAAGTGGTATATACAACATAATATTTGGAATGATGAAAAGAGAATGATTCACATGCCGGGTACGCTGAAATGAGTGCTATAACATTGTATCTTGTTGCTGATACAGCACATTAAAAATTGTAGATTGTTTATGTCTTGTGCTTTATATACATGCTTTTGAGATAGGGTTTCTCTATGTAGACCAGATTGGCTCTGAACTCGAGATTTTCTTACTTAACCTCTTGAGTACTGGAGGTACAGATACATACTGTCAAGCTAGCTTATGTGTAATGCATTTTGATTGAAGTGGATCATGAGTAATTAGAATTAAAGAAAGTTAAACCATGGGTAATAATGAGGTAACAATAAAACATTGTTTTACTTATAAGGTTCTGCTGTTTTATAAAACTTGTGTGGGTAAAGAATCGTTACAGTTGCATTTAATAACTAGCTTGCTCTAATTTGCACCAGCTACTGGACTGTGGATGATAAAACAGTAAGTCTGACTCATAAAGTAGATTTACTTTATACTATGAACTCCTACTGGGTACATTATCCTTCCTCTCTTTCATTATCTTACCTGCGTGTTGGGTCTCTCTGGGAATTGAGACAGTCATTCATGAGTTTTTATTTACTTTAGCAAACAAGACTCTTAGAAAACCATTTTTCCTGGTGATTGTTACATTTTCTGTTGTTCAGATAACTTTTAAAAATTGTGCATAGAAAATTTGTCATTTATTTCATCAAGGATGATCATTGTCTTTTATACAAAGATACACATTTCATCATTTGAAATGAATCTGGACTTTGAAGATTATTTATCTGCAGGGGAAGCAAGTTATTTTATTATTTATATCTTCATAAAGCCTAAAATGGGAATAATCACATCATAAACTCAGAACCATGCAGAATATGACACAGATTGAAGATAATGGCTTAATTCCATTATTTTTTCAAATGTGCACAGGAAAGTGTGGGAAAGAAATGATCTTTGGCTTGTCCAAGTTCATGGAGCAATTTGTGGAAGATGAATGTGATTGAATATGTAGTTGAATGTAGATGAACGAATATCTTCCAACATATTTTTCTTTTGTTATGAGTAAGATCATTAAACTCAATTCATGAGGAAAGTGTAGCTTCTATGGCTGTATTCGAGTTAGGACTTCAGAGTAGTGTCTGGGGTGCTGTGGCTACAGCGTGACCTCTCTACAGACTGGAAACGGCTGGCACAGTTTATTACTTAGAATCTGCAGAGTTGAAAGTAAGACTTGATTTTGGTTAGGTAGTCAATAGAAAACAGAAATTAAATCTCCGCTAGATGGCAGTAAATCAAGAGTTTGTGTGACAGCTTTGTGGCTCAGTCCTGTGTTCCATCACGTCTCTACTGCTAGCACACCTTTCTGAGAAAGTCCGTTTTCTCATATTACAATTTAAGATTTTTTTTCAGCCTCCTGATTTATTTACACTTCATGTCCTGGTTGTAAGACACCATGAAACTATTATTGGTTACTCCAGTTTTTTTTTTTAAATTTATTTATTTATTAAAGATTTCTGTCTCCAGTTTTTACAACTTGCTCTGGTCAAGAAAATTTCTAAAAACTGAACAATATTTTAATCATGTATCTGCATAAAAATCTATTTTTTTTGAGACAAGTTTTCTCTGCGTGTACCTGATTGTCCTAGAGCTCACTCTGGCCTCACAATTCTTTACTAGTATATTCTAGTATATTCTTGATTTTCCTGTTTCAACCCAATGATAAAGCTGGTTATTCATCTTAAGTCCATAACACTCACTCTTTCCTACGATACTGAAATTCTAGTGATAAAAACAGTTTACATTCATCACAGGTTTGACGCTATTGGGTCATTTTGTAGGAAGAGATGATTTAAGCTGTGATAAGTGTTCATAAGATGGCTATGTCTCTAATTTACTCTTTGTTTACATCATGACTTAAAACAACTCACAGGAAGAAATGGTGCATTTGGGAAGTCAGGGAACTGAAGGAGGGGCAGCATTGAAGCCTGGGAAAAGCTGCTTAACGGCTAGCTAGCTCCTCAGCTTTTGCTCAGTTAACTTATATAGCCAAGGACCTGCTGCCTAGCAGTGGTATTGCCTGTTACATAAGTGGTGGGCCCTCCTATATAAATTATCAATCAGTTGTGCTCCACAGAAATGTCCATAGGCTAATGTGATTGAGGTAATCTCCCAACTCGGACTCCATCAAATGTATCAATTTGACAGCAAGCTAGAGAAGTGAGTTAACATAGAAAGCTACCACATGCTCATAAGTTCCAAGAAACCAAGCATCGTGGAGATACAGCACGTCTTTCTTTGAAATACAGCACCCTCCCAGAATACGAAGAGGCTGATAGTTTCATGCTAACAGTGATCCCCTTAAAAGCTTCCCTATTTTTCATTATTAAACACTATTTATTTATATACCTCAATAAAAATAAAAGGACACATTACATTAGTTTGATGTCATCTTATATAGATCACACTTAAGTAGCCTCTTAAGTCTTCTTCAAGCTTCAGGCACCTATGGAGAAAATGATCATAGACTGTAGTAAAGTCCCCAAAATTTTATGTTTGTTTTACCAAGAGAAATTAATATCACACTTAAGTAGCCTCTTAAGTCTGCTTCAAGCTTCAGGCACCTATGGAGAAAATGATCATAGACTGTAGTAAAGACCCCAAAATTATATGTTTGTTTTACCAAAGAGAAATTAATATTTTCTTCCAAAATATTTACTCCCAAAATTAACCCAGTTTTGAGGATACAGAGCATGACTGCTAAAACAAATAACCTTCCTACCCTTGGTCATTGTTTCCAGCCTTCCCGGCTTTGTTCCTGGTACACAAGACCTGACTGATGTTAGCATAGTTTTCTGCAGCAGTTCTCTGAAGAAGTCAGAGGCATTAGCATTTTAAGTTGCTTGCATTGTCAACTTTGTAGTTTTTAAAATAAAAGTTTTAAAGAAAAAATAACTTTAAATTCAAGTTTCAGCCTCCTTTCAGTTTAATCTGCTGGACAGGATTTTTTTTTTTTACACTGCTTTGTGGGAAAGGGACGAAAGGCTTTCATTAGTGACGTTAGTGAAAAGCTGAAAAGAAATCAATGACTGTAGTACACTAGACATGCTAGAGGATATGCCAAAATTAGAAAGATGCCCAAAGACAGCTCCTCTGTAGCCTGTTCTGTTGCAAGGAGGCACTCTTTCATCCAGGCAGCCCAGAATTGAAATAATCACACAGAAACTGTATTAATGAAATCACTGCTTGGCCCATTAGCTCTAGCTTCTTATTGGCTAACTCTTACATCCCAATATAACCCATTTCTATTAATCTGTATATCACCACAAAGTCATGGCCTACCATCAAAGTTTCAGCATGTTTATCTCCAGTGGTGGCTCCACATCTTGTTCCTAGCAATATCAATCCTTCTAACTAAATGGGTTCCTGGGATATTTGTACTAAGGATTTTCTCTAGAAATCATTTGGTTATTGTATGTATTCCAGATACTGTCTGGCTGAACTGAGGGTGGTGGGCATTCCATTTCCTTAAATGTGCCTATTGCACATTGAGTTAAATATAAATATTAAATATTTAATATTAAATATTTATATAAAGTTAAATATAAAGTTTATTATTTTGTTTAATATCTTTTATATCTTTTCGCAAAAGAGCATGCCTTCTGATCAACAAATCTCACTTTTTTTGCAATAAAAGTGACAGATTTTTCAATGATCAGTTTCATGATCAGTGAGGTAGCACCACATGGTTAGCTCTGACCAATGAAACGTAATTAGAAATCTGGCTTTCCTGCAAGAGAAGTAAGCTGGATGATCATATTTCCAACTGCACACTGGAGGCAGAAAAAAAAATCAGGTAGTGATGGTCACAGGATACACCCTCAAAGATTGCCTCTAAGGCTGTACCTCCTCAAGGGTCTATAACAATGAACAGCACCACCAGCTCTAAATCAAGTGTTCTAATATGTGAGACCAGGGAGGACCTTTCCCATTCAAATTACCATAAAGTATGACTAAGAGCCTTTCTTTATTAATATACAGAATATGTAGGTGGCTTTTATCGTTCATTTTTATTTTTCTGACTTGCCATATTGACACGTCCTTCAAAAAAATTTGGACAAGACCAGACATTGCTTAAAAGTATATGCAAAAGGCACAATCTTATTCTATCATACAAAGATTTTTATTTGATTGATATAAGGAGAAAACTATAGGATTTTAGTGACTAAGTGATGGAGGAAGGTCATTGCTTAAATAAAAAGAAACTGCTTGGCCCTCATTGGTTAGAAGATAGGTGGGAGGAGTAAACAGAACAGAACTCTGGGAGGAACAGGAAGTGAGCTCAGACTCCACAGCTCTCTTCTAGGGAGCAGACACCTCAGAGAGACACCATCCTCTCCTGTCCTGGGCAGACGCACACGATGAAGCAAGCCGCCAGGATGGACATGCTGAATCTTTCCCGGTAAGACCGGTGCTCACAGATTATTAGAGATGGGTTGATCAGGATGTGAGAATTAGCCTGTAAGGGCTAGAGCTAAAGGGCCAAGCAGTGTTTAAATGAATACAGTTTGTGTGTTGTTATTTCGGAGCATAATCTAGCCATGTGGGCAGTCGGGGTGCTGGGGACGCAGCCCCGCCACTCTTAATACTACAGATGGCGCCCAGACGTGCAGACAACTGTATCCACTGAAAGCCTGAAAAGCTTGGGAAAGAGTAAAGCATGTTTTCTTGATAGTGACAGTTTCTTGGATCTACTCTGCTTGCAAGAGGCAAGCAAGCGCCTCATCTAAGAGAGGCTTCCTGACTCAGCTTTAGCTGCAAAACCCTGCAGCTCATTAAGAGGTCCTGCCACGAAACACTTAAATGGTGTTGATGAAAAGCTGAACGCATGCTTTTCGGTTTTCAGCCATAACAGGAAAAAAGCTGCGCCATTTAAAAATGCCGGCTTTCTGGGCCATCCTGCCAGGGCAAACTCTGACTGTTTGAGGCAGGAGGGCCGACTACAGATAGAGGACTTGTGTGTTGTCAGTGGACATAATGCTGGAACTTACTTGCTGGCAGGAACTTTGAAATACCTTAGAGTTGTGGCAGTAAACATGGCTACAGCCAGTACCTCAGCCATGATGCTGAAAGCTAAGGAATGGGCTACATCTAGCCAGCAAAGCCACAACTTTAATCCTACTGATATTGCTTGCTAAATTAAAGACTCATGTGGTCAGAAAAAGAGAGATATACAGTAAAGAGAGATTCAAAGACAAAGAAAATTTTTAAATGGTTTACAGTGTGTTAAAAATATATACAGACTAAAAGTTGAAGTTCATAAAGTAAAAAACAAAAAAAAAGGAAGAGAGTTGTTGTGTGTGGTAGTACACACCTTTAATCCCAACACTTGGAAGGCAGAGGGAGATTGACCTCTGTGACTTCAAGGTGTGGTAGCACATGCCTTTAATCCCAGTGCCTAGAAGGCAGAGACAAACAGATCTCTGTGAGTTCAAGGTGTAATAGTGTACACCTTTAATCCCGAATGCCTGGGAGGCAGAGACAGGCGGATCTCTGAGAGTTCAAAGACAGCCTGGTCTACAGAGTTACTTCAGGTCAAAGATACAGAGAACCTGTCTAAAAAAGCAAAGAGTTAAAAGTAAAAATAAACAAAATAGAGGTTAAAACAAAGCTGCACAAAGATGGAAAATGCACAGAGAATTTTGATACTGTATGCTATTATGCTCTCTTTAAATTATTTAAATGCTGAGGAAGGAGCAGCAGATGCTAAAAGATATTTATTTATAAATGCTGCTGAACTAATCCAACATAGATATTTTGGTGCCTTGACTCTGAAATTTGGATCTAAGGACATGATGCTTTGGAAAGGAGTTTCTTATTTTGTTTTCACAGAGGATGAGACCCTGTTCATTTCTTCTATTCCAATTTGGTATGATGGACCACGCCTTCCTGAAGGGTTGGTGTGAACACCTTCAGAAAATTGCTTCTCTCAACTGCCAACTGAGATGAAACTAGCACACAGGTTATACCATGAAAGACCTAATTAACGACGCCCCCATTCAGCAGGAAGCAGTTCGGAGAGAAATAACTGCGCCCATATTCCCAAAAAATGATTATAAATGTTCTTTTACATTTAAAGGGGGATATGATATAGGTATGAATAATTTGCATTAGTATAGATTTTGCTTTATTGATAAAGATTTATGGTCAATTTTGTTATATGTATATGTATTTCTGATATTGATTAAGGTATTGTGATTGTGTAGTTCATTATTAAAATGTAATGTATAATTAGGAAATATAGGTTGTTGATGGATAATCATAAATAATAGTCAAGTTTGTAATCATGTTAGTTAATATTTTCTAGATGTGCGTAGATATATTTTAGATAGGCATTCTTCATATTTTTCAAAGATTATAGAATATGGCATTTTAAATGTTTTAATAACTTAGGACTTTTCATGACAATGAGACACTCTGCTCCTGGCAGCACTAATCTACTTCGAGAGGAAGATGGGCATCGAAGAGGATCCTTATGGAGTTTGATAGCCATTTGGGCAAGAAACTGCTCTTGCCTGGACTATTGCATAAACTGGACACAGAGAACCCACAGAGAGAGGACTACTGAACTTGCCTAAAGGTGAGATGATCTTTCGGGGTTCCTGATTCATGAAAGAGTCTGCGAGACATTCTGCAGGACACAACAGATAGTGACTGAACTGACTTTGAATTTTCCTGCTTTATGGAAATGTCTGCTGGATACCATGGGCCTGAAGTCTGAGGATGGATGCCCCAAAGGTACAGAGGAACTTTGGGTGACTGTCCAGGCAGCTAGATGTCTCTGTCATTTCTAGAGTTTTAAAAGTTGCTTTTTTCTTGTTTGCTTAAGTAGTATTGTATCTTTCTGGAGTCTTTGTTGGAGTTAAGAATAGTTAGTTATAGTTATAGTTTTCCTTAGTTATGATAAAGATTATTGTAACTTTTACTTGATAACTGTTTCGTTATATGTAATTTTGCTATGTTAAAGTTAAAGCCTTTTTTTTGTTTGTTTGTTTAAGCCAAAAAAGGGGAAATGATGGAGGAAGGTCATTGGTTAAATAAAAAGAAACTGCTTGGCCCTCATTGGTTAGAAGATAGGTGGGAGGAGTAAACAGAACAGAACGCTGGGAGGAACAGGAAGTGAGCTCAGACACCACAGCTCTCCTCTCGGGAGCAGATGCCTCAGAGAGATGCCATGCTCCTGGCTCCTGGGCAGACGCAAGCTATGAAGCTCGGACCCAGGATGGCCATAGGCTAGAATCTTCCCAGTAAGCGCACTTAGGGGCACAACACAGATGATTAGAAATGGGCTAAATTAATATGTGAGAATTAGCCTAGAAGAGGCTAGATAGAAATGGGCCAAGCAGTGATTAAATGAATACAGTTTGTGTGTTGTTATTTCGGGCATAACTTGCCGGGCAGGCAGCCGGGGTGCTGGGGACGCAGCCCCGCCACCCCTATTTACTACAACTAAGTATCTGTCCTTATAAATTTAGAAAGGAAAAAAATCTGTAATGTTTTGTAGTATGTGGTTTAAATTATATGTTTGTACTTTAAGACTCTGATGTAATATTTACAAATAAATAAGGTTGTTGATCTAGGGAAGTAATATTGCATTCCTAAACTTCATAAGTTATTTCCATAGGAAAATATACAAATATTCATCTTATGGAAAAAAAAAACATGATTTGATTTGTTTTGGGAAATTGCAGATTATCTTTGGAATTTTTAACGTAAATTTTTAACTTAACTGCTTTCTAAAGATGATACTATGTATTGTGATGTGTTCACAGAACAAGAATTATACTGCTAGTTAATCCCTGCATGTGGTACAGTTCAATTTCCTTCTATCAGTACTGTGGAATGCAGGGCAAAAATGGGCATAGCCTTATGTGAGGATATTAGGTAGTCAAGCTATCCTACAAAAGACTTTTAAGTGTGGAACTAAACTGAAGCATAGCAATAGTAAATATAAAATAAAGATTCACAGGTTTGCATGGATTGGCCCAGGGATCCAATTTTCAGTTACATAATATACAGTAAATATAAATAATGGCTGTTTTTCAATAACAAACATAAAAATATTAAATACTTATTTTAAAATTCTCTCTCTCTCTCTCTCTCTGTGTGTGTGTGTGTGTGTGTGTGTTTGTGTGTGTGTGTGTGTTTGGGAAGATGTGCATCTGAGTGTGGGTATCCTCAGATACTAGAGGCTTTGGAATCCTCTAGGTCTGGAGTTACCGATGGTGAAGAGCTTTTCCATATGGTGCTAGGACTCAAACCCGAGTCCTCTCCAGGAGCAGTAAGTGCTCTTACCTGCTGAGCCATCTCTCCAGCCTTTAGAAAGAGGCTAATAAAATAGTGCTTCTACAGTCTTTTGTGAATAAATTGTAGTTTTAAATGTAACTTTTATTATTGATAATATTTTATTACTGAAAATTTTTAATGTACCAAAGTAGATAATAGCATATTTTGTAGTAGCATACCAAAGGAGTTTATAGTTTATCTTGAAGTCTCCTCATTTCACCTTTATCAGAAATTACTTTTAAATATTCCAGGAAAAATAGTATCTCTCTTTGAATGAATCAGATACATGGTATACATTTTTAATACAGTCATCAAGGAGTTATGCAGGTATATCCTACAGCTATCTCTCTCTGGAATTCTTTGTTCTGATACCTCAGATAACAGTATAAATTTGGTTTCCTGGAGCTGAGCAGTCAACTGTACAAAGACAAGGTGAATAATATATCTAGACAGGTTAACTGAAAGAAATGTAAATCTAATCCATATATGTTTAGTGTAATTGTTACTAGGACTAAGCCATGAACATATGCAAGTTTTCTTTAGATGAAATTGTGTAAATGATAAAACAAATGATATTGTAGATTTGAGTGTTTTACTGAGGAAGTGGGAGAATGGGGATAGGACAAATCACAAAAGAATCACAACTCTTTTTCTTCTATTAATTACTCTATACGGTATTAAGTATTTGATTTAAATTCTAAGGCAAGTGTAAGCAGCTTATTAAAGGTATGTCTCAGTTACTTTTATCATTGCTTTATTACTTAGTTTTTAAAATATTTGGTTAGTGATTTGAGAATTCTCTATAACATAGTTTGATCACAATCACCAATTCAAGTGTTTCCACAGACACCCATCTTCCCTATCCACACATTTTGTGTGACTTTGCTTTTTAGATCCACCAATACCAATTATTCTTGGATATATAGCCTTCCATTGGAACATGATTGACTTCCCAAGGCCTAGAGTCTTTGAGAAAATTGAATCTCCTCTCTCAATAGCTATTGACTGCTGATATATTCTTGGCTAGTAGTGGGACTTGGTGGTAAGCTTCACCCTCCATTCTTGGAATTTTTTCTTCTTTAGTCTTGCAGGGATTTGAGGTATATTGTCACAACTGCCATGAGTTCATAAAGCATATTTCCTGCTCTATCCAGAAGAGACTATTTACTGATACACCAACTTTTTTCTTCAGTGATCCCTGAGTCTTTGAAGAAGGGTGTGTAATATATATGTTCCATTTAGAGGTGAGCTTTCTATAGCTTCTTATTCTTTGAACCTTGACTAGTTTTTTTTTTGTCTCTGTACCATTTACTGAAAATAGAAGCTTCTCAGATGAGTGTTGGCAGATGTATATGCATATACATATATGTATATGCACACACACACACAAATACACACACACTATTTATAATGATTGGGAGTCTGTTTAATGGTATGTCCACTTAGCAAAATTATTGCATGATCTCCTAAGGTCTATAATCTCTACAATTTATTTGAATAAAAATAGTACTAGATACATGTTTTATCTTTTGGAGGAAGACCTAAATATCCATTGAAAAGGGAGTTGGTTACTCCCATAAGATCTGTGCCCCTGTACCATCAGTGGACATGTTTTGCTAGTTCAGTCATTATTGTAGCTTGAAGGATTCACAACTTGAAAATGCTGTGGGAACTCCTTCAGCCATTAGCCTTTAAGATATCAGCCTTCTTTGGGTGTGGTCTCATGTACTATAATGCAGATAAAAAGCAGGTGAGGCCCCCTTGGCCGCTGGATTTGGTTCTAGTTCCAGAGCATGCAGAGGACTGTGGATTTCTATCCTTTTTGTAAGTTTATTCCCAAATAAAGAAATCTTTGTTATAATTTGTTCCAGGCTGTTGTGGAACTCTTTTGTATACCAACAAATTGACACCCAACATGCCTACATGGCCTGAGTCTACATCATTGCCGATCCTGTCTCAGACCTCTGCCTGCGGCCTTCTCCCACCCACCCCACTTAGCAACTTCCCACAGCCCACACCCACATGGCTTGGTTCTGCCTGCTAAGCAGCTGACTTACAGGACTTACTGTCCATTGGTCCTCTGTGGCTTCTCTGGCTTCTGCCAAGCTTGCTCTTATCAGACCCAGCTCTGATTCTGGGAGCTCTAACTCTGCACCTGGAACACAGGATTTTCTTCCAGGTTTGGATCCACAAATGCCTGGCCTGAGCTCTGACCAGTAGCCTCTCTTCTTTCTCTTTTAGTAGCATGCTTAGTGTCTCCTAGAACTGTGAAAGCTAGCCAATAGGAATATAAACTTCCAGGTTAGTACCAGCTGCTTCTGTTACATGACTAAAGTATGTGGCGTCTTCATTAAAATAATCTTATTGTCAAGTTATGGAGGGTAATTGGCAGCTTTGATCATAGCCTACAAATTTTAGAATCTCTGGTACCATACAGAATTAAAACTCTGAAAGAAGTAACCCATTACTGGCATTGGGCTTTCATTTATTAGTCCCTGTTATTTGGTAGGGACATCGTTGTCCTGCTATGTGGGAATCTCCATTTAAACTATTTTTATGTATGTGTTTGTTGTGGGAGGCTGCTTGTTTGTTCTGGGCTACTCAGACCTGAAGTAACTATACAGAAACTGTATTAACTAAATCACTGGTTAGCTCATTAGCTCTAGCTTCTTATTGACTAACTCATATCTTAACCCATTTCTAGTATTCTGTGTATCACCACGTGGCAATGGCTTACCACAATGTTCTGGTTCATCTGTACCCTCTGATGGCTACATGGTGTCTCTCTGACCCTGCCTTCCTTCTCCCAGCATTCAGTTTAGTTTTTCCCACCTACCCCTATTCTGCCTTACACATGCCCAAGGCAGTTTCTTTATTAACCAATGGTATTCACAGCATACAAAGAAGAATCCCACATTATGTGTTTATATATATTAGGACATTTCTGCAATAGTATGTTTGCATATGACTTTTTTGAAAGGTCATTAATGTTATTTATGCCTTCCCACACCAATTTAACCCTTATGATTCCACTCATACCTTTTAAACCTTCCATACCAGATATTCTATATCTTCTTTATTTAAAGCCTCTAATCATACCCCCTTAGTGATTTCCTGACATCTATGGATATTCCAAATAAATTATATGTACCTAAAACTCCAAAGCTAAGATTCATACAAGAAAGAAATCATCTGGTGTTTTTTTTTTTCTGGGTCTGGGTTACCTCAATGAAAATGATTGTTTCCAGCCTCACACATTTGCTTAAAAATTTTGTAATTTCATTTTTATCAGCACTAAACTAATATACCATGGTGTATATATACAAATTTTCATGATCCACTTTTCAGCTGGTGGACTTCTAGGTCACTGAGAGTAGGGCAACAAAGAACATGGTTGAGAATTATTTCTATAGTAGTATATAGAAACTTTTGGATATGTGGTCAAGAGTGCTATGTAGTAAATCTTTTTATAACTTTTAAATCATTTGTTCCTGACCTGTGAATTGTGTCCTCCATAAGAATCACATATCAGATATTCTGCATATCAGATATTCACATTATGATTTATAGCAGTAGCAAAACTACAGTTATGAAGTAGCAACAAAATAATTTTATGATTAGGGGTTACCACATCATGACAGACTGTACTAAAGGGTACAGCATTAGGAAGGTTGAGAACATCTGTTTTAAAGGGACCTCCACACTGAATTTCATAGTGGCTGTACCAGTTTGCAATTTCACAAGGAATAATAAATTTTTCCTTTACTTTTATATCCATACTTGATTTTTCTGCTGCTGCTTCTGGTTTTTTAAATCTTATTTATTCTGATTTCAATTTGATGAAATCTCAAAGTAGTTTCAATTTTTCAAATGGCTAAAGGAATTGAGCATGGTTTCAAGTCTTTTCTAGCCATTTGTGTATTATCTTCTGAAATCTCTCCATTTAGTCCTACATTCTATTATTAAATTGGGCTATTGGTTTTCTTGATGTTTAGCTTTTTGAGTGTTTTCTTTGTATATTTTAGATACTAGTAATCTTTCAGCTGCATAGATGGTAAATATTGTTTTTCCATCTTCAGGCCACCTCTTCACTCAAGTGATGGTTTTCTATGTTGAACACAATTTCAGTTTCGTGAGGTCACTTTTTTTGATTGTTGGTTTTAATGTCTGTGCTCTTGGTGTCCTGGTTAGAAAATCTTCCTGGTCCTTATGAATTCAAGTATATTCCAATAAGCTGGCAAAAGCCACTTGTGGAAGGGCCTGTGTGTGCTCACAATGTGAGAGCTCCATTCATAATGAGGGCACTGTCAAAGTGACAGGTTAGAAGTGACTGTTCATGTTGGATAAAACATCACAAGTCAGAGAGTGACGAATACTTCTACTCAGCTAGGTTTCTCCTATTTGTACAGGTCAGAACCCAAGCCTAGAAACTGTTGTGGCTCACCTTTATCAGAAATCTAAACACTCAATAACCTAATTAGCATAATCTCTACCAGGCTGGTCCAGAGGCTAAGGTATTCTAAGACTAAGACTTCTAGTCCATAGGTATGCTTAGAAGCTTGTCTTCTAGGTGATTTCAGACCCTGATGGAGGAAGGGCATTGGTTAAGTAATAAAGAAACTACTTGGCCTCATAGGTTAAAACATAGGTGGGAGGAGTAAACGAAACAGAATGCTGGGAGGAAGAGGAAGTGAGCTCAGAGGCCATGCTCCCCTCTCCCGGGCAGACAATGAAGCTCCGACCCAGGATGGACGTAGGTTAGAATCTTCCTTGTAAGTGCACCTTGGGGTGCTACACACATTATTAGAAATGAGCTAGTCCAGGTGCGAGAGTTAGCCGAGAAGAGGCTAGATATAATGGGCCAAGCAATGTTTAAAAGAATAAAATTTGTGTGTTGTTATTTTGGGGTATAAGCTAGCCGGTGGCCTGGAGCTGGGTGGCAGGAATGCCAGCCCACAGCTCCTACTACAAGACCCTGTTGAGGTAAAAACAGTAACCACTATATTGGAGAGTTTTATTACTGGTGTTTGGTAATCATAAGACCAAGGTCTAGATATGGAATAATAATAATTTTACTCTACAAACTACAAGAATTAAAAGAAATAATCAAAGCTCAACTCTATTTTTATGTTGTATAGTATAGTACAACAATCAAACTTGTGTTTAAGCAAAAAGTATGAAATTTGTTCCTATGATCAGCATTCATACTTTTGTAACCAACATCATAATCATGATAAGAAATGCTGGCATCATTTCCAAAGGTTCTCTTGAGCCTCCTTTAGTCTGTCTCCTCCTTCTCTCATACCTTCAACTACTTCTACTAAGGGTTTGTGTTATGATTTATAGTTTTTCATTTCCAAGGATTTTATTTGGAAAAAATACAGTAGTTAGTCTTTTCTATCTGTGGTCAGGATAATAATTTTGAGAATAATCAACATTATTGAAAATATTAGTAGTTTGTTCCTGCTTATTGTTGGATAATATTCTGTATTAAACTGATCCACAAAAAATGAATAGACAGTTATTTTGTGGAAGTTAAGTTATACAAGTTAAGTACACTTATTTGCATATACATAATTTTTATTTACCACAAGTAATTACATAGAAATGAGATCATTGGGTTGAATGTTAGCTTCATGGTTTATGTTTTTCTCAGCTGTATATAAGCTTTCTCTTAGCATTTTCATACATGTGTGTTAGACACTATTTATTCTCTGCTCTACTCATCTCAGTTATTCCTCCTCCAATATCCTCATAAAATCCTTTCTATTCCACAACACTCCTAAATGACATCCCTCACATTAATTTGCTCAGACATAAACAGATACAGACATACATTCATTCATTCATTCTCTCTCTCCCCCCCCCCACATACCCACATACTCTTAAGGGTGGAGAGAGAGCTTGTTATACTTTTCTAGTTTATTTCACTTATCATAATAATGTCCAGTTCCATTCATTTTCCCTAAAAGAATATAAATTTGTTCTTCTTAATGTCTGAGTATTACTTGGTGAACGGTCACTAATCAGAAAACATACCTGCCACAACTCAAGAGAGAAGAAATCAACATATAAGCTGTTGATCTTTATAGTAAAAATAAGAAACTCTCTTGAGATTTCTTTGGACTAGTCTGCATGTAAAGGATGAAGTACGATCCAGAAAGTTCTATGTTGCTTTGTTTGATATAAGACATTGTATTCCTTTTATCAAATCTATTTAACTTCAGGAAGAGATATGCTTTCATTTATTAGGTAAAATTCACCATTGTAGAATCCATTTGGCAATTATAGACTGCCTAAATGATTTAGATTTTCATATAAAATTTTGGGAAACTGGTGAAATGGGACTCTGATTCACTGACATTATTTATTAAATTTGAGGGCATGTTGGAGCCTACTTTAAGTGGTTGATAAAACTCATGCAATTGGTATGTGATCATATGGATTAACTATATACTTGAGCAAACTGATACACATTTTACTTTCAGTGTTTAATATACGTTAAGCTAGTCACACACCCTAAAACAAAGTGATTTCATATATTAACTATGCCTTAGCCATTATAATGTCTAGATTTAAATAGAGTTTATTGTAGAGGTCTGTGTATTGCTCTACTCATCAAGGGTGTGCCAACATAAACAGGGTATGAGGAGATATTCTAAAGTTAATTACTATTTACTTTTCTTACTATAAACTGTAATTATTATCTCTTTTTAAACGAGTGATGGTATTATTTATGAGTGATTTTCTTCCTTTTTTTAAATTCCATTCTTTCTCATACACCACATCCTAAGTACAGTCTCCCCTCCCTCGATTCCCTCCACCAACTCCTCCTCTGTTTTTCTTCAAAGAAAAATAATAGACAGGCCTTGTAGCATTATCCCAGGTCCATTGAATATGACCTAATGAGACACAATATGATTGGGCGCAAACCCCCATAACATGGTCTTACCCAGCAGGAGGAAAAGAGTTCCAAGCACAAGAAAAAGACTTGAAGACACCCATCCCATTCCAAGTTCCAAAAAAGCATCACTCCACACAGGGTACATGCGTAGGATCTATTTCAGATCCACATAGGTTGTTGCTTCAGTCTCTGTGAACCTCCACAAGCCCTGTTTGTTTGACTATGTGGGTTGTATATTTGTTGTGTCCTCCTTATCCCTGGGCTCCTAATATCCCTCTTCCCCCTTCTCTGAGGGGCTCCCACAGTTCTGCCTAGTGCTTGACCTTGGGTCTCTGCATCTGCTCCCATTGGTTGAAGGATGACACCCCTTCAATGACAACTAGGCTAGACACCGACCCACGAGCTTGCAAAACATCATAAGAATCATTTATTCATCACCTTTCCTCTTTCCTCAGTCTTGTTTGTTTCTATCTGGGGTTTCTGGGCTGTCCTGTCTCTGTTTGCTGGACATTCAGGCAATGTCAGAGGAAGCTGGATCAGTCATTGGTCAGCCACTCCCATAATTTCTGCATCACCATTGCCCCAGTATGTCCAGGAGACAGGGCAGACTGAAGAGCAAAGGTCTGTCTCTGCATTGATGTCCTAGTCCCACTGTTAGTTACAGAAGATGACCAGCTCAGGGTCATATTCTCATTACTAGATTTCACAAGGGTTAATCTAGAAGACTTTAAGGAGTTTTCACCGCATTAGGTTTTCACATAGTTCAATCCCCAATTCCAATCATATTTTCTAGTATTCTTCACCTCTACCCCACTCTCCCATGGCAGATCCCTTCTGTTTACATCTTCATCTGTCCCCAGTGTACCCAAAAAATCTATTCTATTTCCCCTTCTATGAGAAATACATGCACTGCCCCCAGGCCTCTTTGTTACTAATTAGCCTCTCTGGGTCTGTGGATTGCAGCATGATTGACCTTTATTTAATAGTTAATGTAGACTTATAAGTGAGTACATACCGTATTTGTGTTTCTATGAGTAATTTTTATCAAAAAATAATGTACATGGTGGTGGGGAAATATCTCAGTGGTCAAGAACACTGGGTGTTTTTTCAGAGAGCCTGGTCAGTTCCCAGCACCCACAGGGCAGTCCAGTCTGCAACTCCAGTCCCAATGGATCCAATTCCCTCTGTGATCACTGAATATGTATTGTACATGGGCATACATCTAGGCAAATGCCCATATTATTATAAAATAGAAAATAATGAACAGGAAAAGAGATTCATCAATCCATAGTTGTTGATATTCAACCCTTGAAGTTAAAACTATATGGATGTTTCCTCTTGACAATGATGTATTGGTGAGAAACTGATCATACTGTAATGAAAAACATTTCAAAATCATTACAAAAATTTGAAGAGGATATTTATAAAAATTTTCTAATTAAAATAACTAATTGTTGTTTTATTTGATAGCTAGCTTTGAATTTTTATTTCATAATGGTATTTAAATTTTTCTTTCTTAGTGAGGTATAGAGATACAGTTTTTAAGTTCCTATTCCTTCTTATAATGGCTCCCATTTCAGTTTAGACTGTGTTGGTATTATTCCTGGAACTATAAAAAACCCTAGTCTACTTATCTTGAGTCATATCATCAAGAGAAAAGACAAAACAGTGCCTATTCACCATGGATCTAGATTTCCTGGTGCACAAATAAAATTTATAATGAGACAGATGCTGGTAATAAAAGTAGAGAAAAATAGAGAGGGAAGGAAGGGTGAAATGAAGGACTATTTCAGAGAAGACAGCTGAGAAAGTCCAGAGTAGAGATTTGATAGGGAGAAGAGAGCCATGAGGGCTCTCAGGGAAGAATATTATAATGGTACAGAAGAACAGGGCCCAATGTTAAGGAAAGGATACCAGACCAAGAAACACAGAAATCTAAGGTGACATAGGAGAGCTGCAGGGATGGACTAGAGGGTCAACCAGGGTTTTGTCACAAAGGATAAGTGGACTGCTTGGCACGTTGACTCTTTTCTAATTTTCTTCTGACATGTATTAATTCACATTGACTCTTCTGAGGTTTTTGGATGACAACCTGATTTGAGACATGCTTAAGAAAATTGTTGTGGTGTTCTGTTGAATATTGACTCTAGAAGCTGAAGTAAAGGTGAAATTAGGGACACACACATACTATTTGTATATTTCACATTTCCAAACTTGCCTACATGATGAACTTATTAATAATATACTTTGTGGCAAGTCATAAGCATTTGCACATGCAGAATGCTATAAGCAATCATCCAGTGTTAGCAAGTGCACTCTTTTCTACCTCACTCATCTCTCTTTCCTAATCATACATTGTTACTTAAATGTATTTGGTCCACATTTATTGGATTATTGTGTTTTTGTTGTTTAAAGTGTCATGGTTTGTATTGTGAACTGGCAGGTAATTTATTTGAAATGCCACAGATGTGATGTATATTATAAAAGTAATCTACATGTTGGATCAACTTTGCTTAGGGCTAAGTTAATGAGTCAGAAATGTGATGGATATACACCAGTGACCCTAAAGAAGTATATATAAATGAATGACCCTGAGGTATGTTGGTTAGTTGTAATCCTAAGACATAGTTTGAAAGGAATCAAAAATTTTAGTACTTTCATCATAAAATTCCTGCCTCTAGCCTGACCTGTGAGAAAATAATTTTCTATTGTTTAACAAACCTAGCTTGTGGTTTTCTGTTATGGAAACCTTAACTCACTAAGATAACACGTGTCAGACAAAACATGTTGCGACTTGAAACAGCTATTTCAAAGAAAGTAAGATTTTTTTTTTTCCCTTAGAGATAGGGGAACCCAGGGAAAGGATGCAAGAAACAATGCAGGAGTCAGAGGGGATGGAGGGCACCAGAAGAATATGGCCAACTGAATCAAATAAGTAGGGCTACCAAGGGATCACAGAGGTGGAAGAGGCAAGGACAGGACCTGCAAGGGTCTGGAATAGGTCCTCTGTATGTGTGTTATTGCTGTTATCCTGGTGCTTTTCTGGGATTCTAACAGTGAGAGTGGGTGTTTCTCTGACTCTTTTGCCTCCTCCTGAGACTCTTTTCCTCCTATTGACAGGCCTTATCTAGCTTCAATATGAAGAGTATTGCCATGTCTTATTGTATCTTATTTTGTCCTCTTTGGCTAGCTTTTGGAGGTCTGCTCTTTTCTAAAGAGGAAAAAGAGGAGGAGTGGGTCTGGGGACAGAGAGGAGGTGGAGAGAGAGTTCTGAGGAGTGGAGGGAGAGGAAACTGTGATTGGTATGCTTTGTATGAGAGAAGACTCCATTTTCAATGAACAAGAGAAAGGATTTCATTTCCCTTGTTTTTTAGGAATCACAACCTATGAGATTTGATTTGGTGTTGCTGGAAATGTGATGAGATAAAACATCCAGTCAGGAGGGTGCTGAGCAGCTGAGATGCTCACTGTGTTTAAAAAGTTGGTCGGTCAGAAAAAAATAAACCTGAAGCACTAAAATAGTTAAAAGGAAAAATATATTTATATTTTTATTTCTTCATTAATTTTCTTCTCTGCAGTTCTCTATTAAGAAAAGTTCAAACTTAGCTGCCTAAACTCTAATTAAATTCAGGGATGAGTGAATTTTGAATGAATCCGAGACACATTTACTGAACATATGCCTAAAATTAACTGAAGCAAAAACGTTATTAGATTTTGTCTATTTTAGGAAGCAAAATCATTGAAAATAGATGTTTTGCATAATGAATTGAAGCGTATTGTTTGTCAAGCTTGAAAGAACACAAATAACTCCTTGGTTTATAAAATGCCCTGGAGAAAGTAAGTTTTGTCTATTGTAGTCCTGCCATGAAAGTACTCAATTTCATTATTTAGATTTTCATTTTAAAGTAATAGATACATTTTTATGAGATTACAGCTGGTGATAGTTAGAAGCTCGGTAATTTTATCTATTCAATTCATACATTGTGCTTTTTAATGTAATCTGCATGTTCTGCTTTAATAAGGATTGTCTTATATACACAGAGTCTCCACTCTGCCTTTGTTTTCTTATCTCCAATTTCCACTGTGCTCTTACTTATATTAAGGGGATTATGCAGCTGGAGTCAAAGATGCCTTTCGTAATAAATGCCAACATTCCAAAGCCGTTTTTTCTCTGTTTACTTTTCTTGATTCACTGACAGGAAAAAGAGTCTGCAGGGCACATCTAAACCTCTGTCTCAGAGTTATGTTGGCTAATTAAGTAGAATATTTTTAGCTGCAGAAGAGTTATTCTAATAGATTCTTCTTTTTCATTACTTAACTACATATCTATTACAGCTCCCCCAAAGCCACAAATCCTCATGTATTTAATTTAGATCAATAAAATGCATTAGAATTTCTCTTCTAAGTTTGGAGAGGTGGCTCAGCCAGGAAAGGTGATGGCCAAGAAGGTACAAGGACTTCAGTTCAATCCTTAGCACTTATATAAAAAGCCAAGTATGTTTAGAATGTTCAGTGTAAGACTGATTTATGACAGGGTTTGGATGTTATTTTCCCTGTGTGTCAGATGTTTGGAGCTACAGCCCCTATTGCTTTCCCTTTTATCAGCTACAGTTAGTACCTTCAGTGGCTTGCTCAGGTAACTTGGAAAAATATCTCCTGGCAGTGTGTACTTTTCCTAGGTCTCAAGGCTGGATAGGGCTGTGGGAGGGAAGCCCACCAAGGCAGCTGGTAGAGCTCTGGATTATCAAAGAGGTAAGTTGTTGCCTGGGTCATCCACCTACCTACGCTGTCTAGAGAGTCCTATGTGGGGAGCAACCTGAAAACTTTGTTAACCCAATGGGAGGGACAAGAGAAATTTAGGATTCCTGGGAAGCAGCCAAGGTGTGACCAGAATGGGGGGAAGGGTCACTGGGAAGCAATGAACAAGTACCTGCCTGCCTATGTCCCCAAGCCATGGAGGCATGTTAGATGATCTCTGTTTGGGATGAGCCTGGGGTCCCATGAGTTCCACACTGAGAGGGAGGGTGTTTAGAGGAGGTTGTTGTCTTTAGCTAACAAGCTTAGGGGTGACTACAATGGAGGAGGGCTGTGACTGGGGCTATGTTTTCTTTCTTTTCTTTTTAAGAGTGCCATAGTTGTTGTAGAGATTTGCATTGTTATGGATCTTGCTTTATTGATAAAAATTTAAGGTCAATTTTGTTATATGTATATTTCTTCTTTTGATTAAGGTATTGTGATTGTGAAGTTCATTTAAAATGTATAATTAAGAAATATAGAATATTAGAGGATCATCTATAATAGCATACAGAATGCATCATGAAAGACCTAATTAACAGTGCCCCCATACAGATGAAGCACTTTGGAGAGAAAATACTGCGCCTATATTCCCAAATATTGTTTATAAATGTTCTTTTGCATTTAAAAAGGATATGATACAGATATGGATAATTTGCAATGGTATGGATTTTGCTTTAGTGATATAAATTTAAGGTCAATTTTGTTATGTGTATGTCTGCCCTTGATTAAGATATTGTGATTATGTAGTTCATTTAAAAATGTAATGTTTAATTAGGAAATATAAGTTATTAATGGATAATCATAAATAATAGTCAAACTTGTAGTCATGTTAGTTAGATTTTCTAGATACATAGAAATATATTTCAGTTAGATAGGCATTCTTCATATCTTTAGAAGACTACAGAATATGGCATCTAATGTTTAATTATTTATGGTTTTTGATGACAATGAGACATATGTCTGCTCCTGGCTGCGCCAGCTACTTCAAGAGGAAGATGGGCATTGAAGAGGCTCCTTAGCCATTTGGGCAAGAAAGTGCTCTTGCCTGGACTGTTGCATAAACTTGACATGAAAAACCTGCAGAGAGATTACTGCTGAACTTGCCTAAAGGAGAGACAGTCCTTCAGGGTTCCTGCTTCATGAAAGAGTCCGCCAGACATTCTGCAGGATACAGAATAAAGAAAGTGATGGACTTTGCCATTACAAGGCAAAACAAATCTTCAAATTTCTTGCTTCATGAAAAAGTCTGTTGGATACTATAAGCCTGTAGGCTGAAGATTGGTTGCCCCAGTGTTACTTCGGATGACTGTACAGGCAGTGAGATGTCTTTGTCAATTCTAGAGTTTTGGAAGTTACTTACAATGAACTTTCTGTTAACTTAGGTAATATTATATCTTTCTGGGGTCTTTGATGGAGTTGAAGAATAGATAGTTATAAATATAGTTTTCCTTAGTTATGATAAAAGATAAAGTAGATATAAATATTGTAACTACCATTCTTGCTTGATAACTGTTTTGTTATATATAATTTTACTATATTAAAGTTAAAATTTTCCTTTCTATTTAAACAGAAACGTGGAAATGGTATGGGAAGTCCTTTTGTCTACGTGGTGCTTTTATTGGTTAATGGATAAATAATCTGCCTTGGTCTGTGATAGGGTAGAGTAGAGGTAGGGAGAAGAAACTAAACTGAATGCTGGGAGAAGTCAGGAGGAGTCAGCAGAAGCCATGTAGCCCTGACAGAGATAGACACTGGACAGAACCTTGCTGGTAAGCCACAGCCATGCAGTGATACACAGATAAAAAGAAATGGATCAAATTAAGGTATAAGTGCTAGCCAATAAGAAGCTAGAGTTAATAGGCCAAGCAGTGATTTAATTAGTACAGTTTCTGTGTGGTTATCTCGAGTCTGAGCAGCCAGAAATGAACAAGCGGCCTTCTACAAAACATGGTAAATCCTATAATAAGTATATTACAAGATGTAAATATATGACTTTCCTCTTCTAGTAATCTCAAAACAAAGACCTTATTGACCCTTTCAGGTGACACTTATATATAGGAAGTACAATTGTGTTCTTCAAATGTTTCTTACAAAAAATTGATCATCCAAAAGTTGTAACTGGTCAGGTAGTAGTGTCTTTAATCCCAGAACTCAGGAGGCAGAGGCAGGTGGATCTTTGTGGGTTCAAGGCCAGCCTGGTCTACAAAGAGAGTCCCAGGACAGACAGGGTTGTTTCACAGAGAAACTCTGTTTTGAAAAAAAAAAAAAGGAAAGAAAGAAATTGTACCGGAGTGAGCCAATGAAAATGGATCATGTTGTTTTATTTTACTACAAAGGAGAAAGCTAGGTATGAATTTAGCTTTCAAGCCACGAATTTATTTGTTTTTTTAAAATCTCTTTAAAATTTACAGGATTTCTATACATTTTTATTTTACCCATCTCAATTTTAACAGTCCTTTTTAATTTCTATGTTTTTTCCCATTTGAATTCTTGCTTCTAGGAAACAATTTCTGATAACTTTAGAAAGTTTTCTACATGATTTCTGCATAGGATGGAGTAGCAGCTGTGGCTACTCTAGAACTATCCTGACACTCCTTGCTTCTTTTGCTTTTCTACTGCAAGCTTGTTCCAAGCCGTTCAGCCTGAGTGCCAGCAGAGCAGCTCTTCCTGGTTCTACCAAAAGAAAGCCATTTTTTTAGAGTGATCTGTCACTGACATATGAACCCTGTAGTTTGCACAGCTAACCTTGTGGCTTTCTCTTTCAGCCCGTGTATCCAGGAAAGAAAGACTTACCATCCATTAAGAGGAAAGCTTCTGGCCACTGAAGCTGGAACTACCTTGGCAGATCCATGTTCTATACACACGCTTTAAAGTGAGGGAGGAAGGCAAATGAGAAAAGATTTTATGAGCTTTACTGAAACCAAAACTTTTGGAGCACAGTTAAACACTTTTGCCAGCTCCTCAGTACAGCTGGGTTCTCCCCCATTCTGTAATTGGAAACAGATTGCTTTGTTAGTGCAGAGTGTCCTTAGAGTGTCTCACATCTAATGCAATGACCATTTATGACATCAGCAAATCCCTGGAAATATTCTTATCCTATGAATAGTATATGACTTAAAATTTTCCAGCTTGTTTCAGAATTATTGAATAATTATCTGAATATAGTTGATAAATAATCATAATTAACTAACAGATAGAACATTATGGGATATTTTGAGCTTTAATTAATGTAAGATTAACACATATATGAACAATTAATGATACAGTACATATTTTAAAGTATTATTTAAATTTTAATATACCAATTAAAATATTAATATTCTGCTTGAATATGACAGAAAAGTTTACCTATTCATACGATTCACCAAATTCTTGGCATTTAATATAATAAATATTTAAAAATTTCTAATTAAGTAAAAAATTAAATTATTTTTATAATATTTCACTAAAAACTACTAGTTTTCAATTATATAATTTAATATAAGGGAAATTTAATTCTTCAAAGTTTATTTCTTCCAATTCCTTATGCCTTCACTGGATGACTCGATACAATGTCTTAGGAGGACTCAAACTCTCAAGAGTAATTGAAGGCAGTTTTATAGACTTCATAAACATATTTTTATATTGCTTTAACTTCATTTTTGAGACACAATTTTGAAAGGCCCCATAATTATAAACTGTAGAGAAATGTGGGGCTTTATATTTGCCATGGTTTTCCTCTCATTAAAAATTTGAGCTAGCAGTTAGAAGATAAAATTTTGAGATATTCTGTCAGTTTCTAGGAGCACATGTGTGATATCTTCTTATCCAGTCAATGAAAATAATGAATACCAGGTGACCTATCATGGTTTCTGGAGAACCAATGGAAATAAAGTATATCAGGTGACACCATCATGATTCCTAATCAATCAATGGAAATAATAAATGCCAGGTGATACCATCATGATTTTTATTAGCTTTCTATGCTGTGAAAACAAAAACAATTAGATATTATTGACCTTGTTATTATAATTTTGAGTGCTTGCCTGATTTTTGTTTGTTTATTCATTTGGTTGGTTTTTGAGACAAAGTCTCTCTGTGTATCCCTGACTTCCCTGGAACTCACACTATAGACCACGCATGCTTTAAATTCACAATGATCCTCCAGCCTCTGCCTCCAAGTGCTAGGATTAAAAGTGTGTGCCACAGGCATGACTATTTATATGATTTTTAGCCCCAAATTAAAAGACCTATTTTAGGATAAATGAGCATATGACCATGTATACAAAGTACTTTCATTATATCCACCCACCATTTCCTCTCTCCAACTTTTCAGGCAGCCACTTCCCCAACACAGACTCCTCCTAACTTCATGTTGTCTCTTTGTTAAAAAAAAAAAGAAGTGTATCTCACCAAGTCCTCTTAGGGCTGCCAATACCCACATGGCAGATGGCAGATTGGTGCTGGGCCATTCTCAATCAACCAGCCATGGACTTGTTCTCCCACGCAGCCACCAAATTCCTAGTAGCTTTTTAGCTGGGGTGGGGTCTCATGCATCTCTCCCCTTGCTGTGTTCCTTGGCTTGATCTTTGGCAAACATTATATAGTACTCACCATAGTTTCTGTGAGTTTATGAGCATGAGACCAATACTTTCTAATATTTTTTCTTTTCTGTTTTATGTTAAGATTGTGTCAGTCTCCCAAAGTTATTAGACTAGGATGTATTCGAATTCCTTTTCTAATTCCTAAGTGTTTAAGATCAGAACTATTTATCCCATAACATGTTTTAACACTCTGAGGAAAACAACTTCTGGGCTTCAGATATTTGCCTTAGTGTATAGCTTTTAGTGGGAATACTGGGGATTTGAACTCTCCTACTGATATTGAATGGTAAGTGTATTTAGCTATCTAGCTATCGACTCACCCCCTAAGTTTCCTAAATTAAAATAATTTTAAATTTAATTTAGACTTGAACCTCTTGACCTTCTTTTTGACTATGACACTTTCTGGGTTGTTTATATTCTTTTTGGTTCTTTTGTCAAACTATATCATGTCATTTGGAAATACTCAGATCTCATAAAAGTTGTTAGTAATTTTGTTTTATAATTACTGTTGGTGATTCCAGTACATAAGGTTTCCAAGTACTTGTGTCTGATGGGTTTTTTAGATAATCTGCTATCTGTATACTATGTGAGAACCTAGTGATTTTTGAGTGTAGACTAGACATTTCATTCAAGGAAACATTATGCATTGGAACCTTGTATAGCATTGTCTTTGTATACAGGGGATCCTCATTTGGTTTCATTCTAATCCAGAGGACCTATAAATCTAAGATACCTTTTATATACTTTCAAGGTTGCACAGTCTCTTGCCCCTTATAATGCAGAGCTGAGTTGTAAGTGTATACAATGGTTCATGTAGTTTTGCTCTTCAAGAATTCTTATGAAGCAGTCCTTTTGGGTTATAATCCTGATGCCAGGAAAACTTCTTAACCCAACATGTCCCATGTTTTAGAACCTTGGAGAAACACATTATGAGTTTTGATCCCTTCAGAACTACAAGTTACTTTATTGACTCAATTCTTCATTTACATCTAGAAAGTAGTTCTAGTAGCCTAGAGTGCTAGGTGTGGCTTAAAGGGTTTCTGAATTTTCCTGGGTTTCATCCTAGTAATTTATTATGACTATATGTTAGTTGATGCATTTACAACAAACATTCCTTTTAAACATAGCTTTTGAGATAGCTTGAGTTTTTCTCAGGAAGAGAATTAGCCCAGAGTAGCTAGTCTACTCTAGCAGAAGCAAAGATTCCTAGTGTTTTCTAGTTTCACTGAATTTCACATCATCAATATCAGCATAACTCTAGGTTTTCCTTAACGAAAGGAGGGTAGTGAGCTTTGCCCTTGTTCTTGATTCTCTCCACCTTAGGAGACAATGAATTCACAATGAACATAGTGCACTGGTTATTTGTAATCCCGTGAAGCTGTTGAATAAGTTAGCAATCTCTATGCTCACAGCTTAATATTTTAAGTATATTGTTTTCGAAATCTTTCTGGAAGAATTTGTTTCCCTTTTTTTCCATGATCAATATTTGTCAGAAACCTGGAGGATAGTTTCAGAGCAAGTGAGTTAAATTTTATTACAATATTTGAATGGCTGTGTATGATTTTTAGTTAGAAACCAGGGGGTAGGTAATTGATAAAAATTCTTTGACCATAAGGTAAACATAATGGCTTTAAGTAGTTAGTGGCAAAATTTTAAATTATCAAAACTTTAAATCACTAAGTACTAATTCATTAATATACGAAAAAAATATCAAATGTATTAGACTGTATAGATTGATTTTTACCAGTTAAAAATTAATAGCAAAATTATAATCATTCAGTATATTCCTGTTTAAACAGAGTGTTCGATTAAGTACAGTGAAGAATTGGTGCAAATTTAACTGTGACAAACATATATCATGGTCTCCACTTTATAAAAAATATAGATTATCTAGCAGCCTGCAAGGAAACTTTCCCTTTCATTTTCCCCTAGGACGGTCCCGTTATATTTTATGTCTATTTGTTTTTTTAACACTCCATAATTTTGAAAGTGGCTTGGCAGGAATCCAAGCCCATGGAAAGAAAAATGGTCCTTGGACCTTTCTAGGACTGCAACATGAGCTCTTTTAAATCACGTTTATATGTGATATTTTTGGTCTAGTCAGCAAAAGGCCAACACTGCTTCCTATTTTCACTGTTGGAACAGGTATTCACTTAAGAATGAGCATCTCAGAGGAATAATAAACTTTATATTGTCTAACGTGACAAGACACACCAGCGTACTTATATTCCAATATGTTGACACTGTCACAAACAGAAAATTCTAACTACTTAGCTAGGCATTTAGAAGTGAACTGCTCTGTCTTTATTGTTCTGATATTTGCTGGTAATTCTTTGGCACATTTACGCTAACTTGAGTGTGATTCCCTTTTCATGTGATCACCCGTGGGAAAAGTATATACCAAGAGTTATGGTGATTCTTTATGGCAAAACTCTTGTTTTATGGTGAGAAATATCAAGTAGAGTGTGCTGAGAGTTACAGCACTTCAGGACTTTTCTTCCCCTATGACTCCTTTTGTTTTTTTCTCTCTCGTCGATTGCTTTTGCAATTTCAGCTTTTGGAGAACCATTTTTGGGAATTATTCATTGACTTTTTGGGAGCAATTTCCTGAAATTTCTGTTTAATGAATAACGATAATGTATTGTGTATATTTTAATATTGAAACGTTAATCTTTGCTATTATTTCTTTTTATCAATTGATTCTTCATTGCCTGTGTTTCTTGATAGCCAGATTATAACTCCATTATGCATAGTTTTACATTTGTAACTTAACCATTTATAGAACTACTGGGCCTCTATATTATGTCTAATACATGAGGATTTTCAGCATTTTGAGGTGGATTTTAGTGTTCAAACCAAATTTTTGAAAACTGTGTGTGAGTAGAGGTGAGACTGCTGGTTGAAAGCCCTTCATATAGCCCCAAGGCTTGTTTGCTTTTCATTAATTTTACTAGACTTCATTTGATTTTGATTAAACCTTAAAACACACCATTGGCTTTTTTTGAAAAATATAGATTGCTTTAGTTAGAAAATGACCCTCTGATATGGAGGAATGAAATCTTTTCTTTATTGTAACAAACATCCTATAACACACAATTACAGGAGAGTCTATAATCAGAAAATAAAGAGTGAGGTTTTCGTATATTAAACTCTCGTGTTATATTTTTGAATTTTTCTCATCATTATTCTTTCATTAGCAATGAAAATTATTCTATTTACATCCAGATTCATAATGAGAAATATTTAATCATACAAATATAACAATATTTTCTATTTATATTCAATATATTCTACAATTTATTATAAAGATAAGTAAATATATTTGTGAATTCAGGAAATTAAATCACTCATTTCTATGAAATACTTTCTTTTAATATTGCATAACTATAGGCAATGAGGATCATTTTTAAAGTTGTGTATTTCTTGTTGTCAAAAACCTTGACAGTGTAATACTGTTTTGCATCAGTTTTAAATTGTGCATATTTTCATTTATGAGAGAAATATGATGTTATATTATTCACCCTAAAGAGACTTGTGACTAGAAGACAACCTGGTAAAAAGTTCTTTGTTTTCTTATGTCTTTTTCATCGAGGATGAAATACTTTATACACTTAAGCTTTTGGGTTTTGTTAATGTCAAGATATGACCACAGGCAAGAATGTGGAAAGGAATCCAGTAGAACAGGCAGTAAACACTAAAAATTGACTCAGGAGAGTGGCCATATAGCCTTCAGAATGAGAGAATGTTTTTGCCAGGCATATATCAACAGTAAATTAATATCTAAAATATATAAAGGACTGTAAAAAATAAACACCACAAAATGGGCCAATGAACTGCAAAAACTGTTCACAAGAGGAAACACAAGTGGCCAATAAATATATTTAAAATTAAGTAGTGTGAGACTTGAGAAAAGGCAAGTTAAAACTATTCTGAGATTCATTCTTACCCTTCTCAGAAAACCTACATCAGTAAAATAAATAGCAACAAGTTCTGAGGCTGATATAGGGGAGGAGTTATCACTCATCAGTGTTGGTAGAAGTATTGGCTATCACATCCATTATAGAAATCAGTATAGTCCATCAACAGATGAATGGGTAAATAAAACTTGATCCTCAAAATAGTCAAATTATAGTCATTAGGAAAGAAGGTTGAAATCAAGAAGATTTATGGGAAAATGAATGGAACTGGAAATTTTTGTATTCTGATGTGGGGCCTCTCTCTGTAGGCTGTGAATACATTGTATTACCATTGATTAATAAAGAAGCTGTTTTGGCAAAAAATCAGGCAGATTAGAGTCAGGTGGGATATCCAAGCAAAGAGACAGAGAAAAAAGGGTAGAATTGGAGAGATGCTGGTAACTGCTGAAGAAGCAACATGTGAGGTAACAAGCTGTGAAGCTCATGGTAAAATATAGAATAATAGACATGGGTTAAGTTTTAAGAGCTAGTTAATAACAAGCCTAAGTTAATAGGCTAAACAGTTTGTAATTAATATTAAGTCTCAGAGTGGATATTCAGGAACTGGCAGGCAGGAGAAAAACCTCTAGTTACATGTTCAACTAAGTAAACCCACAAGGGAAAACTTGAAAGATGCGTGCTTTCCTTGTTTTAAGGAGCATTTATTTATTTGTGTGTGTCTGTGTGTGTGTGTGTGTGTGTGTTTGTGTGTATGTGTACTAGTATATCTGTGTGGAGGTACTGGTCATGAAACTAGACCTAGAACTATGAGAGAGGGCTGTAGAATGTAACCGACATGAAAACTAAGTGGGGTACTGGAGGAAGAAAACTGCAAGTAGGGGAGCAGGGAATAAGGGAGGAGAGTTTGAGACAAATGAAAAAGACAGTCTCTTGGTTTTATAAAAAATATTTAGATGTTTATCAATACAAGCAATTACAAAGCAACCACAGGGAAGTGCTATTACTGATAAAAGAAGTAAATTTCTTTTTTCTAAATTATAAATGTACAGTTTCAGTTAGATATCTGTGATTTTATACCTACAACATTACCAAAGTCCACACCATCTGTTCAATGCTATGTCAAAATAATATAAATATTAGACACATGAACTAAAAGACATTGTCCCAGTACTCACAATCTTACCATCAAATATAGTAAGATATATGTGAATAATTATTATCATGTGGCCAGCAATTACAACTTTATTTTCTTATAATGTTGGAAAATTTTACATTTACCAGCCAGAAGTAAAAAACTAATAAGTTCTTGAAATAATTGTCTTCCAGCTCTGGTTTTAATGTAAAAATACTAGCCTATATATGCAATCTTTATAATGGGACATTTCAAATATTACAGTACAAAGTTTAAATAAGATCTACAGCTTCCTCAAATATTTTGTTGAAAGTTGTTTATTAACTCCTTGTGTGGGAGTATAACTTAAAATCAATGACATCTGGGATAAATATGACGATAATTTCCATGTATTTTATTTTATTTAAATATTAAATATTTAGACATTCAATTAGTCAAGTTCTTTTGTTTCACTTAGAATAAGATTTGCTTTACACCTCTTGTAGGATAATGTCTGAAATTCTAAATAATTTTCAAAATTTTAAATTTCTCATGAAAGAAGTTGAAGTAGTTATTTTGCTATATATGTTTATTATATCATGTGCCTCTTATTTTCATATGGGCACAAGAGGAAAAAATGTATAAGAAAGATTCTGACTTTACATCCAATAGAATATAATTAAAATATGCAATTATTGCTATGCAGAAATAAAAGCAAATAAAATGTAATTTGACTAAACGTGACAGTTCAAGTTTTTATTATTAACAAATTTTATTGATATAGAATTATCTCTGAAAGTTACTGAGTGGTGGTACTTCTTTCACTACATTAAAAATAGAAATTTCTAAAATTTAATTTATGAAATGACTATGTATTAAGGATTTTTAGAGTGTCTTACAGAATTTAGATTAATATAACCCCTTATTTTTGCACATAAGAAGACAAATTTGCCTGGGCATGGTTGCACACACTCTAATCCTAGCACTTAGGAGGCAGAGGCAGAAAAATTTCTGTGAGTCGAAGGCTAGATTGTAATCAATAAATATTCAAGGGCAGAGCCACACAGTGTGATTCTGTTGTTCTTGAGAGAAAGGGAACCAGAGGGTAGTTGAAGTAATAGGAGCGGCAGGGCTGCATTCCCAGCACCCCGGCCACCTGCTCGGCTAGCTTATGCCCCAAAAGACACTGTATACTTTTAAGCACTGCTTGGCCCTTTAGCTCTAGCACTTACAGGCTAATTCTCACATCCCGATCAACCCATCTCTAATAATCTGTGAGAACCGGTCTTACCGGGAAGATTCTAGGCTAGTCCATCCTGGGTTGGAGCTTCATGCCGTGTGTCTGCCCAGGAGCAGGGCATGGCATCTCTCTCAGGCGTCTGCTCCGGAGAGGAGAGATGTCAAGACTCTGAGCTCAATTCCTCTTCCTCCCAGTATCCTGTTCTGTTTACTCCACCCACAGGGCCAAGCAGTTTCTTTATTGGCCAATGACCTTCCTCCATCAGGTAGTGAAACAAATGTCCTTAGGAATAACAGAAAAACACATCATGAATTACCTGTGTGCTGTTTTCAAGCTCTACAATGCCATGAAGGTGAAGAAAATGCTGAATGGCAGTGTAAAGTCTAAGGGTCTGATGGCATTTACCACTGGACTGGGCTGCTGATTTTCCCAGCTGGCTTAATGAAAGGATGAAAAACCCAAGTTTTCTCAGGGCAGGGAAGTGCTCCTGGCATCCCACTATGATACTATGAGAATCAATGGCACAATATCTTATCTTCTTTTATCCTATATTATAGTTACATAAAATGCTTTACACTTAAGAATATCTGTAGGCTTGCTGAAATCCTGAGGTTAATTTAGGATTTCATTATAATGCAGATGTTGAATAACCACATGTTCAGCAAATGTCAAGTGGACTGAATCACTGTTTTGGCTTCTGAACTAAACCACCCAAGCCAAAAATGCTTGAGTTCAAGTCAACAGCAGCAGTGCTCGAGGTTATATGTTCCTTCAATCCAGATTTCAAGAAACACTAAAAGCTCAGGCACTGCCTAGAAAGCAGCAGAAAAGTGGGCAGAGAAGTCTCTGTACATGGTAGTTGAGTTGGTGATCCGTTTCATCCATGATTCTCAAGGTGAAGCCTTTATGAGGAGACATCACAATTTCAAACAGAGTACTCTGAATTGTTTTCTTACTAGAATCACTTCAACCACAAACCATACTGTCATGGCTTCTGGAATGAATCATGGGAAACAATATAAGACAGGCTGAATTTTGTAACCCATCTAGAAAGTTAATTAAAAATCCTTGGTTATGTTTTGATAGAAAGACTTTGAAACTTTTTTTCTTTGTAAGAAATAACAAAATGCAGACTGTTGTAGTAAGAAGGAATTTTCCTTATGCCAATTTAAAAAGCTTTATAGGTTTCAGTATGTTAGCCTTAAATATTTCTAGAGACAGACTTGTAGTAGTAACTAGAAGTTACTTCTTCTGGACCTGAAATTGGCATGTGCTGTACTTTCTGTTCTCAGCTTTCACCTCTGTGGAATACATGTTTAGTGTCAAATTCCCAGATGCTCAGCACCATTTCCTAGTATCCCTTGTGGCTATGTTAATGTCATGTGGCCAAAGTTTTATTAATCTAAGGGACATTTATACTTTGCAATCTGAGGGAATCCAGTGAACCTGAGATGGAGTGAATGTTGTCTGTCACGTGCCAATCAGTAAAGAGGGCTTTGGGTGACCCAGTATAAGATGGAAATAAGGGGATTCCTGATTTTCAAAAGCAGGATGAAAACCCTTTGCAAATAGTAAGACAGGAGCTTTGGCTAAATAAAGCCTCTCAACTCTGCAAGTTGTTTGCTATCATAACAGCCTATCTCATGTCAACTAATATCTCTGTGGGAGCCACTGCAAACTGTAAAATTTACAGCTTTCATGTGTCTTACATTGTATTTCTGAGATACCTTCTGGCCTTTATTTTATGACAAAAGAAACATAGATATTTCCAAAAAACCGAAACATGTCACATACCGAGTTTGATGTCAAATTGTAAGATCTATCTCTTCGAGACCTTTCAGATTCATTTTCTCTATATATTTATTCTGCAGCATCCATGAGATTAGATATGGGATCATGCAGAGACAATATGATGCAAAATACCTCTGTTCCTGTTTAGTAGGTTTTGCTTAATTAGACACAATATTGCTCGGCAATATAATTAGTGATGGAGAATTCTACATTCTGACATTTAGTTCAATAACTTAGCTACCAAGTTGTAGATACATTTCATAGCATATATAAATATTATATTGGGCATATATCACATTTGGGGTAGATTCTACATCTCCCTTTATTTTTAAGATTTTTTTTACTGAAACTTATTTTTGTTATGTATTTCAAACCCATTTTTCAAAAAACTGAATTAACACTCATAACACATAAATACCAAGCCAATAGTTTCATGTCTAGTTTCTTCTCTTGGCACCCATGTTTACAATCACAATTATTAAATAATGAACACAAGATGTAATTCATACAGAAAATGATGACAATAACACACTAGACACAGCCTTATCTTGAATTATCGATATGCAGATAATTATTTTAAAAGTCATGTTAATACAATATTGATAATGGGTCATGAAACCTGTGAGTTAAGATCTAGTTGTTTTCCCATCTGATATTCATCTTACTGAGACACAGGTATGTGCTATCTCATTTGTTTGTGACTATATATTTTAATATTACATAGTAAAATAATTTTAGTTTAGAATACTTCATTACCTTAATTAAAAATGAGAAAAGGAGTTCATAAGATTGAAGTACACTGATAGAAACAAAAGAGAGGAAGTTTTGGCAAAATGGAGAAGACCCGTTAGGCTTCCAGGGCTATCTGATGGCATTTTTAGGTTTGGAGCTGGTAGAAGTTAATGGTCTGCTAAGTTAATAGGTAATAGGGTATATGAATTTCTAAACCCAGTTTAGGGTCTGTTTCTAGGTAATTTATCAGATGACGAGCCTAAGACTAAAATTTTATTTCTAGTCAAGTTTTTGGAATAAGCAAATGTGTATTATATTTGTAAAACACCGTCGAATAATATAGAAAATACATGAGGCTGGCAAAATTCATATTGAGTGGGAAGCAAGGTAGAATAATAGGCACATTGGGAAAGTGAGAATTTCATTGGCATTTTGACTCTTGGAGATCCATGCCAGAAAAAACAGGATTGGTCCCTTGGAAATACTTGTGAAATTGAAATCCTCTCCAAGTACTCTTCTGGGAACTGAACAAAATCCAAGTATGTCAAGACTGTGCTATCTAGATTTCTGTCAAATTGATAAAAATCTAGGCTTATCTGAAAGGAGAAAACCTCCTTAGGAAAATTTTCCATAAGATCCTGCTGTAGGGCATTTTCTTAATTAATTATTGATGAAGGAGAGGCCAGCCCATGTGTTTGGTGCCACCATGGACTAGTGATCTTGGGTTCTTCAAGAAAGCAGACTGAGCAAGCCAGGATGAGCAAACCAGTAACCAGGTTTCTGCTCTGTTTGAATTCCTGTCCTGAACTCCTTTGATAATAACCAGTTATATTGAAGCATAAGCCAAATAACCCTTTCCTCCCCAAGTTGCTTTGGTTCTGGTATTTCATTACAGCAGTAGTAACCCTAACTAAGACAAAGAGCACTAGGTGGCATCGATGGAAATACTACTTTTCACTAAATGTGATGGCTATGGTGGAAATATGTTATAGGGCATCATTTTCTACATCCCAATCTTACCTTCTTTGTGAGATAAATTATTTCCCAAATAATTCTCTCATATTTCTTTCCTTTTTAAGATTTATTTTTATTTCTTTATTTCTCTGTCTGTCTGTCTATCCATGTGGATGCTGTGTGTGTGCTTCTGTCCACAAAGTCCCAAAGAAGGAATCAGGTCTCCTGGATCTGGGTAGGAGATGGTTGTTGAGCCAACCAACTTGGTTGTTGGGGACTGAATTCAGATCCTCTGTGAGAACAGTATGTGTTTTTAACTGCTAAGCCATCTCTTAGGCCCACTCCACTATTTTTCTTTAGGGAATGTATTTCTTGTATGTTCTAGATCAGGAACCTCTGTGTTGTCTTCTAAAAACTGCTCATTTGTGGACAGAGAAATACTTTAGATACAGCCTAAAGTAAAGACCCAATAGACCTAGAAACATGTTAAAGGATTTAGTATAGCTAAATTAGATAAAAATACATTATAAAATACTATGGTCACTATGGTGACAATGATGTTAGTATGTGTGTCTTGAGTTTGGATGTTCATGTATTCACAAATAAAAGAAACTTGACAGTAGATAATATTTAACTTTTATTGTTGGTAAAAAGTAAGTTTCTTAGTTCCCATTTTTTGAAGCATTCTCCTATATTGGTATAACTAACTAATCATTAGCCTATTTTATCACAGATTCTGTATCAAAGGATAATGACATGAAATTGTCCATAATAATGCATAATCATAAGCACATAAGCACTCACAATTATTTTGTATTTTTAATGGAGTCAAAAATGTTTAGTTTTTTACTGATTAATTATAATTTATTTGGTAGTCTAGAGAAAGTAATAGATATACAGATATATGCAATTCATTATATTTCATTCTTGTAAAAGAAATATGCTTACCTACTTTTGGAAGGGTTTAAGTTTTCAGTAATTCAAATTATTTTATTATAAAATTTGTCAATGTGTTAAAATTATACTTACTTCCACTGTAAACATCTCTTTCTTATATTTGCCTTTGAGATAAGCTCTTGTAGTTGAACTGTAAAAGGCAAACACAGTTGAATTATGAATAGAATCTAGAGTTTCCTGCTTAGTATTTTAGTGTAAAAATACCTGAGAGGCATATTTCATGGTGTTTGAACCTCATATAATATTTTCATTAGGTTATCTCATTTGAGCCCCTCAAGTTTGTGGCAATGCATGGTATAGTTATTTTCATTTTATCAGATGAATACACACAACTGATTTGAAATAAACCCAGGATCCAGTCCAAATCTGACTCCAGGTGCCCTTGAATCAATGGCAATCAAAATGGAAATGAAACAGTATCAGAATATAGAGCGGGAAGAAATAAAGGAGAGTAAAATTTAACCCAGAACCATAACCATTAACTTGTGTATTCTTGAGGGAGCTACAAGAATTAAATGAGTCTTGATTGCTACACTGAAATTTTAAATAATTTCCCCAACTGTGAAGTATAAAAAATAGGAATCCCAAACATTATTTCACCAGTACCTAACAAATATGGTCATTTTAGTTCATTCACGCCCCCTTTTGAAATGGTGGATGAGAGACAAAAATCATTTAACAATGAGACCTCATACATTTGGGTTGTGTGATGCTTCAATGAGGTTTATAAATGTCAAAGCACAAAGATGCAGCGATTCTTCCCCTGTGGATGACATCATTGCAGGGCTGCTTCTGCCTCCCTTTTCTTTTCTGCCTCTTCCACCTAGATCTCAAACCTACATTACTGGAATCAGCTCTCACATAGTACCACAGAAATCTCAGAGAAATCAGCAGTTCCTATGTTTGAAAAGAATTCAAATGTTTCACAGATGTATGAACCAGAAACATCAATAGGGTGGAGGCTTAAAATGCATAAGCGTAATAGCTGAGATTTCTATACTTCAGCGACTGGAGACCAAATATGTATATTCACGGTTAACATTCAGTTTGTTACTTTTATTTTCCACTTATTCTGGATCACTAACAATTCATGAATGTGTTCTCTATCAGGTCTGTTAATGATTCAAATTTTCATTAGTTTTGTGTTTAAATAAGCCTTATTTGATTTTAAGCTATATAACTGTTATACACACTTGGAATTTATTTTTGTAGAGTGAAGTAATGGGCCTCAAACTATTCCCATTTTGCTAACAACTTTCATATTTTATTAGATAGATTTTATTTCTTTGGCATAGCATATTTATTAAATATTACATTTCTACAGCTGCTCGGAGCCAAACTGTTTTATTCAAGCAATCCATGATCTAGTTATGTGTCAGCACATTTTGCAAAATAAATGCCAAAATCTCACACAAACTCCTTGTTTCTGTATTACTGGACTTTACTCATGTTAGTATAAATGCAGTACTTATATTTTCATTAAGAACATCCCTACTTGTGTGGAAGATCTATTTATAACCTTAAGCCATGAGCAATGTTTTCCTGCTCTCCATTGCTCTGCCTTTCCATTTGGAAGCATGTACGATGGAGGTTATGCTATTCTGTCTTTATATAAAATCACAAAAGTATATAACCTTTCTTCATGTTGACATAATATTATCTACCTGTATCTCATTCTCTGTGTCCTTTTAGAAAAACAGTACAAGTATTTTTTTTTTAATTCTCCACCTCCAGCTCTTATCCTTGCTACCTTCTTTTTATCCATTCCCAGAAGGATTCTGTCTCTAAATTTCTAAGGCAATAACTCTTGTCCAAGTTGTCACTGACCTCTATGTTATTAAACATAGTGGCAAATTTTCAATTTCCATTCTACTCAAGCACCATTTTATATAATAAGTGAGTTATTATTATTCTTGAATCCTTTCCTAGTTTGACTTCTGGGATTTGGCTATTAGTTTATAATGCTCAAGTGGCCTCAGCTTTACTCTTCTCTTTTCTCATCCTTCTTTGTTCCTTCTTCCTCAGCATTATTCTAAATCTCTATTTTACCTAATAAGTATTTGGACATTTTAGCACCTTTTCACAGTGGATGGCCTCCTAAGTCATTGCACAAACAAGTTAAATACTGAAATGTTTTGTTTATCCTTCACTATCTAATGGTGAAGATGAAGGTAGGGAAAAGTTACCAGAATTCATGTTTTTGTAGAAAACTGTCCCCAAGAGACTCTTCCATTGAATTTCATGTGGAATATGAGGAGAACTGTTAAAAAGATCCCAAAGGACTTTTATCATAGAATGCATTCTGTAGGTGCTAAAATATTGAATTAAAGTATAAAGCTCACAATTTTATTCGTTTATTTATTAAAGAAATTATTCTATGTACTTTTGTGCTTAGTATTCTGAGTCAGTTTTGTTTTATCCTCATGAATTGCCTAGTTGTGCTCCGTATCTTATAGAACAATTTTTCGCTTTAGTATACCATTGTTTTAGGATGTTTTCACCAACCTTGGAAACAATTTTCTATGGTGACTTTGGCTTTTCTGGAACCTAACTTTGTCATTAAGATGCAGAATTTTGTGGGTTTTTTCCTCCAGTATTTATATCTTTATTTGCGACAACTTCCTAAACATTTTACTGAAGCAAATTACTTGTATTAAAATATAATTTATCATGTTTTTCTCAAGTAGAACATTTGAAATTATCAATAAAATGTAGTAATAAGGGCGGCGGGGCTGCATCCCCAGCACCCCGGCTGCCTGGCTAGCTTATGCCCGAAATAACAACACACAAACTGAATTCATTTAATCACTGCTTGGCCCATTTCTATCTAGCCTCTTCTAGGCTAATTCTCACATATTAATTTAGCCCACTTCTAATCATCTGTGTAGCGCCCCTAGGTGCGCTTACTGGGAAGATTCTAGCCTATGTCCATCCTAGGTTGGAGCTTCATCACCTGCGTCTGCCTGGGAGCTGGGAGCATGGCGTCTCTCTGAGGTGTCTGCTCCCGAGAGGAGAGCTGTGGAGTCTGAGCTCACTTCCTCTTCCTCCCAGCGTTCTATTCTGTTTACACCTCCCACCTATCTTATGACCAATAAGGGCCAAGCAGTTTCTTTTTATTTAACCAATGACTTTCCTCCATCATTTCCCCTTTTTCGGTTTATAAAAAAAAGGCTTTAACTTTAACATAGCAAAATTACATATAACGAAACAGTTATCAAGTAAAAGTTACAATAATCTTTATCATAACTAAGGAAAACTATAACTAACTATTCCTAACTCCATTAAAGACTCCAGAAAGACACAATAATACCTAAGCAAACAAGAAAAAAGCAACTTTTAAAACTCTAGAAATGACAGAGACATCTAGCTGCCTGGACAGTCACCCAAAGTTCCTCTGTACCGTTGGGGCATCCATCTTCAGCCTTCAGGCCCATGGTATCCAGCAGACATTTCCATAAAGCAGGAAAATTCAAAGTCAGTTCAGTCACTATCTGTTGTGTCCTGCAGAATGTCTCGCAGACTCTTTCATGAATCAGGAACCCCGAAAGATCATCTCACCTTAGGCAAGTTCAGTAGTCCTCTTTCTGTGGGTTCTCTGTGTCCAGTTTATGCAATAGTCCAGGCAAGAGCAGTTTTTAGTGTTTCATTGTATACTGAAGTTGATAATACTTTCTAATTTTTAAATGTATTAGATATATTGGCTAAATTTTAGGATATTTTATTGTCTACCTCATATTATAGGATTTGCTAAGTAACATGTCATCAGCGTAACAAGAAAGCTTGCTTTCTGTGTGAGTTTGTTTTCTATCATTGTGATAAAACACTGACCAAGACTGTATGGTGAATAAGCTCCAACTTTACAGCTTCCAGATCACGGTCCAAACCGAGGGAACTCTGAACAGGAACTCCAGGCTGGAACTTAGAGTCAGGAACTAAATCAGAGACCATTGCCTACTGGATTGTTCCCCATGGCTTGCTCAATTTATTCTTTTTTATAACATAAGACCTTGTGTCTAGAGGTAGCACTCCTCAAGAGGACTAAAGCTTCTTGTGTTAATAATTAATCCAGAAAATGCCTCACAGACTTGCCTACAGTTCAATCTGATAGAGGTGTTTTCCCCAATATAACTCTAGCTTGTGTCAGGTTGACAAAAGCTAACCAGCATGCCTACTTTCCTTTTCAAGTTATATTTTTATTGATTACGTATGTTCATGTGTTATGCATGTGTCTGTAAGTACACGTGTCAATGTATACACAAATAGAGGCCAGAAGTCACTGTTGGGTTTCTTCTTCTATTTTCTCTATCTTATTTCTGAGACAGGTTCTCTTGCTGAAGGTGAGCATTACCAATAACTTAGACAGGCTGGGCAATGAGTACCCGGTATCCACCTCTCTCCACCTTCCAACACTGGGGTTTCTAATAGCACGCTGCCACCCTCGGCTTTTTGAATGGGTGCCGAATGTCTAAACTCACCTGTTCATGCTTATACAGCAAGAATTTTACCCTGTGAGCCATATCCCTAAACCCGCATTCCAAACTACTCTAACGGGGAAAAGGCAGATTTTAAAAGGGATAGAAAATCGTGAGTTTACTTTAGAATGCACTGTAAATTGTGCTACAGTCAATGACAGAACACTGCAATCGAAACAGTGTGATGCCATTCCACACGGAGTATGCTGTAAATATTCACTTATTATTATTAATAAAAGGGAAGCCAACACACATTCTGGGTACAAGAACAATAAGAGTGTTCCATAAAATAAATGAATCCTTTAAGGAACTATTTTCCCATGGTTATTAGAACCATTTAGATTTCACCATAATTTGGTTTACATAGATAGTCTTAGATTTCTCTTTTTTTTCCGTTTATCCCTTGGAAATAGAGAAAGTCACAAATATGAAAATATGATTCCATCTGCTTAGAAACGCTTTGTATGTGCGGTTATTGGACAGCACCTATTCTTTGGAAAGTGTTCTGTCAGTCTTGCAGTGATGACAACAGTACTTTCACATACCATGGCTAAACCACTGAAACCCGTGTTCTGCTGGGAGATGAAAAAATTTGATGAGGAGGATGTTGTTTCATTCATTCATGGAGAAGTTCACATGTGATTTTGCCAAGATGAGGGCCTGGATCTTGGTGTGAATTGAACAAGTGCAGATTTAAAACTTGTCCTCGCTGTAGCCAGCTGAGTATCTCATGTCCTCAGTTTTCTAGTGCTTAAAATGGGGATAATTCCTGCCTCCTCAAGCTCTAGCATATACTAGAGCAGCTCAGATCCACCAGATACAGGGCTGCAACTCAATGAGTACTTAGTAACTGTTTAGTATCATTTTAATATATTAATATATTTTATATGCATGCATATTGACTTGCTCGCATGCATACACACTTGCTCACATGCATACACAATTGCCCACATACATACACATTTGCTCACATGCATACACACTCACATGCATACAAGCTTGCTCACATGCATATACACTTGCTCACACATACACACTTGCTCACATGCATACAAGCTTGCTCACACGCACACACACTTGCTCACATACACACACATTTTTTCTTCCCAGTCTTGCAATTCTTCTATTCATTTCTTTAAAAAATATGTAGAGTGTGTAAATAACCAAGAGATTTTCACATAAACTGAGTAATTGTTTCATTTTAAAATGTCTCAATTTCTCGGGCTATTATATTCCTTGTAGTTGTAAATCAAATGATTTTTTTTATCACTTTTTAAAATTGTTTCATAGGAGCTGAATAGATTTGCTTTAATAGTGAAAAGTCTTAAATTCTAGAAGTTAAAAAATTTTGATTTCTTTTACTTTTATGTATTTTGTATATGTGGAATGGTGTCTCATGCGTTCAAATATGTGTACCTGTGTAGGACAAAGGATCCTGTCGTCTACCAGTTGAGTCTCGATGGTCAAACGGCATGATAGCGACTGTCTTGATCCACTTAACTATTTTGACAGCCCAAGAAAAAGTTTAAATGTCAATTTATAAAAACCCTTTGATAATCAATATCAAATGGCTATTCCTGAAATCCTATACTGAATCCTGAAGAAGTAAGCTCTTAGGCCAGTGAAGCAATGGATTAGTAGATTAGTTAGCAAAGAGCAAAAGCTTTTTTATTTCTGTCCTTATGTAGGCTTCTAGCAGAAGGTTTGGCCAAGATTAGATATGGGTTAAAGGCATGTAGCATGAATTCTGCTTGGTCTTAATAATAAAAACCTAGAGTCAGATATAAGGGTTGATGCTGAAGATCAGAGAAGCAGAGCAGAAATGCTGAGAGATCAGGGACAGGAAGAAACAAAACCACGGTCACCTTACCTATTCAACTTCCCAGTCAAAAAGAGACTCAGTTCCTGTCACTTCCTTTTCACTTCGTTTCTCCACCCAGCCATATCACTTCATATCTGTACAAACCTCCACACCTGGATTGTTAGCTAGTCTGTCCTAACTGTCCTCTCATCTTCAGGCAAGCTTTATTTGTATAAACAAGGTACCACCACGAAGGCATGCCTTTCCCAGCTCAAAAATCTGGAATGAAGGCCTGTCTTTGAGGCCTTTAATTAGAAGTAGATTTTCCTACATCAAATTAAACAAAAATTCCTCACAAGTGTGTCCTCCATTTTCTGTTTTTAGTTCCGGATGTTGACAACCAAGACTAGCCATCACACATACATACAAACAAACATGCATACATTCATACATGCATACACATATGTAATAATAAAGAAAAAGAGGCCATGAATTAGAAAGAGAGCAAGGGGATACATGTGACATTTTAGAGGGAAGAAAGGAAGGGGGAAATTATAAAATTATATTAACATCAAAAATTGTTAAAGCAATTTTTATTATTTAGGTGTGTGTGTGTGTGTGTGTGTGTGTGTGTGTGAGTGTGTGTGCTGACTTACATATAAAAATGTGGGTGAATGCCATTGTCTTCATGCATGTGGGGATTGAAGGGCAGCCTTTGGGTGTTAGTCCTTGCCTTTTTACCTTCCATCTCCCTGTTGTGTGATAGGGCCTGCTTTTGGTCCCGGCCGCCTGGCTAACTTACACTAGAAATAATCACACAGAAATTGTATTAATTAAATCACTGCCTGGCCCGTTATGTCTAGCCTCTTATTGGCTAACTCTCACATCTTGATTTAACACATTTCTAGTAAGCTGTATAACACCATGAGGTCATGGCTCACTGGGAAAGATTCAGCATGTCTGACCTGGCTTCTCCATGGCAACTCTCTCCCTGCCCTTCTTCCCAGCATTCAGTTCTGTCTACTCCACGTACCAAAGTACTGCCCTATCAAAAGGCAAAGGCAGTTTCTTTTTTGAACCAATGAAAGCAGCATATAGACAGAAGGATCTCCTACACCATCTCCCCGTAGAGGTACTCTGAGCTCACAGACATTCATACTACCGTGATTGACTGCTACATGGTCTCTTAGAATTGGGTTCTTGGTGTTGACTGGCAAGTACTTTTACCCACTGAGCTATTGTCAGCCTTTTGAAAGAGAACTTTTACAGAAAATATACTGTACTATGCTTTTTAAAAAGTGCATTATACTTGGCTGAATTTTTAAATAATCAAGACTTTAAAATGTTAAAGGAAAGTTAAGACAAAAATTTCAGAGTACACCCCAAGATGTCCAATGATATTAGGAAATATGAAAAGAGTACAAATAATTTAGCAAACCATCTGAGTATAAAAAAGTACATGAACATTATAGATGCTCTCTAGTTTATGGTTTAGAGCAGATACTGCCTGACTTGTATACAATGTGGATACCCATTCAGCTCTAATCATTGTGTTCCAGGTACCACTATAATGAAAGGTTAATCAAAATAGGAGGTCTGGGTATCTTTGTCAAAAAACAGGTGGCTGTGGCGTGTGGGCTATTTTTGCGACCTTCGTTCTATTCCATTGACTAGTATGACTGGCTTTGGTCTAATGCTTTGTGATATAACCTTAAATCAGTGATGGTGTTACTGTCCGCAGATTTTAATTTTATAGATCAGGATTGATTTTGCTATCCTAGGTGTTTTATGCTTCTATGTGAAGTTTAAGATTACTTTTTAAATCTTCTATGAAGAATTGCATTGGAATTATAATAAGGATTGTAATCAATTTGTACTTGGATTTTAGAGGATGGCCATTTTCACAGTGTCATTCCTACCAATCCATGAACATGGGAAACCTTTTCTTTGCTCTCCTATGTAAGAAGCTTGAGCAACTATGGAAGTTGGTATCTACTAGGACATATAAATAGTTTTCAGGTTCCAAAAAATCAGCATTTCATACACCAGAGTAAATCTCAAATATGCTTAGTGAGCATTAGTGCATTGTGATCACCCTCAAGTAAACACAGAACTGAAAAAGTATGTGCTCACTTCAGACATTGAATCCGGGTTTCTCTTCAGTTCTCTGAAAGTTTTTTTTTTTTATTTGTCATTTAACATTCGTATACGAGTACTTGTGGTTTCCTTATTTTATCTTTAATTCTGAAATATTTTTTAAAAATACTGCAATAATCCTTTGTTTTTAACAATATGTAATTGTTCTTTTAAAATATTTAATTTTTATATATAAATTTAAAAACATATATGTAGTATTTTTAGTCAAAATTAAAATTAATTTTTCTCCATTATATTTAGTAATCAAGTTTATTTAATGGAGAGCTCTTAGATTTAAAAATGATATTGGAAACTTGCTGTGTGAGTTATAAGATTAGGATTGTCTCTTGGAGAATTCATTCTGTAATTGAATACTAGTTATATACATTTTAGGAGATTTTAATCAGAAATGTCGCAGAAGAAATAGTCGTCTTTCTATTTGAAGGGATGGAGGTCTTTTAAATTACTTATTTCAACTGGAGAAGACCCAGGTTTAAATCCAGGCATACGGTTGAAGCACACTATTAATCTAATCCTTCATTTTCTCGTCAATTAAAGACTTATCTTTATTGTCTCATTCACTTATCAGTAACTCGCTGGCTGTTTGAAAGCTGGCTGTTAAAAATCCCTTTGTTTACAGCAATAAGGCACCATTCATTTTGTGGGCTTTATAAAACACCCTCTGCCAGTTTGGGGCTTTGAGAATAGCTCTAAAGATGTGTTCCCACAGTAATTACCGATTCCAGAGATGTTCATTAAAGAATGAAGTCAGAGGCAAGCGTTTGAAACAATTGTATCCCACCAAAGCCAGCTTTATTGCACACCTTGCCTGCATCTACAGCTCTAAATAAAATGAGTGGAAAAAAAGAAAAAAGAAAACTCCACTGGAAAACACTGCTCAGTATTTGTACTTCTGAGTGATATTACTTACCATAGTGTTAAAGACACAGAGTATTTTTTTTTTTACATGTCTCTATTTAAGTCAAAGATTCTGTAAAGGATTGGTAGAAAGCCAGGATACTTTTATTTCGCTCAGCCGTCCATCTTCCATTTGCTGAGAATGGTCACTGCCCCACTAGTCCTCCATTCGACTGCCCATGTCAGTGACCAGGATGGCTAAGGGAGTAACCCCTAAAGATAAGTCAAATCTTATTAAAGAAAAAAAAAAGAGAACCACAGCCACAATTACTTTGCAAATGGTTTTGGAGTTGTGTATTTGTTTTAGAATAAATCTGTGACTGTGGGATGCAGGGTGAAGAATGTTATGGTAGTTTTCTCTCAGCACCCAGGTTGCTGGAATGTGTTTAGGTTTTGCACAGTTATCCTGCAATTATGGTTGGGCCTCCCACTGAGACTTAATAAGCAAATATGATGATGGACTCAGGGAGAGATTTGTGTATTGGGCTGCTATGAGATAACTGCACACAAACCCTTTCCAGAAATGAAGTCTTATTTATTTCTATGGCATGAGAAAATACAATGGACAAAGGAAGGAGATCTGAGAGCATGGTTTTGGATGCATACCCTACATTTCTAGGTGCTAACTGGGCTAGAGTCCGCCATTGATAATGAGCACCTTCCTTGTTTGGATGAAAACAGCCCAGCTGAGTCAGCTTGAAGCAGTTTTCTCCTTTAGGCTGCGAGACTTGAGTTCTTTCACATGCCTCATTATCCCCTTTTTGTTTAGTTCACATTAAATCATCTAGATTTCAAATATAAGTGTAGCTTAGTCCCACAATAATTACCATTTTTTACGGACAAACCAAGAAAAGCAGAGAACCTGGAGTTATGGTAGCTAAGAATTTGTGTGATCAGTATTTGAAATCCATTGAGAAATTATGGACTCATTCCAAGCCTCATCCTTTTCATATGTAAAGCAGGAATGCATACAAGACCTGTCTCAATGTTTTTAACCAAAAAGAAGTGTTTTAACCAAAAAGAAATAGTTATATAGATTATGTGAGATTCATTCTTCATTGTCTGTTGGCTTTTCTTTCTTTCAGTGGGGTCTCATGCAGCCACGGTTGACTGTAAAGTGGCTAAGTTACAGAGAGTGACCCTGAACCCCTGATTCTCTTGCCTCTGTCTCCACAGTGGTGTATTTACAGGCATATCACAACATCCCTGGCCTTATATGGGTCTAGGGAACAAACCTGGGGCTTCTATCATACTAGACCATCATTCTACTAACTGAGAATATTTGAGATTCTCTATGAAAATCTTTGAGGTTACTTGACACGATAAGTACTAAATCCATGTTATTTATTATGACCTGAGTCCCCTTGTTTTTAGAATCACTCTAACTATAAAATAATTCACATGCCCACTGCCAAAGTGCTAGAAAATTAGGGTAAAAAATACCCCAATGTTTCTACTATTAATACAGCCATTCCATTCCTTCATTAAAATAGAATCTCATTTTGTTATGCTTTATAACCTGGGCTATTGATTTTGCTGACTATCAGCACATGGATATGTTTCCATCAGTAAACACAGATGTCTGTCTGTATCACATTCCATGGACTCTATAATTTATGCAATAATCCCTGCAATCTTAACTATTTGTGACCATAGATAAGAAACGCCTTTGATAAGCACACTCTGCTTCATCTGCACTGGCCTGTTTGGCTGGTCATTAAAACTGAATGGATTTGCAAGAAGCTTAGACCTGAGCTCTTACTAGCTTTGGGACTTCACTTGATGCAAGATCTGAAACCAGCTCTGAAGCTACATACAATCCTGAGTCTCATATCTAGAGCATCACTTGATTCTTAGTTTTGAATTCCAACTCGAGTCTTGTTTGATGCTGAAGTCTGGGTTCAAGCCTCGGAACCTCATTTGATGCTTAGGTATAAGTCCTAGCTCTAAAGCTATTGCATGTTCCAGGATACCTTGTCCATAAGTTCCTGGTGATTCTGATCTTTCTTCTTCCACTGTTGCCTTAGCAACCGCAGCTCTACAGATGCCCACTACTGCATCTGGCATGACATGGATCTTAGGGATCTTGACACAGGTTCTCACACTTACACAAGCACTTTACCAACCTACCAATCATCCCATTTTGTGACTTACTTTCCTAACGTATCTGAGAATTTAGGAGCTCCCTGTCAGTGACTTAAACTTAAATACTATATTGATTGGCACAGAGGTGGGGTACAAAGACAGCATGGAATTCTCCCTTTTCATCGACAAAATCTTTGAGTACTGATAAAATATGAAGAATTCTAAGTAATATCTTTCCCATGAGTGCTGTTGCTATTTGACTTCTAAAATATGCATTCCTCCTTAAACTACCCCCTTTAGATGATTTGGAAGGGTCAATTTTATATGAAGTGCCATTCATAACTAGCCAACCAAAAGTAAATAAATAAAAAGCAAAGACTCTCGCTATTTTGAAAAAGCTTTCTTTACTTGTAGTGACTTAGGCGGGATAATAAAGTGAAAGCCCATGGGTTTATTTTTCTGGTCACCGGTCACCTTGTCTTCTCCTGGAGGACCTTAAAAGTGTTTATTTCTTGGTGATTGACATGAAATAGAGAATATCCTCTTACAGTGACCCGTTGCTGCCTCTGCTGCTATATCAGTGTGTTGGAAATTGGAGGACAGATCTATGTAGGTATTCTTCGATAACAAATTCATACCATTGCTATTATATCTTAGCCTTCCAGAATTTCTAATCAGTTCTAGACCACCTGGGATACATTTAGTATGACTGAATATGGAGAACATTTAGACACTAACTCTCAATTATCACTGAGTGCACACATGATTAGAAATACAAACACAAGTTCTTGCAACCCTGCCCATTGGGATAAAAATTATGCCAATACCTTTAGGAGATAATCAAACCCAAGACAATAATTTCGACTAAAATTTGAAATTTTCTAAAGATACATTTTTGTAGGCTCCATGTTAATGCTGTGATTCATGGCATGTTGTACCTCCAGCAACAACGTGGGCTCCTTAGACAGCTTCTGGGGAGCAAATGCTTTCAGTCCTCTCCAAAGCAGATTTACCAAACAGAAGCTCCAGAGCTATGATTCCTTCTAGGAGTCTCAAAGCCAGTGTGGGCCTCAGTAGGCATTCGTCTGAATTGTTTTTAATGCCTAATTCCTAAATTGAAAGTATTTGTGTGAAACTGAGGTCTGATTTGGTTCCGTAATGCTTACAATAGACATAAGCCACTCCCATAGGGGGAACATTGGTCTTCAGGTACACAGTAATGATTTTATTGAGCTCATTGTTGTTATTTTTAGGACAACCTTTATAATGCAACCCTAGCTGTCCTGAAGCTAGACCAGCCTTGCCTTGAACTCATAGAGATCTGCCTGCTTCTTCCTCCCCAGCACTGAGATTAAACGTGTGTGCCATCATACCCAACTTTTTATTGCTAATATTTATTTTCTTTAAATGCCAGGCTATAGTTGGATAAAATACAGTTCTCAACTACAAATTGTATTCCCTCTAACTCTCCCGAAAGAAATTAAAATCGTGACTTTAGTATTTCTGATGCAGAGCTAGAGTGATCTCTGGGAGGAAGTTAGTGATGAGATGCTTGCCCCAGAGGAAGAACATTTCCAGGCAATTCAGAGACAATATTATTATTGTGCCCACTTGAAGGATGGGGTTGACATGGCTCCTGATTTCTAGTCGCTATGAAAACCTTTTCCAAAATTTTTACATTAAAAACAGGTTTTTTCTTGATAATTTTATACAGGTGTACAATACTTACTTACATGATGTCCACCCCTCCCTCCCCTGTAACAACTCCTTCCATGTTCCTCCCACCACCAGGACTAGTATGTAAACAGTGTCTTCTAGAAATGACACAGAATTTGTACCTATGAAATATGGGTTTCAATGTATGTTTATGGTTGTATTGTAAAATTACTATTAATTTTGATATGTATATTTCCCATTATATAGAGAACATGCCAAGTCTATTGATAAGGAACTAGTTGTATATAATTAACTATATTTGTGAAAGACACAGTCTTTTTTTTTCTCCAAAACCAATATTTCCTTGCTAAAGTCACTTTAATTGTCCATTCCTAAATGTAGCATAATAATATGAACATTGATTTCCGAAAGAACTATAACAATTTGGGTAACCGAAATGCCATTCTCATCATATAACACCATCAGACACGTTGATGTGGAAGGGTGAAGACAAAGAACCATCAGCTACTAAGGACTGGAGAGAGGTGGAGAGTCAGTGTTCCCCAGGGATGAGCCCCCAATTGGTTATGCAATACCACGTGGTTTCTGAAATCATTTTCAATTAAACAACACTAAATGAACGCAGTAGGTTGTATTTATAGAGTTATATGTTTATATGTATAAGCATGTAACAGTAATAATCAGTGAAACTTAGACAATACATTAGAGAGAGTTGAAGGGAGGATGTGGGAAAGGTTGGAGGGAGATGGGGATAATGTAATTATATTTTAATTAGAAGATTAATTTAAATTAATTTTTTTTAGTGACTGCTAAGAAACCCAGGTGGCTCTTTGGAAGAAGTTAATATATAAAACAATTTAATTGCCAAAAGTAAACATGGAATTTTTTACCATAACCTTCCATGGGAGCAAAGCAGACATAGTATAACTTAATAGAGGTGTGATCTAGATATTTAAGTTTGCTTAGCCATGTATGTATGATTTTCATAAATGTTTTATTCCATACTATGTCTTTAAGGAACTTATAAAGATAGAATAGACTAATCTGACTGGATATAATATTTTTAATATGTACTTTCTTTTAATTATGAGCATCTTGGTAACTATATTATGGTACCAAACACTCTCCATCTTGTTTATTTTCAATAAAACTTTCCAAATTATTAAAGGATTAGCATAATTTAGCTGTCATCTGCACCATAGAGTAGCAGTTTTCAACTTTAGCTGAACATGAAAACCACCTGGGGAGATTTAGAGCCCCTGTGCCAAAGACAGCACAAACCAATTAAATAGAAATATTTGCTCCTAGAATGCTGGCCATACTATCTCGTACAACTCCCTGGGCAATTCCAGAGTACAGCCAAGTTTAGCAAGTAGTGCAGTTTGGAAAGAAATGCTTAGCTGTTTCATTTTTTTCAATTAGACATTATTACAGTGGACTTTCCAGGAAGTATCCCTTTCATTCAGTTTTCCACTGGAAACAAAACAAAAACTGAATTAGCATTTTTGTTGTGTTTTGTTTCTGCTTGGTGTAATAGCAATGCATTCTCAACAAAATAAAATTTCCATAGCTAACTTGGTATTCTGGGGAGAGATACTGATGGCCTTCTTTTCAGTTGCCAATGTGATACTTTTCTGCTGGATGGAGAATTGTTTGAGGGAGGAAATGCGTTGCTATTGACTTGCCCTCGACCTTTCTCCACTTACACATAAAGTGCCTCTCTTGAAGTGTTTATAATATGCAGCCAAATTATCCATTAATGACTTATACACACCAAACTAAAACAGTTCTGTGCATACTTCCTTTTAAATCAAGCTAGCCACAGGCAGCAGTGGAATTACTAGTTGTGATTTAGGAGTGAGTGATGGGCTGTGGTGAAGTTGGGAAGGTTTTCTTCTGTGTAAATGGCCCTTCGCCGAGAGATAAACTATCTGGTTTTTAAAATCCTTTATCCATCTGTGAAACAAAGTTCAGTGAATAAAACTCTGCTGTCTTACAAAAAAGTGGGGTTTTCGTGGCATAGTAATGAGATAGTGAGAGTAAAGGCTGAGAACCTCCTACATCGTGTTCCCCTCAACTAGAAATCTCATAGTCTTTAAATTCAGAAAGTGAATCCCCAGTGACCAGGATGAAGAGTTACATAGTTTTTCCTTAATTTTGAAGAAAAAAAACACCAGATTCCGAATCTATGTGTCATTTTACTGGACTTTCCAATGCATAACAGGATTTTGTCTCTAATCTGAAAATTCTAAAATCTAAAATAGTCTGAAAATTTCAAGCTTTTTGAGTTTGGAACATGACAACATTCACGGAAATGTCACATCTGACTTCATTTGGGGGATCATATAAAAATGTTGCATTGTCCCCAGGCTATGAGGTGGGAATGAAGCACACACAAAATTTTGAGTTCAGAGTGGGCCTCATCGTCATCATATTTCATAAGGTGTATGCAATATTTTAAAATCTGAAAAATAATCAAAAATCCTTAGTATGCCTAATCCCAATCATTTTTATAAGGAATTAAATACCTACATCAGATGTTATAGGAAGTAGGTAAAAAATAATCAGTGGATTGCTATTATTTCTATGGTGTATTTCTCTTTTCCATATACTCCAAGTAGAATTTAGAAGTCACTAGCTTTTAGGCCCTTAAGAATTGAATACTTTTTCTGAAAATTCTTTCCTCACTTCTATTTTAGATTTTAGTATTTTTAGGTTAGATATGATCAATCATTTGAGAGGAAATTACACTCAGAACTTTGTAAATTGACTGCTATAACAGTAACATTTAAATGTGGTTTTCCTGAGTTTTAGCTGGAGCTTCAGACTGTTGTCCAATTGCAGGTGGCATGTGCTGTGTTTCCATGAGTTGGGTTTGCTCACTGGGTGTTGAGCTGCAGAGCACTCCAAGTCCACTTTCTCTTTCTAAGTATATTGGTTTACCATTAACCAGGGATCTCACCTTTCTGCTTCCTTAGGCACGACAATTAAATTAAAGCTTTCACACATGGTCAAAATCTGTATCAGCTATTTGAGTAGGCCATAAACTTAAAATTCAAGAGTCTGCCACTCTTATAAAGACAGAGGAAGATGTAACGATCATACTGCAATGTCTACTGTTAGTAAATTGAGATGAAGTGTATCATATCATCTGTATGTGTATAGGAACAATGTATGCTGTTCTTTCCCATTGTGTTTAAATAGATGTTTAATGAAACTGTTACTTTTTGAAAAGAAAAGTTCACATGGACACTAAATAAATGAGGCGATATTTTCAGTTAATGAATGAAGTACCTTGATCTATGGTGTCATTATGCTTGTCTCATTGCTTCAGGGACATCTTGAAAGACAAGACATGCTGTAATGCATAGGGAATATAATTTAAACATTGCCTTAAAATGTAAGCAGGGTAGAGTCTTATGTGTTTAATCAACGACTACGTTTGGGAAATATTTCACTGTAGGTGACAGTGTTAAGCATGTTGTAACATGCAAATTGGTAATCTTTTAGTCCAATAAAAACCAAAAAGGAACTGTATTTTTTTAAGCTAAGGTAAGGTTACAAAATTGGTGAAACAAAGTTTAATACAGCACATTTTTACAATTTACTTTAAGCATTACTTAGATGGTACTCCCAATTTTTCTATTTGGCAGAGACATTTGGATTAAATCTTAGGATCATATTTTTATAATCATCATGGATCATGCTTCACATGCCACCTCATATTCCATGGATAGTCCATTTTTAAATAAAAATTCTATGTAGGTAACTTTTAACAAAGATAATCTAAAATATTGTACACACAATGAAAACATTTTTTCACAAGTTATAAAAACACATTTGCACTAGCTTTAACAGAAAAGGCATTTGCTAAACAGCTGCTGGATGGTCTCATGTGGTCAGACATCAAGAAACCTGCTTGTTCTTTGATGGAGCCTGGGACTGGGTGCTCAATGCCCACTGAAACACTTTGACTTCCATTGATGATTGGCTTAATTTCTTAGGAATTATTTTCTGTGCAAATGCTTTTCTTGCATCTTCAGATTTAGAATTTTCAGATTAGAGATCATCATTTGAGAACTTATACTCAGAAGGTTCTGGATCGATGGTCAGAACAGTTTTTCTCCCGTTTAAATGCAGTTTTACTGAGTTGAAATGTCTAAACAAAGCCCAATTGCAGGGCAGTGTGTTCCGTTACTTTGATTAATTTGTTTGCTGCATGCTGAGTTGCGGAGCACACAAGTCTGCTTTTTTCTTTCAAATATGTTCCACTTTTATCTTTGTTCGTCTGCCAAACTATTGCTTGTAGTTCTCAGAGAAGTTGGTCCAGGGTTGCTCTACAGTAGTGAGTTCATATCTACCTCCAAACGTGGAGTTAAAAAAAGAAATTCTTAACCCGGTTTGATAATTCAGATAAAAACCTTTGGATGGTCTAATGCGAATCAAGGGTGCAGCTAGGAGAAGCCGACTCTGATTAAGGGAGACAGTGGCATAGTACTCGGAGCTGCAACTGTGAGTGCCATCCCGAAGAAAGAGGAACTTAGGTAGCAGCGCAAGAAATGGTCACGGCAATCCTGCAAGATAACCAGTAAGAATAAACTCAGTTTAATTATAGCCACATAATATAGACTAGGTAGGAAAGAAAACAGTTTTAAAAATGTGTAAATTGACCAAGATAGTTCCCCCATGGAATCCATCTCATTGTAGTACATTGACTAGTCCGTTGTACCAGAAACATCTCAGATTCTTACTTTGCTGTTCTGACATTTGTAAGTTTCTATTTATTGACTGATTTTTTTTCTGATTATAGTTATAGGCCATTTGAGAAACAGAAAAATAAATATTACATTTGGATTACTTCTTCTAATTTCCACACAAATACATGATTTTAAATGGCATAAAATAAAGTATACAATGTATAAACATGATACTTTCCTAAAGATGGGATAGCATTCAGAATATGAGTGTATAAAAAGTGAATTAGAGATGATCAAGGCCAAAACACAAATAGGTAAGTAAAGTGATGCTCACAGGACTGTCTCCTTAAAGACTGAAACAAGAACTAACATCTTTGGATTCTCAATTTACGGTAGCTTCTGGAACTACATAATAAAATCAGATAGATTTGCTGCGTGCCTACCAATAAGGCACTTCTTCTGTGAAAAAAGCAGTCTGGGGACCTTAAAGATAATCAGTGCTTATCCTCATGATTCTTTTAAACACTATCTACTGTGTATTTATGACTCAAGCATTTTCAGACCAGGACTGAATTTGAAACAGATGTCTGCAGTATTACAGAGGATACAAAAATCAGAATTCTGGGCATTCAGACATTTTCAGTTTATACCCAACTGTGGAGTAAAAGAGACAATCTAAATAATTAGAAAAAGAACTCATGAAGTTCATATACATCTTTATATATGAAACTTTCAACAAGACTGTTTTATAGATAACGAGTATAGTGAAAAATACAGTAAACCTTCACTTTTTCTGCTTAAATTGTTAAAATCGTAAGCCAACTATTTGCAGGCAGAATAATTATTCCTTGAATATCACTTATCTGTCTGCAATCTTTTTAGCTGTAACAAATTGATGGGAAAATGAGAGTAGTAGTGTCTTTGCTTATGCTAGTTAAAGATGTCATCCCACTCAGGTTTTGACTTTAAGCACAAATGATTTGTGCCACTTCTGATGGTTTTAGTAACACATTACTACAACAGGGATTTCATCAGTGCATTTATTGATTATGACCTGTCTCTGAAACCTTACAGCTTCTGAGAGAAGATTTTGTGTGGAGGCAACAAAACTCCATGCAGAATCAGCTTGCATATACATTTAAACAGTGCAAATCACTTGCCGGAGAACATTTATATGACCTCACATATATGTAAGTGTCTGCATACTATCTGAAATTGGATATTAAAATATCTGTATCATTATTATGTGCCATTATGGCATTATACCAAATGACTTTACTTTTTAAGATATCAGTGAAATGCAGATATGTATACTCACATATATATTCTCTTATAAGTATAATGAACATTTAATTGTATGACTAAAATGTGTTCCAATGTATTAGAAGGTAAAATCTTACATTTCATTCTTAAAAATTCAAAATAAACAGCTTCATGTTTTATGTCTATCTCAGTTCTTGCCCTACTGTCTTCTGTTTCTGCAGAATCCTGATAATGCACACATACAATAAAAAAAAAATAAGTGAATAAGAAGAAAGAATCCAGAAACCCCAAATAGGATCCAATCCCAGAGTCAGACGAGTGACGTGGGAGTTGTTCAGGTTATTTTCATTTCTTGCCCAAGTTCCTAACCAGAAATCCAAGCAAGCAAAATGTAAGGGCCAAAACTAAAAAGAAGAGAAAAGGGGAAGAGAAAAGCACTATTTTTAACTGTGGGGAAGGCCTCTGTTTTGAAAGAGAAAGCAAAGTGCTGACTTCCAACTTTTTCGGATGAGGGTGATTTGCTGCTCTCTCCCACCACCCTTAAGATTTGCATGGTGTGATGAGTGGGTGCACAAGAAATGAGCACCATATGGTGGTTTTAGATTTAGCAATGAAAAGACAATGAAACAACATGGGGATTTGGGGTCCAGGAGACGGGAATCAGGAACCAAGCTGCACAGCTCTGCAAAGCTCATCACTAATCCCTGTCGACTTTGGTACCCTTTTAATTTTTCTTTTAAATCTAGGCATTGGAGAGTTTGAACTGTATTTATTCTTGTTTGCTTTGACTGGTAAATATGTTGCTTTTTCACTGTGAACATTTATGCTAATTGTTTGCTGCCAGGAGTTATTATATTTTAATCTTTAAAAAATTTTACCCATCAATAATTTGCTCAAGGATGGAAAAAAATTCAATGTTTGCTTCAGCAAACTGTAGAGAGGATTATAGATTCTCAGTGTCACCTTCTCTTTCTGGTGTGTCTTTCTTCCCCTTTATGAAGTACTGTTTTCCAGTCAGTCAATTTCTACCTGTAGATTCGACTCACAGCAACACTGCATCTTCAGACAAAATAAACAAGACATGGATACCCACCAACAACAGGGCAAGCAAACCTTCCTCGAGAACAATAACTAGATGGGGAATAAATCATGAAATGAGAGAAGCCAAAGATGGGAATTTTTTTTTGGAAGGATGCTAGCTAAGCTGAAGTTCTGCTCCTTCCAGTTTCCATGAGGCTGTTACATAAACTCTTGTGAAAAGATCTACTGAATGTCCTGGGAGCAAAGAGGAGGGAGTGCCTATTTAGTTGATTTTAAATTGTCAGTCCCCTCCCCCATTCATTCAGTAAATGAACTGTTTTGCAGAATAAGAGGGTTAAGGAAAGGCCTCAGAGACTCAGTCCGGTTTGTTTCCACATTCTGAACAGTCAATAAAGACATTTATTGCCTCATTAGGCATTTTGAGAAGATTTCTGGAAACCTGGATGACGTAAGACCAAAAGTAACCTAGTAAGATATTTTAAAAGTGGTGGCAGCTGAATTTGTGTTTGAGGTTTCAAGTTGCACATTATGTTGGGCTGACAAGGTGGCATTTTAAGACATGGTGGCAGACAGTGAGTGGGATAGATCGGGTGTAGGAGGGGAATGAGGTGGAAACTATCTTTTTCAAGTTCTGAATGTAAACACTGGCATATAATAAGTGCTGTAAAGCAATAGAGGACAGAGGAGTCTTAATAACAAATATCAATAGCCTCTTCTTAAAGAAAATGCAAATTGAGTCATTGAACTGGACAGTAGGCAAGACACACACCACATGAGGCAACTCAGCTTACTCCGGCTCACTGTGCTTAGCTGCGGGTTGACCAGGTGCACATGCTCAGGCTTATCGGCAGCCCGCCCTGGGCTCCAGGAATCTGTAGGCATTCCGCCTTCTCTGTGAAATTCAGAGACCCATTAGAAGGTCAGTGAAGGTAGGTTCATGTTGTGATCATTTTGTAGAAATGTCTTAACTCTTCAGATAATAAAGGAACAAACCGGCAGCTTGAACAATTGAATGGTTTTGTTTGTGAATGAAAGTTATCTTTGTTTTAAAACTGTGAACGAACATTTTTCCAGGAAGAAAAAAAAATTGAAGAGTAAATGGTTTTTAGTACGTCAAACACAGCAATGAGTTTTGCTTAAAACACAGTCAATCCTTATCAGCCTATCCTACATCAAAACATAAAAAGCCTTGATGAACTGCATACAATTAACAATAAAGTGAAGCCATCATAGTAAGTTTTCTAGATACAAGGACTAGAGATATTTGTTTCTCATAGTGAATACTGTGTTGGTGTGTGTGTGTGTGTGTGTGTGTGTGTGTGGTGTGAGTGTGTGCGTGTGAGGGGGGGATGGAGGGGAGAGAGAGAGATTGAGAGAGAGAGAGATAGAGAGAGAGGGAGAGAGAGAGAGGAGGGAAGAACAGAGAGATTTTTTTTATTTCAGATTTCAGTTGCTGTGATTTTTGGGAAAGAAATAATGAAATAATGAGAGACTTACTACGTTTATATGAATCCTGTTTATTTTATAAAAGACAGATTTCTTAACATGGTTTTGTGTTATTACAAGTTTCCAAATTTAGGAGTTGTTTCATCCTTAACTCTTTCAATTCAGACAGCTTTTTCACCCTTTTTCCCATTAAAATTTACGGGACGTAAGTTGAGACAGAAAAGCCATGCTTTATCCCCTGCTTTTTCAGTCACAGTCCAGCTGGCCTTGGTGAGCTCCCAATAGATCAGCCCCACTGTCTCCGTGGGTGGGTGCACCCCTCTTGGTCCTGACTTCCTTGCTCGTCTTCTCCCTCCTTCTGTTCCTCATTGGGACTTTGGGAGCTCAGTCCAGTACTCCAGTGTGGGTCTCTGTCTCTATCTCCATCCATCGCCAGATGAAGGTTCTATGGTGATATGCAAAATATTCATCAGTATGGCTATAGGATAGGATCATTTCAGGTTCCTTATCTTCAGCTGCCCCAGGAACTAACTGGGGACCTCGCCTTGGGCACCTGGAGGCCCCTCTAGGTCCAAGTCTCTTCCCAACCCTAAGATGGCTCCCTTAATTAAGATATGTGCTTCCCTGCTCCCCTATCCAACCTTCCTTTATCCCAATCATCCCGTTTCCCCAAGTTCTCCCCATCCTACCCTTCTCACTTTTCTCTCCCATTCTCCCCTTACCCCCCCCCCTTAAGATCCCGATTTTTTCCTGGCAATCTTGTCTACTTCCCCTACCCAAGAGGATAGCTATATGTTTTTCTTTGGGTTCACCTTCTTATTTAGCTTCTTTAGGATATCCAATTATAGACTCACTGACCTTTATTTAAGGCTAGAAACCAATTATGAGTGAGAACATCCCATGTTCATCTTTTGGGGTCTGGGTTACCTCACTCAGGATAGTGTTTTCTATTTCCATCCATTTGCATGCAAAATTTGAGAAGTCATTGTTTTTTACCGCTGAGTAGTACTCTAATGTGTATATATTCCACACTATGGCGGACAATGAGGGCTGCTGAGAAGCCAAGGACAATGGCACTGGGTTTTGATCCTACTTCATGTTCTGGCTGTGTTGGAGCCTAGCCAGTTTGGATGTTCACCTTCCTAGACCAGTATGGAGGGGGAGGACTTTGGACTTTCCACAGGGCAAGGAACCCTGACTGCTCTTCAGACTTGAGAGGCACGGGGAGAGGAGTGGGGGGAGAGGGAGAGGAGTGGGGGGAGAGGAGTGGGGGTAGAGGGAGAGGAGTGGGAGGGGGGAGGAGTGGGAGGCTGGGAGGAGGCGGAAATTGTTTTTTTCTCAATAAAACAAAAAGAAAGTTAAAAAAAAAAGCTATGCTTTGGTTAGGCCGAGGCAGAGACATTGAGAGAACACGCCATTCTATTACAGAGGCTCTCTCTTGATAGTTTTCTTCTGTAAAAAGTCATATTTGGGATGCATTACTTAAAATTGCCCTTTAATATTATATGGACAATAAATAAATTCACATCTAGGGAAAATGAAAATCTACTTGTAACCTGAAAGAAGAAATTAAAGTAGCGAAATGATGCTGCCTCTGATTAACCTTTTTCTAATTATCATTATAAAAGTTTCGGATCTGAGGTGCAGCCAAATACAAATGTTTCCTACTTTGTATATCGTCTATATATTATTTCTTTCTAAAGGCATATAGGATGTTCTTTGTAGAGATATTTATTGGCTATTATGTTCCTTGAGTCTGTCCTTAGCTGTTCAATTGAACAGCTATTTAATTACAGGGTATTGATTGCCGGCAATTAACAAAATTACAGCAGCAGACTGAGAGAAACTACTCAATTTAGGAAGCACAGATTGTGCCTGGTATATATTAGATACTCAACAAATGTTTAATGATTAGAATGAATGAATTCAAGGAGAAAATTAGATGATATTATTATAAAACTTATAAAGAAATATTGACAAAGTTCTAAAAATATTTGCAGGTCAGTGGCAAGGAATTATGAAAAAGCTTTCCGTGGAGGAGACGCAAGGTATTCAGAGAGTGGTCAGTCATTGAACTGAGTTGGTATTCTCACAACATCATGAAGAGCACATGTTAGTACTATCTTATGTGCTGTTATTCACCGTTTGCCTTGGGGAGTGGTTGGTCGTTGGTCACGGGAGTTTAGCAACTCAGATAAAAGTTAGAACAAACTTCTCAAGATGTTTTGTACTGTCAAGCTAAGTAGTTTATCCTCCTCTCATGAGGTCCAAAGTCATCATATTGTAAATAATGGGAAGCCAGTTATTTACAAAGAGATGCTGAGATTTCTTTTGGGACAAGAACCTGACAATTTTTTGATTGTGCCTAGATGGTTCATTGTCCAGCGTTTTTAGAACTTCCCCCACCCCTTTCAGCCATGTCATGTCCTAAACCAAGTGGAGTCATTCTTTATCCTCTAAATACTTATTGCCAATCATCAGTGATGTGGGATCTCTGTCACTGAACATGGGGAATTAATATTTGCAAATGATATATCCCTGTGGGTATTCTCATTGAATGAAAATGGCTCCCAGGGGTCCAATTTAGAGTGGCACTATTAGGAGATGTGTTCTTTCTGGAGGAAATACATTACTGAGGGTGGATTTCAGACAATCAAGCCAGGCTCAGTGTCACTCTTGTTGCCTTCTGGATTTGAACTCCCAGCTTTCTCTCCAGCACCATGTCTACTTGCATTCCACCCTGCTTCCCATCCTGATGATAATGGACTAAACCTCTGAACTATAAGCAGGCTCCAATGAAATGTTTCCTTATAAGAGTTACCATGGTCATGGTGTCTCTTTACAGCAATAGAAACCGAACAAAGACAATCCCCCACTGACATATTAGAGACTCTAATATCATGTTTCTATCTATTTTCTCTCGAGTCTTCAGCACCACCTCCCTCCATCAGAAATTTTTTTAGAGTTGTAAACAAATAGTCTGGACTCAGAGGTTATTCATATCTGAACACAAACTGATAGCTAACTTACAAATAAAAGTTTAAGCAGATGGTTAAGGTTCAAGCATTGGCAGTGCTACCAACTGACTGTGACCTTGAGCAGATTCTATACACACCACAGCTAGCTTTGGGAGACAGTGTCACCTTTATTCCTAGGTGTGTTGAAGAAATAAAAGAGTTAATTCAGCTATTGATCTGCTATAAGGACTCATAGATTATTATAGAAGTTGCTGTTTAGGGGAAGGAGATGATCTTATTAATGCTCTTCTCCTTTAATGGCTTCATTTTGATCATGTGAATGTTGCTGCTTTGTCAAAAGTCCACTGTCCTTCTACAAAGAGTGCATGATATTTTTTATTATTCTTGAAAATAATTTTTTATGCAATATTCTGTTTACAGTTTCCCCTCCCCCAGCTCCTCTCATATCTTTGCCATTTCACTACCCACCCAAATACAAACCTTTTCTTTCTCGGGAATATAAACAAGCATCTAAAATAATAGAAAAATAATATAATGATCAAACAAACTAGAATAGGGCAAAACAAACACAAGAAAAATCTCAAGAAAAATTATAGATGCAAAAACACACATTTGAACATAGAATCCCATGAAGATGCATATCTAGAAACCATAACATGTATACAAAGGACCTGTAAGCATGATGATGATGATGATGATGATGATGATGATGATGATGATGATGATAACAGTAATAATAAAAGCATGACAGAACATTATGAGACAAAGAACCTACAAAACATGATTGAGTTCATTTGGTTTGGTCTGTCTACCCAGGGGCATGGGGCCTAACCCTAAGTGTGATTTATATCTTATATCCCTGGTGAGACTCCACTGAAGAAAAATAGTGTTTTGTTTTCTGTAGTTAACAATTAGTAATAGTTTCTGGGTTAGGGATAGGGACTTATGCCCACTTTCTCTCTTAGCACTTTGACCCCATCTGGCTCAGACTTGTATAGGCCCTAAGAATACATGCTCTTTGTTTCGTCATTCTCTATAGTTTGACATGTAATAGCTGAACCTAAAGCCATACATTTTCTCATGTTATAGTTGAATGTTCAGGTCTACTGGATACCCAAGGGATATCTCAAGTTCTTATATCTCAAGAATAAGAAATTAGAGGCACAAGACAGTCATAGAAGAAGACACATTTTTAAGCCCAAAAGCATTTCTGAGAGTAGAAGTTAGCCAAACTTGAAGAAAACGTCCAGAGCTCAAAGGGGCCCTTGACCAGTGGATTGCTATCTTTTTAGCTTATTTGTTCATTGCCTTTTTTTTTTAAGTACATACAAGCTCTGTTATTCATTAGCCATGGTACTGGGGTTGGCCATTCTCCCAACAACTGTTTTCTTTCATATGCTAATGTTGACCGGTAGTGATGAGGCTAGCAGGCCTGCTTTTCGTCCACCCCGGCTCCCACATGGTTAGCTTTACATCCAAAATAACAACACACAAATTCTATTCTTTTAAACACTGCCTGGCCCATTAGCTCTAGCCTCTTACTGGCTAACTCTCATATCTTGCTTTAACCCATATTTAGTAATCTGTGTTGCACCACGAGGTGTGGCTTGCCCGGAAGATTCTAGCCTATGTCCATCTTGGCCTGGAGCTTCATCGCATCTGCCTCACTTCCCTTCTTCCCAGCATTCTGTTCTGTTTACTCCACCCACCTAAGGGCTGGCCTATCAAATGGGCAACACAAACAGAAGACCCTTCCACATCATTGACCCATTCTATACTTTATTCTCCTTCCAGTTCTCCTTCCACAGTTCCTGTCCAAGAACTGCAGTGATTTAAGCAGTGCAATGATTTAAGCAGCAGAAGGTACCTTGGCAGGTTGGAGCCAAGAGGTGGCACAAAGTCACTCCATGCAACAGATCTCACTTAAGAGGTTTATTGGTGGAGTGGAGGATGCCAAGGCTGTTTCTGAATGAGGGTAGAAGAGAAAGAGAGAGAAGCTAAGCCACTTGGTTTTTTATAAGGTGACATAGCATATTCCTATAGGATCAGAATGTGTTGCATCTTGGTAACTGATAATAACTTGTCCTGATGTTACTTGATCCTTGAGGGGATCTGGAGTACCTGATTGTTAACATCCAGAAATCCTTTTGTGGGGAGATAATGAACAATCTTTTATAATAATTTCCATGCTGATGAAGGACATAGTTCATGGCTCAACAATACCACCATGTACTTTCTCTCTTTGTTCTATTGATGGGACCAGAGGATCTGGTAGAAAGAAATGGTGGAATCTTTGTATCATAAGTTTAATCTGAAATTGATATGTACTAGAAGACACAGATTTCGAAGAAAAGTTAAAAATACAAATAAATTACTTGGACCAGTAACCACACCAAGTGAAAAATGTTGGACCAGGGAGATGGTTAAGGGGTGGAGTGCAAGTATTATGACCTGAATTTGGATTCCCAGAAGACACAGACAGAGGAAAAACATGGCAGCACATCCTTGTAGTCCCAGAGCTAGGAGGCAGAGACAGGGTGATCCTGAGCTCTTGATGGCCTGCTGTTGCGGGAGCTCCTTCTGTTCCTTCAGCCAAGATGGGATTGTTTGTGACTTATGCCTTCAGCCTGCTAGCTTAGCTAATCAGTAAGTGCCATGTTCAATCAGAGACACTGTCTCAAAAAATAATGTGGAGACTCATGGAGGAAGATACTCCGTGTTAACTCTTAACCTCAACACATGCAACATGGGAGGAGTGTATCCACCACCCCTTTTATACATACAAAGACATGTGAACCTGGAAGGCCATGACTATGTATTGCTCCTGGAAAGCCATTCTTACTTGGTTATTTCAGGAGGTGATCTCCGTTGGCCTATTTTAAAAAGAAGAAGAAAATAAGACATATTGGCTGGAGATATAGCGTTGTAGTTATTAGTTTTTCTGCTCTTTAGAGGATCTGAATTTAGTACCTAGCAACCATGTTAGGTGGCTCACAATGAACCCAACCACCATTTCTCCACCTGTAGAGGGTCCTACATGCTTTTCTGGCCTCTGGAGATATCCACAAACACATGGCATATACACATAGACACACAGATAAATACACAAAAATTTAAGTATAAATTCCTAAACAAAACATACTGATGGCTCCATATTGAGAATATGACAGAAAATGAAAGATAATTTTGGGAAGGAATCTTATGGTTGAATAGACTAAAATGAAAAGGGAATAAAGTTGCAAGACCTGAGATTATGTTATAACAAGCATGACAAATGAAAAATAAACTCCAAAGATAAGTTACAAATACTGGTATTTATTAAGAGGGCTTACCTTTGTTTTTAAAAGGCTAAAGTATCCTTTTATCTTGCTTGAAGAGAACTTATAAGCTATGCAAGATTTTTGCACTCTGCAGATGGAAGTAACCTTATCTTTGTGATGTCTTTGAGACTGAGGAGTCTTAGAAAATAAAGGTTTTGCTAGTTTTTTGGCTAAGTGGATAGTCCAGTGCTGACCCTGAAAATTCATTAACAATCATCAAAAAATATTTATTTCATTGACGATGAAGGAAAAGTAAAATCCACTTGTCAATGTCTTCTTTGGAGTGTTTCATTCCTTGTTAGGTCAAAGAAAGGCTGTGTGTTTTAGCTACCATTATTTTCATAGCCATTATATATTGTACTTATTCTAATGTCTCAGTGGTATAGAAAGTAGCTGGAGAAGTTAAGGGTTCAGAACATCCCCCTTTTAGGTTAAGGTACCCAGCGTTTTGCCATGCTACTAGGTAATAGATATTATAGTTTTAAAAGCTGGGATTGATAGTAGTAAGATTTTGTCTTTTGGGAATTCACTCTGGTTGATTTCTTTATAAATTATTTTTACACAGAGTCAAAGGTGATTAAAGTAGAGAAGGAAGCCTCAATACTGGAAAGAAAATGAACAGTTTTGCTTGTCACATCCAGAGTTATCCAAGGTGTCTTGATGGGAACCTGTAATTACTTGAGTGAAATTTTGATAGAGGGAGATTAGGCAGCATTGGTCTTTAAGGGCACAGTTTTTGGAGCTGATGATACATCCTTTTTCCTGAGGGTCGAACACTATTTCACAGTGGGGAATCCAGTTCCTGTGTCAAAAGTGGCTCCCGGGGGAATCTCTTTCCCAGGATTCTGGTTTTCCACAGCTACAGAAATCATTGCCTCTTTGGAAACCTCTATTTTAGTTTCATTTTTTCTTTTATACTATATGTATTAACATTTTACCTGCATAATATCTACATCCCACATGTTTGAAGAGCCGGAGAAGGTGGGAAGACAGCATCACTGACTTTAGGATGGGGTTACAGAGAATTGTATTCAACCATGGTGATTTTTAAGAAGTGAACCCTTTACTCTGCAAGAGCAGTCAGTGCCCTTAAATCTTTCTTCACCGATGGATTTCTCTGACACAATAGGTTATAATCTGCCTGGGAAGTATGTTTTTTTCAAAGCTAATGTTATCCACTGGGCTTATTTGTGTTTCCCTAATCAGTTTCTTGGACTTTTTGGACTTTCTCTTTTTTTCTCTGTGTTTGATAATCTCAGGAGCCAAATCAAAAGTTAAGTAATTTGGTGTGTCCAGATCTTATTTCTTTTTACTGATTTCTCCTAATGTTTGGAGCACACTCTCTGATGAAGTAAGCAACAATTTGTATCTGAACTTAGGAACAACTGCAAAACTATTCATACTTAACTACAAGTATGTCATTATTCATTTTATCATTCATATACTTTTGTGATTCATTTGGACATTCTGAAACTTGCTTATCTTTCTGTTTTTCTCCTTGGTTTTTACTGTGATCTTAGAATGATATTTATATTAAGGGAAAAAAATTCCAAGATGATCCTTAATCATCTTAAAGTATTTATTTTTCTTAATCTGTTTTAACCAGTATTAGTCTACGTTTTTCCTTTTAACTTTATAGTTCCAATTGTCTCATTTCCGTTAGAAAGCATAACTCGGAAAAAGAAAACAATTTCTGACCAAAATAACTACCTTACAATAGAAACACAGACAAACCATGTTAGAAGTCCTGGTAATACTTTTATTATCATCATTATGAATTTAACAGCAAATTTAAATTAACCAATTGGTTGGTGATTTTAGTCCTATTACACCAGGTGTGTAATTCTCAAGGTTGCTCAAACATTTTAGGGAGAGCTCACTTATCTGTCACACTATTAGATAGCCCAGGTGATCTTGACTGTAGGAGAAAGGAAGTTTAAACTTCCCATGGCAGGCGCCAAACTGTAGTAGGAGACTGCTTGTTTGTTCTTGGCTCTTCTGCCCTGGAATAACCACACAGAAACTATATTAGTTAAACCACTGCTTAACCCATCACTATATCATATTCCTAGTAAGCTCTTACATAATAAATTAACCCATTTCTATTATTTTATCTTTTGCCATGTGGTTTGTGGCCTACCAGCAAGTTTCCCACTGGCAGCTGGTGTCTTTCTGTCTCTGGTGGGGCTACATGGCTTCTCTTGACTCAGCCATCCTTCTCCCAGCATTCAGTATAGTTTTCTTGCCTAGTCTACTCTGCTTTATCAACAGGCCAAGACAATTTCTTTATTCATTAACAAACAAAAGCAACACACATACAGAAGAACTTTCTACATCATTTTCCCTTTTCTGTTTAAATAAAAAGGAAGGTTTAACTTTAACATACTAAAATTACATATAAAAAACAGGTATCAAGGAAGAATTACAGTTACATATTTATATTTACTTTATCTTTTATCATAACTAAGGAATACTATAACTATCAATTCTTCAACTCCATCAAAGACCACAGAAGAATATAATATTACCTAAGTTAAGAGGAAGTGCATTGTAAGCAACATCCAAAATTCTAGAATTGACAGAGACATCTCACTGCCTGGACAGTCAGTCACCCAAAGGTTCTTCTGTAATATTGGAGCATCCATCTTTAGCCTACAGGTCCATAATATGCAGCAGACATTTCATGAAGCAGGAAATTTCAAAGACAGTTCCTCCTATATTGGCAGTTTATAAGTCACATTTTTCTGAGTCCTGCTGAATGTCTGGCAGGGACCCCAAAGAACCATCTCACCTTTAGACAAAGTTCAGCAGTCACTTCTCTGTGGGTCCTGCATGTCCAGTTCACACTGTATACCATCAAGTAGTCCAGGCAAGAGCAGTTGCTTGCCCAAATGTTTAGCAAACTCCATGAGGATCCTCTTCGATGCCCATCATCCTCCTGAAGAAGATTGGTATTTCCAGGAGCAGATGTGTCTCACTGAAAAGTCCTAATTCTTAAAACATTTTAATGCCAAATTCTGTAGACTTTGAAATGTTTGAAGATTATCTATCTAACTGAAATATATCTTTATATATTTAGAAAACCTAATTAATATGACTAGAAGCTTGACTACTATAAATGATTATCTATTAATCTATATTTGTTAATTATACATTATATTTTTAAATGAGCTGTACAAGCAAAATACTTTAATTAAGAGCAGAAATATATATAAAACAAAATTGGCCTTAAATATGTATCCATAAACCAGTGCAAATCTCTATAGCATATCCCCATTTAAATGTAAATAAATATTTATAAACAACCATTTAGGGAATTTCAGCATAGTTCTCTCCAAACTGCTTCCTGCTTTTTGTTGGGTGAAGTAATTTGGGGGATGTTCATTGCGACCTTTTGGGGATCTTGGTCCATCAAGCCACATTATCTTGCAATTCCATAGGTTCTTATTTTCTGTAGAAACAAAAGAAGAACCTCTTTTCCAAAGTAACATATCCTTAGACCCATATTTTGAAGTCAAGATAACTTTAACTTATATATGTTGGTTTAGCTTATCAGCCTGTGCAATAAAATATCTCTCTGTACTTAGCTCCCTCACAGTCAAAAATTTTAAAGAAAACGCAATAATATACATAATCCAGACTCTCTATGTAGATTTCATCTTTACATGACTTTTTTTACTCTATTGTTTTTTCTACAAGTTTAATATTTATTTTATTATCGTTGCTCATTTAATCTATGAATGTCTGTTTTCTTTTATATTACACTCACTGTCTCTTTACTCTCTTTCTTCCTCTCCCAAGCCTATGTACACTTATCCAACACTGTGACCCATTTAGAGGTCTATTTTATCGGAATTTGTCTTTATTGTTTATCTGTAACCATTTTCTGACCAGAAGCACTCCCCTTTTTATAATGCTAAGCATACATGACTAGGGCCAACATGGCCCTGCCTGCTTTCTCAATCCAGTCCAACATGGCTGAGGCATGTTTGCCACCTCCGAAAGCCATGCACATGCCCCATTTTAAGGCATATAGTAGGTCTATATTGTCATTAAGCAAGTTGTAATACTCTGCTCACAAACCCCATTTAAATGTTCTATAGCCGGACCTCACAAGAAAGAGTTAGAGCCATTTGTGCTGGTGAGCCATGAAGCCACCATTTTAAAACTATGCTTTTTTTTTTTTTCTGCTACTGCTGAATAAGAAAGACCTCTCTTTAATGAGCTGCAGCATGCTGACAGCAAGCAGAGCCCATCTGGGAAAAAATGCAGCTAAACTTTGTTTTTTTAGTGTCTAGAATTCCTTTCCAAGTCCTCCCAGGTTTTATATGGATTTAGCTAGCACATGTTGGAGTGCCAATCTATTGTAGAAAAGGCTGCTTGCTTGTTTCTGGCAGCTCAGACCTGAAATAACCACAGAAAAACTGTATTAATTAAATTACTCCTTGGCCTCTTAGCTCTAGTTTTTTATAGGCTAGCTCTTGCATCTTAATTTAACCCAATCTGTGTATTGCCATATATCTGTGGCTTACCAAGTAAAGTTCCATCCAGCATCTGTCTCTGGCTACATGGTTTCCCTCTAAATCCACCTTCCTTCTCCCAGCATTCAGTATAGTTTTTCCTGCCTAGTTCTATTCTACCCTATCAACAGGCCAATTAATTAAAGTTTCTTTATTCATTAACCAATAAAGCAGCACATATACAGAAGAACCTTCTACATCACCACCTTGCTAGGCTCTCTCATAGTTTGACTGGGTTTGAACTATGACTTCTGATGTTTCTATTCTGATTTGTATTCTGTATTATGCATCCCTACTACGTTCTTTGCTTTTTCAGTATTTCTTTTATCTCAGTGGAATATGTGCTCTCTCCCAAGAAGCTCTAAAATAACCCATGCTTCAGAATAACTGCAAAGAAGAGCCTTGCCTTCTTAAATTCTTCTGGGTTTGGGTTCAGTTTACCATGTGTGTTAAAATAATAAAATAGACAATTTTTTCTTGACCTTATATTCTAAATAATGATACATTATGTGGGATAAGAAACCCATATTCTCAGGAATGGAGCTGTGTGCATTAGTAATTCTCAACATTCCTAATACTGCAACCCTTTAATTCAGTTCCTCATGTTGTGGTATATAATTAGTTTGCTGCTACTTTATAAGTACAATTTTGGTACTCATATGAATCATAAAATAAATATCTGAGAGCAGGCTAGCTGATATTTGGCCATTGTGGGGTTAAAAATCCACAGGTTGAGAACCTTTGAAAACCTCTAATGTACTCTGAAAATACAGGAAGGATATGAAAATATAGATAAGACAGATTAGAAGATGGCAGAGCAAAGAAGCACAAAATGTGAGCAATAAACTATGGAGTAAAGCCAGGAAGTAATGAAAAAGATGAGAAGAAGAATATGGCAGTAGCCAGGCAAAGGACTATCCATCATTGAAAATTCTGGGGAAGCCTGAGTGCTGTTTATGGGACACAATTACCAGGAGTGAACTGAAGCAGTAGTAGCTACCTTCCAGTCAAGTACTGTCATGGCCACCAACATGCTGGTGCTGCCATCTTGACTAACATTGTCATGGCTGTCACAACACAGGCACCTTCCTCTCAGTTACTTTGGGTTATTCTATGCTCACTCTGAGGCTTTAATGCATTTTTGACCCAGTGGCCAGGACTTCACATGTGCTTAGGCATGGGCAGTATTATGTTCTCTGCTCACTTGTGGGCAAAGGAACAGACATCAATCTATCTGTGGCTCAACTCTCAGGCTCTGCCCTGAGACCATGGTGTTGCACCCAGCCATCTTTGTAAAAAAGCAGAGGCTATACTACCAATACCCAACTGTAGGATGTGAAAAGTTGAGAGAAGTGGGGGAGAGAGGGAAATAGTTTGTCAGGCTACCATCGATGTTTTGGTTGTTACACAACTTCCAGCAACATAAATTGCACCCACAGTTTCTTTGGGTATGATTGTTGGAAGGGGATTAAAGTAGGATGTATTAAGGGAAAAGGTTTGGAGTTCCTATGAGGTCTATGTGGCAACTCTCAACAACTGCCAGACAGAGACCCACATCAGAGCACTGGACTGCGCTCCCAAGGGCCAGTTGAAGAGCAGGAGGGAGAATATGAGCAAGGAAGTCAGGACCGGGAAAGGTTGGTCCACCCACTGAGACAGTGTGCCTGATCTAATGGGAGCACACCAAAGCCAGCTGGACTGGGACTGAATGAGCATGGGATCAAACTGGACCCTCTGAATGTGACTGACAATGGGGGCTGACTGATAAGCCAATGATAATGGCCCTGGGATTTGTCTCTACTGCATGTTCAGGCTTTTTGGGATCCCAGTATATTTGGATGCATACCTTCCTATACCTGGACGGAGGGGGGAGGGCCTTGGACATTCCACAGGGCAGGGTACCCTGCCCTCTCTTAGGACTGGAGGGGGATGGGAGAGGATGAGTTGGGGAGCGGGAGGGAAATGGGAGGAGGGGAGGAAGAGAAAAATTTGAATGGTATTATTTATAAAGCAATAAAAAGTAATATAAAATAAAGAAAATTTCAAAAACTTAAGCACATAGATGTCATTTCCTGGCACTCTGTTAGCCAACTATCATAAGTGATATTTAGGTTCAGTGAGCACCTGTGATATTTTCTGCTTCCTGTGCCCTAAAACTAAACATTGTATAAGGACACACATATAGCTGTGTGTATACCTGTGAAGGAGAGATCGTTTGTGAAGAAGGAGTTTCCTAAATTGGAAATGAGCAAGAGCCATGAGACGTTAAGAGTTCAGTGGTACCAGTATCATCGCAGCATTGCTGTTTATATAACGTGCATGTTTTTCCATGTTCTATTACATATTGACACCAGTAGGCGAAGTTTGCTGTCCTTCTCCCTGCCAACAGTTCCTTTCCTATTCCCTACTCTCCTGTCACACAAGTTTTAAATTACTATTTCTTATTTAAATGTCAACATTCATATGTTTTTTTCTTGACATTTTTATTGCTAAAATGGTTGTTTTTAATTTTTATTTTAGTAAGGGAACTTTATGAATGACTAATATTGACAGCTGTTGGTTACTGCCAAGATATAATTACCACTATTGCACCTTTGGAGATACCTTGTTATACTGGTCATTGTTGTTATTAATAGGTGTTTTAGCTTGATAGAGCTACTGAGTGGTTTTCTACCTTGAAGGCTTGTTTGTATTGCTCCTTCAGTATGAATAAAACTAGTCCTCAGGCAGGAGGCTCCAGATCAGAGCCACACCATTTTTTTCAACTCCTGTGTTTCAAGTATGAGGTGTCTTCAGCAATAGAGTCTTAATTCTTTTTCTGGAGGCAACCAAAGACAATAGTAACAGCCTATTTTGTCTGGACTTTTCCTTTTTTTGGATTCTACTGGCCAACAAAAGTAAGTTTTCCATGTCTGGCACTGAAGTTTTTATCAAATAATCTATGGTTTTTAGGGGAGCATTGTTACTCCAGTTACATAGCTACTTTCTGCTATCCATTATTTTACTCATCTTTCCTCGGATGCCAATTTTGTATCTAATAGTTCAAGGAATAACCAATGAGTATCAAATATACTTTTCAATTGGAAAAACAAAAAACAACCCTTGATTTTTTATTGCTCTATGGATTCTATTTTTAAAACGCCTCATGGATCTTTGTGAGTCTTTCTAGATTTTCTTAAGACTTACATTCTCCTTTTAACTTGTTAATGGTAGATGGAGATTTAGCTGACTTAGAGTGATAGGCTTTAGGGTGAAAACCGCAGTGTGTGGAGTTTATAAAGCAAGCAGCCACGTTGCCCCTCCGAATAAGCCATTTAGGAAGACACAACCCCTTATATGTCAGCTTTCTTTCCCATCAAATTTAACCATGGCCTCTTTTAAAACCTATTTTGGTTATGTGAGATAAATAAGAAAACTCTTTAGAAGGGAAATCACTAAAGAAACTTAAGGGTACTTTTGATGTTATGCTTAATCTAAAAGGATTTAAAGTCAGGAAACACAATCCAAGAAGACTTAGATTTGAGCATGACTAGTGTGCATGAGGCAATGAACTTTATTACCAGTAACTAAATTAATTAATCAAAATCAGGATATCACAAAAACAGAGCCAAATTATCTGTGAAAGATCTTGCATTGATAATATTTACTTGGAAATGTCAGGGCAGAAATAGTGTGAATTTTAAATTATGTAAATAGTAAGATCTTTTTTGAAATTACCATTTTATGCAAGTAGCCTATTTTCTTACTTCTCTCAATAGTTTTGGAACAGAATGGTGTTTTCATTAAAGCAAAATATGTCAAAATGATTTAGCCATTCATTTGAATTAACATGTTTTTAAGGAAAGTCTGTTTTTCTTACCTAAGCTCTTCAAAAACAAAAGGCAATTCACAATTGGGTTGATACGTAGATATTTTCTTTATAGATAGATAGATAGAGAAAGATAGATAGATAGATAGATATCTCCAGATACCAAAATTCATTGTTTTTGAAATTCTATAAATCATCATTTGAAACAGTTGAAAGAATACGAGGCCACTTCCTACATATAACCCCCAGTAACACAGACAATAAGAGCAACAGTGAATAAATGGGACCTCCTGAAACTGAGAAGCTTCTGTAATGCAAAGGACACTGTCATTAAGACAAAAAGGCAACCTACTGAATGGGAGAAGATCTTCACCAACCCCCCATCAGACAAAGGTCTGATCTCCAAAATATATTAAAAAAACTCAAGAAACTAGACATTAAAACTCTAACCCAATTAAAAAATGGGGTACTGAACTGAACAGAGAATTCTCAAGAGAAGAATTTCAAATAGCCAAAAGACACTTAAGGTCATGCTCAACCTCCTTAGCGATCAGGGAAATGCAAATCAAAACAAATTTGAGTTATCATCTTACACCTGTCAGAATGGCTAAAATTAAAAACACCAATGATAGCCTATGCTGGAGAAGATGTGGAGTAAAGGGAACACTCATCCATTGCTGGTGGGAATGCAAACTTGTGCAACCACTTTGGAAATCAGTGTGGTGGTTTCTCAGGAAACTGGGAGTCAACCTACCTCAGGATCCATCAATTCCACTCTTGGGAATATACCCAAGAGATGCCCAATCATACTACAAAAGCATTTGTTCAACTATGTTCATAGCAGCACTATTTGTAATAGCTATAACCTGGGAACAACCTAGGTGCCCCTCAATAGAAGAATGGATAAAGAAGGTGTGGCACATATACACTTTAGAGTTCTGCTCAGCGGTAAAAAACAATGACCTCTTGAATTTTGCATGCAAATGAATGGAAATAGAAAGCACTTTAATGAGTGACATTACCCAGACCCAAAAAGATGAATATGAACCTTCATCTGGAGATGGATGGAGATAGAGACAGAGACCCACATTGGAGCACTAGACTGAGCTCCCAAGGTCCAAATGAAGAGCAGAAGGAGGGAGAACATGAGCAAGAAAGTCAGGACCGTGATGGGTGCGTCCACCCATGAAGATGGTGGGACTGATCTAATGGGAGTTCATTAAGGCCAGCTGAACTGGGACTGAACGAGCCTGTGATCAAACCAGACTCTCTGAATGTGGCTGACAATGAGGGCTGACTGAGAAGCCAATGATAATGGCACTGGGTTTTTATTCTACTGCATGTACTAGCGTTTTGGGAGCCTAGTCTGATTGGATGCACACCTTCCTAGATCTGGATGGAGGAGGGAGGGCCTTGGACTTCCCACAGGGCAGGGCACCCTGACTTTTCTTAGGACTGGAGAGGGAGGGGGAGAGGGAGTGGGTGGGAGTGGGAGGGAAATGGGAGGAGGGGAGCATATGACCTAAGTGATACTATCTGCCCCATCTTATACACCAAATAGAAAAACCGATTACTTTAGTAACATACGATTGCAAGAAATAGACAAATAAGCATGTGTAGAGGCCATATCTAGACTTTATCACTGTCCATGTCGAAAAGTATTGCCACCAATTAAAATTTGTACTTAGTTATTATATAGCATAAGTGTGTAATGGGCAGATTATGGTCATTACAGAGGGACTTTGTAATATTTGAAGAATTACATGGAGAGACATTTAAACCCAGTGCAATGTTGTAGTGATCTGTTCTGCCTCCCAAATCATTGTCAGTTTATGCAGTAACAGAGCTTTTCCAGACATTGCTATTGCGTGTCTTGTCTAAAGTCTCTGTGCTCACTAATTGAGCAGGGAGAAGTTTGCTGGTCTTGAGGTCATTTGTGAAAACTATAATATAGTTTATTGGAGCAAGCATAGTAATGTTTCTGAAGGAGCATTCTTTTGTAATAGTTTATTGTAAACTATGTAAATATATATTTAATTTATGGTGATTTGGAGAAACTTAATTTCAAATATGTAAGGCTCCATGGTTTCAGTACTGTATTAAGAATGTGGAAAATTTTTGGTTTTGTTTATTTGTTTGTTTGTTATTTTTTATTTTGATTTTTTGATTTTTAAAATGTTAGCATTTTTTTCTGGGGCATATTAGATATTCAATCCCTTCACTTTGCTCAGAGATCATATTAAAATATCACCATAATTCCTCATAGCATTCATGGTCCAGGCCTCAACTTCTATAAAAATTCTCCTTAACTTTTCTCTGGATGTGGAATCTTTGATATCTTGTTTGTCTGAGATAGGGTCTAACTTTGTAGCCAAAGATATCCTGGAATTTACTGTGTTACCCAGTGTGACATTCTGCTCATGACAATCCCCTTGTCTTGCTTTAGCCTTCTATGTGATAAGATCATGGCTACGAACAAACACATCTGGCTGTCTATTTCAAATAAGATTATTCATCCCAAGGGTGTGGAGATGCACACTTTTAATTTGAGACCTTTGGAACTTGAGACAGGCAAAAATATCTGGGAGTTCAAGGTCGTCCTGGTCCACACAGCAAGTTGTCATTCATTCAGAGCTACAGAGTTAGATTTTGTCTCAAAACAATTATACTTCTTTAGGGTTGATGTGCTTCATCTAGGAGATGTGTCCATAGATGTTTATGAAATTTTAAGGGGCTTTTCATAATGTAACTCATGTAATTCCCATGAGAAATAGAAAATGAACAGTGTTCATCCTTTCTGCAACAGTGAAGAAACGAGGTTGAGTGACTTTAGACACATTCCACAGTTGCCTATGGCAAAAATCATATTCAATATTTTCTTTCTTTCATAAAAAACATGTTTGAATGCTGAGGCACCTTCCTTATATAGTCCATCCACTTAACGTCTTCATCTTTCTGAAGTAAGGATTCTAATGTGAACATTTTTATCTTCTAGATAGCTATCACATGTCAGTTTTGAACTAAAATGATGCAGCAATGTTTCTAATATTTTTCTGTAAGATGAAGTAGAAATTCTTTCAATGAAACACACACATATGTATGCAAATATATATGAATATACATATATATATACACATATACATATCTTGCCAGTTACCAAGCCGATTTTTCAGTTGCCTTCCCTTTCTTTTCCTTTTCTAATTATGTTTCAATAATTGTATTCTCTAGAGAAAGAGAGAGAGACAGAGATGGCAATTTGCCTGATAAGTAGAAAGAAAGAAAAATATTCACATGACCAATGAAGGCTTTCAGAGAAGCTTGGTATGTGTTTGAGTTAGGTAAGCATGTGTGTTTCTCATGTTTTCTAACTTTAATTTCTATTTAATAAAATTTATTATAAGCAATTGTTAACAATTATGAGTTTATAAAGTTTTGCTTTATCCTAAAAGGTAATGGAAATTTTCCACAACATTTAAATATCCACTGAGGAAAAAATTCTTCAAAAGTATTCATAAACTCTGAACTGAATTTGAACATGCTTAGAAACATGGATATTTAACAAATTTATTTCTAGTTATCATTTAAGAATCTATTCAGTGCCAAAATATTTAAATGAAATACTCAATCTGATGATAGCTTTCTGACCCAACTCACTCTTTCATGGAAAGATAAAACTATAAAGCTAGCCTCTACTGATCACACATATTATAGTAATTTATAGAATTGCTGACACTTTCATAAATATCATCATTTATTGTTCATTATTTCATTCTTTTCCAAGGTCCTAAACAACTGAAGACAGCTTTTAGTTTGAGTATTTCTTCACAAACTACATTCAAAAATTTCTAAAATGTACTACAATTCCAACAAGGTCTTTCTAGTATCACACTAAATGAAAAATGCTATGTTGATTCTCTTGCCGACTATGAGGTTTTAACTATGAGTGATTAAAATGAGAGCCTCCAGTCTGCTTTTCAGCCCAATGGAGCTTACACCATAACAAAAGTGGTAAGACATCAATTTAAATAGACAGAGAGAGTTTTTGTGTATGGCTCAATTGGGAGAGTGCTTGTTTAGTAAATGCTAAAGTCCCAGGATCAGTCGCCAGAGCCATATAACATTAAAACATCATGCCTATAATCTCAGCATTTGTGAGATGGAAGCAGGAGGCTTGGAAGAAGTTCTAGACCACAAAGTTTAAGAACAGCCTGGGAAACATGAGACAATGCCTCAAAGAACAAAAATATAAAACACCCATGGACTGATGCTTAAACATATCAACATAGAATAATATAACTGGCAAGAAAAGTTAACAGGTATGTCAAAGGAATAGCCCTCAAGGATGTGCTGTTTTAAAGGCAATTTTGAAGAGCTGCAGATATTGATACTTAGAAAATAGGCATCATGGCAGTTGATAGTTGGGTGAAAAATTCAAAGTCAAGGGGCAAAATGGCTTAGAAGCTTAGAAGCAGCACTGTAACAAATAGGGGTTTGCAGCTTGCAGCAAAGGTTTGGAAAACAGCAGAATCCCCCCCCCCCCTTTTTTTATTTTTATTGAGAAAAGGAAAAAAAAGTTTCAGCCTCCTCCCAACCTCCCATTTCCCTCCCCCTCCTCCCACCCTTCTCCCCCTCCCCCCACTCCTCTCCCCCTCCCTCTCCAGTCCAAAGAGCAGTCAGGGTTCCCTGCCCTGTGGAAAGTCCAAGGTCCTCCCCCCTCCGTCCATGTCTAGGAAGGTGAACATCCAAACTGGCTAGGCTCCCACAAAGCCAGAACATTAAGTAGAATCAAAACCCCGTGCCATTGTCCTTGGCTTCTCATCAGCCCTCATTATTCGCCATGTTCAGAGAGTCCGGTTTTATCCCATGCTTTTTCAGTCACAGTCCAGCTGGCCTTGATGAGCTCCCAACAGATCAGCCCCACTGTCTCCGTGGGTGGGTGCACCCCTCGTGGTCCTGACTTCCTTGCTCATGTTCTCCCTCCTTCTGCTCTTCATTTGGACCTTGGGAGCTCAGTCCAGTGCTCCAGTGTGGGTCTCTGTGTCTATCTCCATCCATCACCAGATGATGGTTCTATGGTGATATGCAAGATATTCGTCAGTATTGCTATAGGATAGGGTCATTTCAGGTTCCCTATCCTCAGCTGCCTAAGGAACTAACTGGGGACATAGCCTTGGGCTCCTGGGAGCCACTCTAGGTTCAAGTCTCTTGCCAACCTTAAGGTGGCTCCCTTAACTAAGAATTGTGCTTCCGTGCTCCCCTATCCAACCTTCCTTTATCCCACTCATCCTTTTTCCCCAAGTTCCCCCCATCCTCCCCTTCTCACTTTTCTCTCCCCATCTCCCCTTACCCACATCCCACCCCACCCCCAAGATCCCAATTTTCTCCCCGGCAATTTTGTCTACTTTCCATAGTCAAGAGGATAACTATATGTTTTTTCTTGGGTTCACCTTCTTATTTAGCTTCTTTAGGTTCACCAATTGTAGACTCCGTGACCCTTATTTATGGCTAGAAATCAATTATGAGTGAGTACATCCCATGTTCATCTTTTAGGGTCTGGGTTACCTCACTCAGGATAGTGTTTTCTATTTCCATCCATTTGCATGCAAAATTCGAAAAGTCATTTCAGAATCCCTTTGATCTCTCACTGCCACCTCAGAATGTGACAAGCTTGAGTTGTGGGAAGACTTTAGAGATGACGAACTGAGCTGATGTCATTCAGAATCTGTTCAGAGTCTAGGGAAAGGTCAAGATTACAATGGGTTAGAAGGATTTAATAAAAAAAAATCAGGCAGGGATAAAAAACATAATTGAGGGGTTTATTACTTCCTGTTGCAGTGATAGAACAATGTGACCAAGGCAATTTATAAAACAAAGAGTTTATCTGGGCTCATGGTTCCAGAAAATTAGAGTCCTTAATAATGATGGCGACAGCATGACCACAGATTGCAGGCTGTAGGTTTGGTGTCTGGTACAGGAAGCTGAGAGCTCACATCCTGAAGTTCAAGAGAAGAGAGCAGTTGAAAGTAGGCAAATCTTCTCATCTTAAATCACATCTCATTCCCAGTGATATCACCTAACCCTATCCAGACAGCACCAGAAACAAGGACCAAGTGTTTGCATGCCTGAGACTACAGCAAACACGGCTCCTTTGAGTTACTACAAGAGGACAGCACCCAACAATAATTATTTCATCTCACAGCATGTTCTATTGAGCCATTGTGATGTAAAATGACATTTAAATAATTAGACTCCATGGAAAGTGTGATACAGGCAATGATGTATGAACATATTAAGAACTTAATACTGAAAATGTGCCTAAGCCATTAAAGCTTTTTTAAAAAAGAATTTGACAAAATTGTCAGAATAATAACTAATTTGCTAAAATGGAAGCCCCATTTTTCCTTTCTTTCTTTCTTTCTTTCTTTCTTTCTTTCTTTCTTTCTTTCTTTCCAGAGTGTCTCATGCTTGGCAATATTACTGTTTCAGCCTTCAAAGTGTGGGGATTAGAGGTATGAACCACCAAGGCCAGCTGGTTGATCATTTTCAATCAGGTTCCCTTACTCTTTTCTCGTATAGATTATTGTGTTTTCATTTCTTTTTGATACTTTTATCAGTTGTAAAATAGAAACTTTAAATTCATGTAAGCAAGCACCATCTTTGATTTCTGACAATCCATGGCTATTCCACTTTCAGTGATCTTGTCTATAACAGAACAGCACTCACCCATGCTGTACCCTAATAATATCCAAACCTTTTGAACTCATTGAGAAGCAAACCCAAAAATGTACTGTTCATTTCCATAGATCTTTCACCTACATTGGAAAGCAAGACTTCTTGTTCATTTTATGAACAGACATATATCAGAACCTTTTCTTTTTTCTGAGCTGCTAGGAATCCATCTGTTCTTCTATTATTCATGCTTTGGGGTAAACGGAACATTTGATGCACACAGCTAAGTTTTTGAAAGTCATCACATCCTACAAATTGCCTAAGCACTCTCCTCTGATTAACAGTGAGAATTTCTCACAGATGAATGGAAAAAGAGCTCAGGCTGAAATAGAAACCAGCATCGTGTTGTCTGATTCGCATCCTCCCACTCACAGGGCTGTGTCCACTAGAGGTGACCTGAACTTACCTTTTTGAAGTTGCACGTCATGACTTTGTATAGCAGCTCTGGAACAGGGCGGGAAGCATTTTAAAGCGCTCTCTCTCTCTCTCTCTCTCTCTCTCTCTCTCTCTCTCCCTCCCTCTCCCCCCCCCTCTCTCTGTGTGTGTGTGTATGTGTGTGTGATAGCATCTTAGAAATTGTTGACTGATGCTGTCCTAAAAACAGAGGCTATCCCATCCAAACTCTTGATGCGATAGTTACAACCATCATCAAGATGGGTATAGGTGTTACAGTGATTATTTCTTTTAGGAACACAGCACGTGAGACGTGATTTCCAAACTATGTTTCAGAGACCAGATAATTCTAGAGTGTTCTGTTTTCAATATGTTAGTGTTAATGGAAACAGCGATGCTTCCTAATGTGTCACTGTGAAGTCCTTTGTGGCCATATTGTGTCACTTTCCCAGGGAACTCCCTGCTGTTTGACCCTTATTCCTGCGGAAATGGACAGGACCTGCATTGACCTGAGGTGGGTAACATAGTTTCTCCAGGAATGCAGAAGGAGAAGCATTAGAATAGGATGTTTTGCAGAAATAGCAATGGAGGAGCTCATTCTTTTATGTAAAATCATTTTGTCCATTGTTCTCAGTGTGCTTGGTGGAAGTTTTGTTTTTAAAGGGCCTTCTATTGAGGAAAATACGACTTTGCATTTGATTTGTTTTGGAGGTAAATGAGATAGCTCAGGCTCTTTTATTAGAAAGTTGATAAAATCAGCATTAATATTACCCATGGGAAGCTTTTGAATGAGTGTCAGTTCTGAACTTATGAATCAACCTTTCTTTTCCTCAGGACTTCTCTTTAGATTGCTCATGGTGAAGGGAAGATAGAATGTAATAGCAATAACCAATGGGTGCTTTTTTTTGGAATCAGTCCAACACGCTGGAGACCAGGTAAAGATAATTTGCAAGTTTTTAGAGAAGTATACATTGCCTTTAAAATAGAAATTTAAAATCAAGCTTGACTTACATATTTCTTCAGAAAATTATATTTACTATTAAGTGAAGTGCACATTTATTTATAAAGATACCAATTTCACTTCTCTAAGAAGAGAACTGTGTTTTACTAAAACAAATACTGACATTAATTATTCTATTAAAGTTATATTAACAGTAAGATACATGTGTTTTTATTCTTTTTCCTTTTATAATCACACGCATATATATTATATAGTTTGATCATATTCTCTTCCCTTTACCCATTCATATGCCCCCCCATTCCCTTTCACCAAACCCCTTCTTTTCTCCTGTAATTACACACCGTACTTTCATGACCTTGTGTGTGCATGTGCCTCACTGTACTTAATTAGGGTAGTCCAGTTGAGTGTAGTTCAGGGGGCTATTTACTTGAACAAAGGCCATGATGGACCACTAGCTACATCATTGAGGAATATGGCTGCCCCTCCTCAAGCCACATTAGCTGTTTGTGGCTCCTAAGTGAGGATCAGAGCACTTGGAGCCCCTCTTCTATCTAAGATAGAATGATGTGACCAAACATTGGAGGTATCCACTGAATCTGCAAATTCATGGGTACAGAGCCATTTCAGGTCTAGGAGACAGCGTTTCACAGCACTCCTTCATATCTTTCCGGTGTAACATTCTTTCTTCCCCCTCACTGATGTTCCCTGAGCCTTGGAAGTGGTGACATAGATGTCCCATTTGGAGCAGAGCACTCAACAGTCATTCATTCTCAGCACTCTGGACAGTTAGAGACTCTAAATTAAAGTCACCACAAACAAAAACATCTCTGACCAAGACTGAGAATAGAATTAGTTTAAAATTATAAACAAAAATATACAGAAGACATATTTACAGCACATCCATCTAGCAAAACAACAGAAACAGGCTCACCCCTTGAACCTATGACCTTCTCAGACATGGGATTCTGACAAGGTTTACAGATCCCAGTGTGATTTTCCCCCCATGCTGTGGGTCTGAAATCCCACCAGAAAAAAATGGCTGCTTAACCCCATATCAATAATATCATTAATGTACCAGAGGCATTTTATTGGACAGGAGTGTGTTTCATCTTGCGGTATTGACAACTGGTTAAGAAAGACTGTTTTCATAGCACCCTGCACAGCCTCTCTCTTCTCATATGCTGCAAGCTAGCCAGCAGAGAGGAAACTGTCACCTCAGTCCACCCTTCTTTCTCTACATCCTCGCCAAAGTATGTAGTGTCTTCAGTCATAAGGTCTTACTGTCTGTCTCCAGTGGGCACTAAGACCATAAGCAATAGACTTTATGGTTTCAGTGGCCTCTGAGCCTCGTCAAGCAGCAGCTCATAAGGTGGTGTACCCATATTTGGTATGGGGACATATTAGCTTATGGCTTCTCAAAGCAGCTTTATCACCTTCTTCCTATCCCTTTGCAGTAGAAATTATTGTGAAGTTCAAAGCTCCTGTTTCTGGCTAGGTTGACCATCAGAAATCCCAGGAATCATCAGTCCCTGTCCACCTTATCAGCTCAGCACTGAGGGTACAGACATGCACAGAATCATATGTGGTATGTTACACAGGTGTTGGTATCTGAGCTCTGTTTCTCTTGATGGTGCAGAGAGTACCCTTAATCACTGAGCAATCTCTCCAGTTGTAGTAATAAGGGTGGCGGGGCTGCGTCCCCAGCACCCCGGCTGCCTGGCTAGCTTATGCCCAAAATAACAACACACAAACTGTATTCATTTAATCACTGCTTGGCCCATTTCTATCTAGCCTCTTCTAGGCTAATTCCCACATATTAATTTAGCCCATTTCTAATCATCTGTGTAGCGCCCCTAGGTGCGCTTACCGGGAAGATTCTAGACTATGTCCATCCTGGGTTGGAGCTTCATCTCGTGCGTGCGTCTGCCTGGGAGCTGGGAGCATGGCGTCTCTCTGAAGCGTCTGCTCCTGAGAGGAGAGCAGTGGAGTCTGCGCTCACTCCTGTTCCTCCCAGCGTTCTGTTCTGTTTACTCCTCCCACCTATCTTCTAACCAATGAGGGCCAAGCAGTTTCTTTTTATTTAACCAATGACCTTCCTCCATCATCCAGTATCCTTCCCCATGGACTACTCTGATGTAGATTTGAATTTTGTAATATTTAATCAGGTTGTATGCATTTATCTTATCAAATGTTTAATATTTCTTTACGCTGAAAATAACCTACAACCACCTGCTAAGTGTTAGGCATGTTGGTTAAGGATATGCAAACCAACAAAGCAGTTTTCCCTTTCTCTATGAAATCACCATCCATTTATATAAAAGAAGATAAAATAGCATGGCTCCTGCAAAACATAACACCAGAAGAAGAAATAATAACGAACAAATATGTCAAGTGGTGATGGCACACACCTTTAATCCCAGCACTTGGAAGGCAAAGGCAGCAGATCTCTGTGAGTTTGAGGCTAGTCTGATATGCAGATTTACAGCCAGGGCTGTTTCTAACCCTCTCTTGAAAAAAATTGAAAAAAAAATATGAAAACAAATAAACTACAATTTCTGAGTGCATAGTTAGGCACATATATAGAGGACAGTGTCTCACAGAACACAGGAGAGACCTGATCTACCTGGTAGAAGGACATCTATTAAGCAGGGCTTGAGTGAAGTCTAAAGGGATTCATTAACATTCTTTATGGAACTATAGTTCTATGTTAAATAGCAAGCAATCCTGGAAATGTTTAATTTTTTTTTCATTCAGACACGATACAATATTTCTAGAAACAGTGTTCTTGTTTTACTTGACTGTGTGTCTGTTGTCCTTTAGGTTCTCTTAACATCTCAAATTTCTATCATCAGTAAATATTTTATAAGTGTTAACTCATTACAACTTCCAGGTTTGTTCAAAGCAAGGGTCTAGACAAGAGCTTGAGGTTCCTTGAGAAGGGTTAGAGTCACTGATATTACCCAAAAGCAATAAATGTTGTCATCCTTGATAACCTAATCAGCAATAATCCCAAACTATGATATAAGAGAATAGGCTTGCTACTAAAATTTGACCTGGGATAATTAATATGCTAAGTTAATAGAGAAAAGAGGTTTAAACAAAGGAACTAACACTATGGTAAAGAGTGCAGAATGCTTAGCCTGTCAAGACATTTAGAATGCCTGGAACTTAAAGACAGGGGAATGGCCGAATTCTGTAACACATGCTGGATTAAAGAAGTTTAGACTTTCTTATTATGTTGTAAATTGGAGAAATAGAAATTTTACATAGAAAACTGGTATGGTTCTACTTGTGAGGAGAGGAACTGGCAGCATTTCTGAATATTTAACAACTGATGAGAAGCTGGGAAGTCAGACCAGGGTCTCTTTCAGGAGATCAGATGAGGTACAGACCAAAATGAGCTGTCAAGGCAAGGGTGCCAAGACAAAGGGTCAATGGGGAGGAGTGTTCAGTAGCTTGAATGGAAAGCCCTCTGGAGTCAAGCACATGTAGAGGAACTAGCCAAGACAAACATCTGTCTGACTTCCTCATTCTTCTTCCGTTTTCTCCACTTAACAAGCAAGTTAAGCTCATCAAAAAGTAGATAGCATATTAAATGCTTTTTAAGGTTTTATTTTATTATTTAAAGTGTTGTGGGATGTGTGGCCATGTATGTATTCACCTAGGAGCATCGAATAATCATGGTACTGGAGTTATAGGCAGTTGTGTGTCCTCTGCAAGATAGCACAAGCTTTTCAACTAAATACCCACTTCTCCAGCCCAGCATATTAATTACTATAATTTAAACACTGTTGTTACATGCAAACATTCACAATATTCGAACATAGAAGTAGTAGTAGAATCTTCTGATGTCTAAGGCTGAGGAGCAGTAGATGGCTGCCGTATCATGGTGCTATTTTGAATGAGGATGGCCCTAGGTAGGGTCATATGCTTTAATAGTTACATTGGTTGAAAGAAGAGTGTGGTCTTCTTAGAGAAGGTGTGTCATGATGTATGTAAAGGGGATGGGGTTTAAAAGGCCCGTGCCATTCTTAGTTCTCTCTTATGCATGCTAATGAATCAGATGTAAGCTCCCAGCTACTGCTCCTGCGGTACCAACCCTACCTATCCAATGCTATGCTCCCTGCCATGATGCTCAAGGAGTCTAACCCGCTGGGACCTTAGCCTTAAATTAAATGTTTCTTTTTATGAAGAAAAATGATTGATACGACCTTCTTTCAACAGGGCTGGGGATTTTGCTTAGTTGTAGAGCATTTTTACTTGCCTAGTATGTACCAGCCTGTAGCAGGTTCTAAATTACTGCGCTGAAAGTTTTAGTTAATTTCAGGGATGACACTACGTTAGTACCGAATTAGAATCTTTGTTTTGTGCTTAAGATAGCCTTGTTGAGTCTCTGTGACTAGACTGTAGTAGAACACATTTCTTTCTTTTATACCTCTAATGCAATTTATTGTACTCAGCTGAACTCATTACCGCTTTGACTTGTTTGGTTTATCTCTGGGTATAAACAGATTCAGTTGTGTAATAGCTCCACGAATGACTTGAATGGACAGTCTGTGGATACTGAGGTAGAGACAAGACTCTAAGCATCTTATACACAATCTGAGATGAACTGTGTGAGGACTCCAGCACGGCCCTGGTCTCATAAAGCTCTTCCTTTAAAGAGGGAAATTTTGTTCCTTTCAAAAGCTTCAGGCTTTAGTTCCCCTCTCTGCACAGTAGTGGAGACACATGGTGCTTCTTCCGAGTCAGATTTTCCCCTTTCTCCCATATTGTGCAGATGCCTTCAGGTTTTTCCTGTCTGAATCAACCTCATTCTTTACAGCCTCTGGCATGACCTCCAGTTCATCTAGTCCATTTCCTGCTCTCTTTTTTGAAGGCTGTATTTTCATGGATCTAACAGTCCATGTCAGAGTCATTCACACGTGGACATCCTGAGCCTCTCCTGGAGTCCCGCTCCCCTTTCCTTTCCAGTTCAGCCCTCATTCTAGTCTGATTTGACTTGTTTAAATATGAAAGTCCATCTTCTTCTCCCTGTCCTCATATTCAGTTTTTGAAAAAAAAATGTTTTGTGTTTTTACACCTTTAAATGACAACTTGTCAAATATATTGCTGAGGAAACAATTGCTGCCTGACCGGCTGTTCTAGGACCCCCTGCTCTAACTCACTCAATCAATCCCCACCTCTTCTTAGTCTTCTTTATTGGGAAGTGTTTCTGTGTGTGCATGCCTGTTTGCTTTTTCTCTGCCTCAGTCCCCCGCTCTTCAGCAGCTCGGGAACACACACCCTGAGCTCCAGTCCTGCACTGCTTGGCTTTCCTTCTGCTGTCAAAGCCCTTGGGACCCAGGCAGACAGGGAGAGTCTCAGACATGAGTTATTTTAGATGGTCTGGGAAAATCTAATTAAGGGTCAAGGCAGTGCCTGCTGGGGAGGGGCATTTGTCACCGTCTGAAAGAGATGACTCTTGCCGTATGCTTTTAGAGGAGAAACAAAGGCTAAATGCATAAAGGGAGATGATTTTATGTAGGCTCTTAGCATTTTTCCTAAAGATATAAGTAATTGGTTAAAAGCAATGTAATTTTAAAGGTGATTTTTAAAAAAAAATCAATTTTGAGTGAGTCATTGAAAGTATTGTTAATCCAGAGTGTAAATAACTGAAATAAATTGAAAGTTTTAAGATATTTATGTTCATAATTCTAGAGTAGTCAAGATACTTAAAGTGGTAATCCATGATTCTCCTATTGTTTAATGATTTTCTTTTATTTTTTAAATTTTTAAAAATATTTTAATTTAAATATAATAAATAAATATAATAAAATTAAATTATAATAAAATATTGTGAAGAAATCAAAAAGCAAAAAAATAATTGTGGCAAATAAGCATACAATTATCTATGGATATTTTGATGGTTGATTGTTTTTATAAAGATTTATAATGACAATCTTTATATGGCTCAGGGTTAAGAACTCATTCTGTTTTTGCAGTTCTGAGTTTGTTTCCCAGACCCTTTTACAGCTTTGTGGGTGTCTGAAGTCACAAGTCCATGTAAACACATACACACACACACACACACACACACACACACACACACTTTTTAAAGATGGCCATTTACTATTTTAATGTACAGTTGATCTAAAAGACAAAAATAATTATATCCTACAACAAAAGAAATTCTTACTTTTTCCCCAAAACTCTAACAGCATGTCATATTCCATGCCATGAGGCGTTTCAGTGATACTGAAGATGTGGATGCCTGCCCTTTGACCTTGATGGAATAATCTTGAGAATGGATTCAATGCAGGATAACAAAACACACAAACACTTAGAATTAAAATAAAAAGATAAAAGTAAAACAAACCACCACTTCGATAATTTTGGATCAAAGGGAAAAACAAAACCCTGTTTTTCTACACAATAGATTGTGTGGAAAGTAATAATGGTGCCACAAACAAGACACAGTCAATGTCACCTCTGTGCACAGCTGGATTCGGAAAAGCTCAGTAAGATAAGCTGTAGGAGGCAGAAGAGATGGCTCAGTGGCAAAAAGCACATACTGCTTTTGCAGAGGACCCGAATTGGCTTCCTGGCACCCATGTTGGACAGCTCATAATTGCCTGTAACTCCAGCTCTAGGTGATCTGATGCCCTCCCTCTTCTGCCCACCAAGAGCACTGTATTTACACTCACACATACACATAAAAAAAAAACCATCATAAACAATATATCATTTAAAAGTACAGTTAAAGTGGTGAAGTAGTGCCATTAATAGAATGCTTAAACAACATGCCAGAAGCCCCAGACTGGTTGTCAGCACCACATACATCAGATATGGTGATATGCATCTATAAGCCCAGCACTGTGCAAAGGAGAGAAGTGAAAGCAGGCGGATCACATGTTCAAAGGCTACCCTTAGCTACATAGTGAGTTCAAGGCCAACCTGGCACCCTGTCTTAAAAACAAAACAAAAAAACCAATACCACACACACACACAGTACAATAAATAAAAATAATTGAGAAGAAATTTCAAGTCAAGGACCTACAAGTAAATTGTTCAGGACAAATGTATTAAAGATATACCCAGGAGGTATTAGCGGTCTAAAAAGTATATCAAAATAGTCAGCTTTTCACAAATGTAACCAAGATGGGGTGAAAACTAAAACTATTAATACATATATTATCAAGTTATCTTTCCATTTAAAGTTTTCACTTTTTCAGAAAAAGCAATTTGCATTTTCTTAAGGATGCTGTCCTTAATGTAAACCAATGCAAGCATATATTCATTAATGTGGGCATGCTTATCATGTTTACTAACTATTATATCTCTTCTAAAAGATGGCCATTTAAAAGATTGGAACTATAATGTATCTGTAGTTTTTCTGCTATTATATAGCTATAAATACATCTTTAATTCTAATTTCATTTTATTTTAATGATGTAACTATAACTTTTTTGTGCTCTTTCTCCATATCTACTTCCTTATTAATTTTCTGTTTTAATATCTTTTAATGACTTCACCAAGACAATATGTTCTAAATATTGCACTCAAATTATCTTGTTTACTTTATTTACTTTAAAATTTGTTATTCTTATTGAGCATGTATGTAACTATAATGAGTGTGTGTTTGTATGTGTTTGTGTGTGGGGGTGGGTGGTGAGAGAGAGAGAGAGCACGTGCTCTGTTTGGACACTTGTATGACACAGTATATGTGAGCAGATCAGAGGCCAACTCTATAGAGTTAACTCTTTCCTTCCAGCTTTATGTTAATTCCTTCCAGCTTTATGTGGGTTTGTTCTGAGGATTGAACTGAGCTCAACAGACTTCATCACAAGCACATTTACCCATTGAACTACCTCAGTGCCCCAAACTTGGTATTTTTAAACAATAATTTTTGAATTTTCATGTTGGAAAGGATATGTGTCTTCGTGAATATAATAAAGCCTATTTTCATCTATGTAATTGATGATTCATCTAGTTATTGCTATTCTTCTGATAGTATTAATACATATTTTCTCTGTATTGTTTCAAATAAACATTTATTTTTTTTTATTTGCTTGCCTCTGGATTAGATCAGATACATCTAATGTGCTTACAACCACACAGCATATGCTGTATCCCTGTCATGACCTAGCTGGTAAGATCTTGACAGTCCTGTTAGCTGAATCCCTGGTATGGACACTCCATCTTGAGACAGGGGAATATCTTTGTGTTCTAATTGATTGTTAATATATCCCCAAATTTGATTCAGAGTTTTAAAAATGGCATCTCCTTAATATGTGACTCTCTTCTTCTTCCTATCTCTGCTACCATGTACATAATCTTCCATAAGAAAACATATTTCCTGTCCAACTTCCCTTTCCAGTTAGTCCTTGAGCATGAATAGTAAAGCAGGAAAAGGTGGAGACATGAAGATGCTACTCATGTACCCCAGAAATCAACATTTGCTATTGATACCCAATGTAATAAAGACAATCCAAGTTTCTGCTGGAACATGTTGATGAGTCTGAATATAATTTATCAAGAAATGTACAGACACCTTCTTGACATATGATGTATAGGACTCTGTAGATGGAGCAGTGAGCTGCATTCCTGTCGCCCGGCTCCCGGCTGCCTTGGCTAGTTTATGCTCTGAAAGAACAACACACAAATTGTATTCATTTAAACACTGTTTGGCCTATTAGTTCTAGCCTCGTATTGGCTAGTTCTCACATCTTGATTAACCCATTTCTAATAATCTGTGTAGCACCACAAGGTGGTGGCTTACTGGGAAAGATTCAGCATGTCTGACCTGGTGGCTGGCTCCATGGTGTCTGCCCAGAGAGGAGAGGCATGGGGATTGCCTAACTTCCTCCCAGCATTCTGTTCTGTTTTCTCCACCTACCTAATTTTCTGTTCTATCAAAGGGCCAAGGCAGTCTCTTTATTAACCAATGAAATCAACACAAAACAGAAGACTCTCCCACATCAGGACTCCATATTGGTTTCGTACTGGAACTTTATCAACTGCGTATTAGTGGCAGAGGCTGGGGTGTAGTTCAGTGGTAATGAACTTGTGAGTCAAAAGCAGAGAATGAACTGGATCTCTAATACTGAATGTGGTAGGTTTTAATATAATTGCTCCCATATGCTCATAGGGAGTGGCACTATTAGGAGATGTGGCTTTGTTGGAGTCAGAATGGCCTTGTTGGAAGGAGTGTGTCACTGTGGGGTCAGCTTTGAGGTTTCTTATGCTCAAGACACCTCCTAGTGTCCCAGTCCTTCCTGTTGCCCACAAGGTGTAGCCAGCCCCATGTTTTCCTACATACTGTCCTTCTCCCCACCATGACATTAAAACACCAAACCTCTGAAACGGTAAGCCAGCCTCTTCAGTTAAATGTTTCCCTTGTGAGAGTTACTGTGGTCATGGTGTCTCTTCACAGTAATGGAAATCCCTAGCTAAAACACTACAGAAACAAACAAGTTAATTAAAATTAAGAGTAGCAATCAGAATACTGAATTCATCTGAGTGTTTGAGATTGTTGCATGATCTATTTTTCTGTGTAGATATTTTAACTAAAAGTTGGCTGAGTTTGACTAGTGGTTATGAACAGCTCATCACTTGTCATAGAACTCTAGAAAATTTTGATTTTTGCAGACTGAAATTGAACATAGGCCCTTTTTTACCTCAAAGAATGATTCTACTAAGAACTTACATTTTCAACTCTTAGAAATTCACTGTATCATTTTATTAACCATTTTATTTTCTTTTTTCTCTGTGAAAAAAAAATGACCCTCTTGTAAACATTACAAATAATGAGAGAAAATATATAGGGATTAAAATATTAACATGTAATTTATAGTTAAATTGTTGTTATTTTGTAAGTCTTATAGATTACACCTGTTTAATTTTACTTAAACATATTGTAATTTATTAGTTTGAGTCATTTAAGTGGAGGGAATTTTTAAATATTTCAAAATGTATTCTAAGTTAATGCTTTTAAATATGTATGCTAGTCTTCGCGTGTTAAAATGGTTTGGGCAGTGGAGATAATTTGTAATTAAATGCAGTTAGCAGAACACGATCTACCATGTTTGATCAAATCATCAGAACATCCAAAGTAGCAGACTTTTTCTCCGGCAAGAAAGGAGTTGATGTGATTATGTTGACAAACTCCTTTTAATAGTGCCCTAGTAGTGATTTTTTCCCGAGTAATACCGGACTTCAGCAAAGGGGATTATTTTCATAACCCATGTGTAATTCAGAAATGTCTGTGGCCACATAAAAACTGGGAAACTGGCCATAAAAATTGCATTATAGCCTTGGAAATCTTCAAGACCTGTTCAAGTACTGGTTCATGCTTTATGCTTTGTCTAGGTTATTAGTGACCTTTCTGAACTTACAGGAAAATCCTTCATTTCATGTACATAGAAGTTATATTGCAATAAGAATCTTATCTTGAAAGTATATGACTGTAGACATCCATAGTATAAGGCCAGGAGGCTTTGTTGATCCTTAAATTGACCGTTAATCTTAAATAAGGAAATTTAGAAAATGATGGAAGCACAATACAACTTATGGGGTAGCACTGAAGAGCAGCAAGCTCCATGGGTCTTTGAGTACTAACAAGGGTCTTGATTTTGCCTATGTCTTTTTGCATCTATATTTCTCAATGATGTTCAATTTCAGTTTGCAAAACATACATGATGAATTCACTGAAAAATGTCAAACGTGTTCTATTCTTTGTTTTCCAAACTTATTCAGAGGAAGTATACAGACCTACCAATTACTTTTGGTTCTATATTTGAGAATGTGGAAATCCCAGTTTCTGTACCAAACCCAGCCTATAGCTACCTTTAGTACTATTAACTATATTGTCTATTTCTATATTTTCAAAATTAATATTCTATTCATTAGAAAGTGTTATTTAGCCACCAATTTTTATACTCATTTATTTTAATTTTGTATTTGTTTGATTTATAGTAGATAATGCATGATTGAAGTTAATTCAATTTGCTAACTGAAGGATGTTGAAATAGATAAAAGTTCAGGATCCATAGGAATTTTCTGGATAGCCTGAACTGGATGATGCTTCAGTTGCCTGTGGAATTCCTCTGTAGAAAGGGTGAAGGAAGGAGTGTTGGTCATCTATCTCTGTCTTGGAGTAACAGCCACCAGGAGAGGGAAGAGTGTCTAATCCACTCACTGTAAAGCATGAGTTACTTACTTTGGTTGGATCATTCAAAAGAATGGGTTTGCTTTTGTGTACGACTTCTTGATAATGCCTTGTCGTAAACTTGATAACAATAACTATTATTGTATTTTTGAAGAATATAAAAACTTGATCTATAAAATGCAGACAGTGTTTTACAATGTTACATTTTTATTTAGTGTTTCATGGATTTTCTAATGAATTCCTAGCTTGAAATGTACTAAAGGGGAGATACACTTTTCTGAACTAGAGAACATTACAATTCATATAGCTCTGGAAATAAAAGATTTTGAGATGTCAATGCCCAGGTCCTCAAAGCAGAATCATTTTCCTTAGGCACCAAGAACTTTGCTTACAATTGAATTTTACACCAAAATTCTTTAAAAGTCTAAAGTAAAAACCTAAATACCCATGCGATACGAGGAATTATGTGCTGGTAATCATGTGATCGTCTGTGTGAATTCTTTGGTCATTTCCACATCCCCAGGCACATAATATAAAGGAAATGTGTCACTTCTTTGTCCTAAATGCTGCTTGATCCAGTGTGGAAAAATGATTGTTTTGGATTCATTGAATTAAGCAATACCTACTCAAAAAGGACACTCAGGTTTACCTTTCATTTACTTTCCGTCTTTAGCACATTTACTATTAAAATATTTCTAGAATTCAGGGTCTTCTCAGCTTTGGTTATCTAAGCTGTAATAAGTAGCCTTGAGACCCCTGAAGGCACACCCCACACACTTATGTTGTGTGACCTCAGGTCACAAGTAATGGCTGCAAGCTAATTGATTGAGAAAGGCTTGTCTGGCCGGGCCCCTTTGCGTCCTCCCCTACATTCCCAAGTTCTGCGAAAGAGGCACTCGCCGCTCAGCCATGCAAGGCAGGAAAACAGAGGAAGTTTCTGCATTCTGATTCCAGCCTGAGTTCCCTGGAGTGAGCTTGCTTCTCTCCACCCACTTCTCACCAAGCACTCCTTAACTTGAGGGTGGACGATTTAAAGCTGGAGCCCAGCGCCTCACCTGCAGAGTGGTCTGTGTGTTCATTGAACAGGAAGGCCAGATCACCTATGTGAGGCGGTGGGAACCATATGGAAATTATATCAGAACTTCAGCAAAGGGCACAGCTGCAGCACGCAGAAGCCAGCATTCAGACTGACAGGCAAATGAAGCAGCTTGTGGACGGGGCCTCTGGGTGTCAGCTCTGGCCTTTTGGTTGTTGGACAACTATGGTCAAAACTGAAATGGAACACGGGACAGGAGAAAAACACACTTTTACTCTGCGCAACTGTTGCTTTCACATGGTGAGTGCAGACATGAGATGTTACTCAAATATTCTTTCTGGGGTATAATACAAACTAAGAAATTTTTTATGCTTTTGGGGGAGAAATACGCCAGCAGGAATATTTAGAAATGCTGAAGTTATGTGGTTTTGTCTCTCCTTGAATTCACGTGATCTTTGCAATCCGAAAAGAGAACTACAGAATGTGTATTGTCCTGTTTGTCCTTTATCTTCCTGTTTTCCTTTTGTCTAAGTCGTGCGTTTCTCCCATCAAAGTCAATATTGATTTAGGGAAATCATGTGTGGCAGGGACGAGGAAGCAACATGAGACAGGATATATGTAAACATTTTCTTTAGTCCAACTTCTCTGGCACTCGGCTATGTCTGCGTTTCTGGTGCCCCATCTCAGGCACATGCAGCACAGACCTATGGAAAGAGCTTTGTGTGAACATTCATGGCCAGGGGAAGGGTCAGGGCCCGTGCTTAGATGACTGCTAGCCAGCAAGGCTTGTTGATGCACCCTCTTATTTTTAACGTAATAGGAAAGAAAGTACGTCTTTACACATTGAAAAGTCAGGGTGCTTTGATTTCTCCAGTACCCTCCCGTGGTTTCTGTGTATTATTCCTGGGAAGGATTCTGTAAAAGTCCTTTGAGCAGCAGCATGCAAACTTCTTTTGTTCCCGTTGATCGTATTTGCTCACATTGTGCGGTGGAAACTTTGCGCACATTTCATTATGAAGAATGGTTTTAGAATAATGCTTAGGAGTTTTTGTTTCAGTGGAAATACCTTGGAAACTAGTAAGCTCATGTTTTCTACAATTTAGCCTCCCAAGCAAAACAAAAACCTCAGAGTAGAGTTGTGATTAATTCTTAGTTCAATTATATCTAAATCCTATTTTAAATGTGTTTTTTTTTTCCCTGTTGTTCAAAGAAAATTTGAGCCTGCAAACACACTCAGAAATGTGAGCAGGGGAGACCTAACCTTTTCATTCCAAAGCTCCAAGTTCAGAATTACATTTGTTGTAAGTGCTAAAATATAATTGCTGTTGTTCACCTCAGTAGAAAATCAGTTTTTACTACCATAGTATTTGTAATTGATTTTATCAGAAAAGATGAAGTGGAGAATATATTATCAATTTCCTGATTTGATAAAGGCCTCAGGTCTTGCTTCACACTCATTTAAACATTTTACAGAGTGGAGAGGTAATGCAATTTTGTCTACTTGTTTTCAGCAGAGAATTTACATGGGGACAGGCTCCTTTCTGAAGCTCTCTGCTTTCTGTTAGCTAAAGGAAATTAATAAACTAAAAGGAGTCAGTGTGAAGCTACAAATCTGCCATAAGGGAAGAAAATCATAAAGGCTGTCAGAATGTGATTTCAGTTACAAGGTAATTTTGAAGCATTACTTAGCTACACTTGTGCACATGCGTTATGGAAGCCTATTAACTCATGGCATAGCTGTGTCCTAGTCTGACATTGTGTACAGAGATTATGCCCAAGAAAGACAAGTTAGTTCTGTGATGTGACCTGAGCTGCGTTATCAAAGCAAAATGTGGCAGACACATTCTTTCCTGAGATAAGTAAGTTCTTTATGTCCTTGCCACCTGTTACATTTGCTCTTTCGTCCCTGTGGTCATAATTCCCGCTTGTTCTTGCAACTAGAAAGGGAAACCTCTGTCTTTGTTTTTTTTTTAAGAGGGAAAAACAATGATTTCCATTTCCATGTTTTGAAAAATGATGTCCTTTCCCCCAAAGCACCTGAAATATATTACATAAGGCTTTTTGTTAAGTCAGTGTGAATACCAAGGACTGTGCATTGTTTCTGAAAGCCTTGAATGTATATCAGTAAATACAGTGAAGGTGCGTCCGAGAACTTATGAAAAAGGTAGGGATTGGGAAGTTCATGATTGGAAAATAATATTCTTCTTATTTTCCATCCAAACCAATTCAAAATCTAGACCTACAAAGCAACTGCCTTATTTTCAACAGAGCTCAGGAAGTCAGCATGCTACAGGGAGGGGCGGCAAAAGAATAGGATTCCCTTTAGAAGTCCGAGTTGCAAGAAACAAAAGGTAGAAAGAGCTTCTTAGCTTCTAAACATTTAATCTTAAATTACTATATTTTATAATTGCTGGTCATATTTACTTACTGATGGGTGGTAGATAATTTTTTAAAAAAACTGAAATCAACCATAGTATCGATTTAACTTTATGCTTTTAAGAAGGTGTATATCTTTTTACAAAATGTTAATCTTCCCTTGATGTTCATAGTGTTTTTCTTCAACCAGTAGGGAACAGTAGATGTATGGTCACTAATCATATTTTTTGTTTATATAAAGGGCATACACATTTGTATTCCCTGAAAACATTCATGTCTTGTGTATATGGATTTAATATCTTAAAGCAACATCCACCCTCCTAGGGCCATGGTTAATTTATTTTTGTGTAGACTGGAGTCTGCACAAGAATGCACAATAGGTAAGTATAGTAAAAAAAAAAAAGATATCTTTTGATACCGCTAAGTTAAACAGGGAGATGGTACTTTACCAAAGATCTGAAGGGGGATGCAAGGAACTGGTTGCAGAATATATCACAAGAGGAAGGTCATCTCTTGTCAGGCGTACTTTTCCCACGTTGGTGATTAACTCTTCTATACACTGAAACAGAGTATGTTTCTCAGAGTGTTTGAACTCATGAGTTCACATAGAGGGTTCACAGTGAACTGGAAACAGACTGGAATTATTAGCCTCTATGATCTTCTTAAATCTTATGCCCACAAAATTTCAGCTTCCTTATTGACTCTTGTAATAGTAGAGATTCCTAACAACGAACCCAATCTACTCTAATAAAAGAAAAAAAAAAGGTATCGCATCACTGTACTTGTCTTTCAGTTGGCCTGGGGAATTTATTTTAAAGATGATTTATTCCATCCATCTTGCATATTCTCAAAGAATATTCTTTCCCAAAGAACAGCACTATTTATTGTTTTCTTTACGTGAAAGATGAGCTGCTCAGGGAGGTTTTCACCTTTGTAAACACTTTGGCCTTTGGACTCTTGTCTTTTATAAGCAATAGAAAACTTGGGGATTTTCTATTTAAATATTCCTCCTAATATTAACTTCAATTTTCTTGTACAATTCTCTAGTATGACACATTGTAATTTTATAAGATACATTTACATTTTGTGATGCATCATACGTACTTCTGAAAGTCTTTCTTTTTCTCCTACTCATCAGTTTGTGCTAGACCCTTGCTGGGTTACTCAGACAAACCTTCCAATTTGCTAATTCTGTTTTAGCTACGTCCACTATATAAAAACTTCGAGAATGCATTTTAACTACATTTGGGGATTGGGAATACAAACTGATTCTTTTCAAAGAACAATGCCTATTTCATCAATTATGCCCTTATACACGTTATATATTACACTGTCTCTTGGATAAAACTTTTATGCTTATTCTGAAGTCGTTGTGAAGCTGCTCTACTATTTTTGTATCTTTTAGAGTAGCTTATGAGGTTATATGTCTGTGTACGTGCAGGCTAGCGGACAGTACTGAGTATATTTCTATATTATTGCCCGCCACATTTTGCGAGAGTCTCTTACTGAAACTGGAGATCTCCACCCAGCTAGAGACTCAGCAGGAAAAGATCCCATGATCCTCCACTAGTGCTAGAATTGCAGGCCTGGGTCTCTGTAGCCAGCTTCATATTTCAGTGCTGTGAATTCTAAGTTTCTATAGACCAAAAGCCTTTTACTATTTATTATTCTCTCATGTGTTGGGATTATGGTTTTGCAGATCAAGTTAAGTGAGAGATTTTTTTTTTAATTTGTTTTCCATTTCTAGCTCTTGAATACAGTCCTAAGTTTTTATACCTAGCATTGTATGTTCCCCACCCTGGTCCACAATTTTGTGGAATGAGCATATCCCAGATCTAGTTAATATGTAAAGAGCCCCTTGACAGAAGTTCTGACTGCAAGATCACAACTATGTTATTTAAGAAATATTAGGGCAGTAAAGAGGTGGTTTGCTCCTTAATAACACTTGCTGCTCTTCCAGAGAACTGTTCACCAACAAACACACATATCACACATATCTGGGAGCTATCAACTACTGAAAATTCATACTTCAGGACATTCTATGCTCTCTTATGGCCTCTGTGAGCAACTGCATTCATGTGCACATACTCCTACATAGATAGACTGAAATACATACACATAATTAAATAAAGTAGAAATAAATAGAGTAATTCTATGTAAGCAGCAGCTGAGGGTATGGCAGCAGTCCCAGTCACTCAACTTCAGTTGTATCACCTTTAGTCTTCCATGACCACAACTGGCACTGGGTATTGCTCACATTGGGACAAACGTGGCAATCCAGCAGAGCTCAGTTGTTTTGAAATTACCTAGTATCTTGTCATTCAAGCCCGACTTCAGTTAGTTTGTACTTTATAGTTTGGTCTTATTTTTGAGCATCCCATTAATTTTATGTTATCCCTTTGGGAATTTATTTGTCAATGTGCTATATTGGAAGATAAGGAAAGGGGTTCATGTCATGCCATCTTGACAAGATTTTCCTAAACCATGATCTCTGTAATCAGTGCATGAGTTAAAATTCTCCTTCTCACCAATGAATGGTGTCACTTTAGACAAAGCCTTGTAAGTATTAAAGCCTCTATTTCTTCACATGAGAAGTATCAGTGGAACTGCTTATCTCATGGGGATGTTGTAAGCATTGACCCAGGAAGTCATTATTTCTGTTCTTGGCCATACTAGCCATGCACATTTGAGTGGGGAAAAGCAGCAAAAAAACTAAACAAAAGCCAGTGTTACCTACTATAATGAATCGCTGACTGGCGGAGCATCAAACTGTACTCTTGTATTCTGCATGAGTGCATACCAATATTTTGGATATCTAGAGACATTTCTATTGACAAAAGACAAGAACCCCAGGTTCCAAGAGTAACGTCTGTTGTTTGTGCATACTGTTACACTATTACTCATGTACCATAGACAGTGTAAGTCAGTGTAAGTCACAAAACCTCTGTAAAACTCTTTCATTGAAACTTCATTTAACCTCCCTCTCTGTATATACACGTGTGTATGTATGCATACCTGCTTATGCATACATAGGAAACTTCTACAGTGGTAGATTTCTATATGGCTTTTTCAAAGTCATTCAGTATTATATTTTTAATATCCCTCTCCTAACCTGATATTACATCCTACATCCCATTTAACAAACACTTCCTGTTCAATTATTCCATTTCTCCCTTCATACACCTGTGTTATATTCCTTTCCTTTCAAATCACCCCCACGTGGCCTCCTATTAGTTTTAAATTTAAAGACATACAATAATACAAATCTAGCATCGCATATTGGAAGAAGAACGTGAAATGTGTATTTTGGGGTGTGAGATGCTTCACTCAGAGCAATTATTTCCAGTCCCTTTCAAACTCGTGCATTTCATCATCTCGCTAGTCCTGACAGCATGCATGTATTACATTTTCCTTTTCCTTTCATCAGTTGATGGACAGTAAGACTGTTTCTATTTTATGGATATTGTGAATACAGTAAAAACAAATATGAATGGGCCACTATCTCTGTCACAGTGCAAAGTTGATAAAGAATTTTTCCCAATTTAGAGACTGCCTCTTTCCTATAATGATGGTGTCATTTGCTATACAGAAACTTTGTAGTTTAATGGAGTCTCATTTGTTAATTGTTAACCTTAGTGCCTGTACTTCCAGGGTCCTGTCCAGAAACTCTTTTCTTATACCTTTAAGTTAAAATGTATATCCTACTTCACCTTGTCTGTAAGGTCCGGTGCTAGCCCGGACCATAAATTATTTCTCTCGATCAGATGCCAACATAAAAGTGGTCCCTCATGAAGTCCTGAGTTCACATCCTGAAGAATTCCTTTTGTTTATTCCCCAAACATCTTTTATACCAAAACATAAACTGAGGGGGAAATACACCAACATCTGTCTCCTAGGTAACCAAGTGAATGGCTTTTAGTCTTGTCCACAACTACCTGTGTGTCCTGCTACCTATCACATAGGCTGAATTATAATTTTCTCTCGGGCATCCTCCAAATTACAAAGAAAGGAGCAAAACAACATCCTGACCTTTTGTTAGGTAGCGACTGCCTGTCTGGAAGCTGCATGACCATCTTCAGATACTGACTATGGCTTTAAAGCCTGACTGCCATACCAAATAGAAATATGGGCCTATACTTGTCAAAGAGTTGGTGATCAATTCCTATGATAACAGTCTTGATCATTTGTAGCTGAGTTTATTTTAGTGTAGGGTGAAAAATAAGGTTGTAGTTTTATTCTTCTATATTATCTATATTCATCTTTATAATTTGATCAGCATTGCTTGTTGAATATGCTCGAGTCTTTAGGGTATTTTATGTATGGAATCATATCATCCTTAAAAGGCTATGTTGACTTCTTCCTTTCCAACTTTTAGCACCTTTATTTCCATCTCCTGTCTTACTAATCTAAGACTTTGAGAACTGCATTGAACAACAATGAAAAGAATGAACAATCTTGTTTTGTTCTTGGTTTCAGTGAAATATTTTTTTCCTAAATTTAACATGGTATTGACTGTAGGCCAATTGTATATTTCTTTGATTGTGTTGAACTATGATCCATATATCACCATGATTCTCTAGGACTTTTGCAATGAACAGATGTTTTATACTCTTAATGCCTTTTCTTCATTTAATGAGATGATCATGTGGTTTCTGTCCTTGAGACTTTATATACAGTGGTGAGTTCTAATTTAGATGTGTTTTGTTTTAAAACATTTTATTGAAAAATTTTGAATCTATGTCCTTCAGATAGATTGATGTATAATTTTCATTTGATTTGTTGATATTCTTTATGCTTTATTGGTTTAATAATCAGTGTAATGTTGGCTTAATAAAAATAATCAAGAAGCATTTTAGTTTTCTGAACTATTTTATGGAAACATAAATTTTAGCTTCTGAAAAGTCTGGTAGAATTCTGTAGTAAATCCATCTCGGCTTAGATTCTCTTCTTCCTTCCTTCCTTCTTCCTTTTGCTTGTAATAACTTTACCTACCCTTTTATCATAAGGTACAATCTATCCTTGATAGTGAGGTGTATTTCCTGGAGCACACTCTGTATACCAGCCCAGTCCCTCTGTTCAGGTGACTTCACCACCATCTTTTCTTCATTCTGTACATCAGCCCAGTTCCAGCCCACCTGACTCCATTACCTTCTCTTCTTTAGCCTGAAGCCTGCTCTGTCCAAAAAAAAAAAAAAACTTGGAGATAATAAAAGGTTTTATCAAAAAAAAGAAAAAAATGAAAGACCAAGCTAGTATCTTCTCTCTCATACCTTCCATTCCTGTCAAAATGCTTCTCAATAAGAGTTAACTAGATGAACTCCAGGACACAGAATTTAGAAAGAATAATCATTAGCTTTTGAGACAGTGGAGAACAAACAGGGTCTTGTACTTACTATTCAAAACTTCTATTACTGAACTCTTTCCCCAGAGCCTCATTTCTTTATTTGAGTTATTCATTCTTGAATTGTTAAGACACTGGAATTTTTTCCTAATGTAATTTGGATTACTTCAAAGGTCATGCATATAAAATTAAAAATGCAGTTTTCCATAGTATATTTACATATATATGTATATCTTAGATAGATGTAAAGAGAGATGATAGATAGATAGATAGATAGATAATATTAAACATAGAATTTGCTTTTCTAATTTTTTGCTTGCAACTAGTCATGTTCAATTTCTCTATATTTACTAAATGTATAACACTTATTAAAAGGTTAATAACATTTAGTAGACATTGATATTTTCCCTATCCACTGAAGAAGCAAATTCTAAAGGTTGATTAACATGCTCTAAACCTAGGTGATTTGGACTATATTCCTGTGACATTTCCCCCTAAGTAATTTCTTGAGTGTAAACAGCACAAATGAATATTGATTGCAAAAATCTTGCTAAATTGTGTTGTGATATCCTGCCTTCAAGAACATATGAAATTTAATCTTGCTAATTTGCATCTGACTGACAAGGATATATTGATTGAGCAGATGAGAACAATAAGAAAACCAATTATCAGTAGCTATACGATATCAAACTTGAAAATGGAAAAGCCTGATGTCAAAGAGTATTCCATTTCAAGACTTAAAATGTTTCATTCCCCTTTGCTGCGAGAAATAATCTAGAGAAAATAGAATGAAATTCTTGCTGAGGAGAACAGGTGATAGGAGCTGAATAATGATAGAGAGATATTTGATAAGAACTGAAAAAGAAACAAAAGCACAGGAATTTCACTTTAAAGTAACAAATAAACAGATAGAAAATAAAGACAAACAAAACAAGTTAGTGTGACTGGAATATCTGATGAAAATGTACAATGTCACATTTGTAGTTTGAAAGAAATGTCATACCAATAATTCATACGTAGCAACTCCACAACCACCAGAAATAAGCACTAACGGGAAGTGGCTAGCCTGCAGGGAAATAAACAACAACATCAGCAGAGATATTGCCATAGCTCTGGTCACAGTCTCTCCATTTGAGGTTATTCCTTATGGAAAATGGATATCAAGGGATTAAGGAGCGTAATAATGCAAAACATGATCAAGTTAGCAAAGAAAACATTTCATGCCTAGAAGAGCTGATTTGTAGGAGGTGAATCAATGAAAGATAAAAGACAATGAATCTTATGCCAAATGAACTACATCAGCATAGCTTGTTAATTTTAGAGTTTTTTGTTAAACATCCATAGGTGAAATCATTAATCCAGCAGGGACAGGAAGATATTCAAGAAGAAACAAATTTACGGAATGTAAATTCACAGATTTTTTTTTTACTAGTTATTTCTCTGCCTAAGTTCACAGCACTGACAATGAATTTGTAATTTGACAAGTAACTCCAAAGAATAATAAGAAAGTTAAGTAAAATGTCATTTGGCAGAAGCAGGTTCAGTTCAGAGCTAACCTAATCTACATAATGAATTCTAGGCCATCCAAGGCTAATAACCTTATTTTCTATTAAAAAAAAAACACAAAAGAACAACAACAAAATAATTACTGGTAGATTAAGAATGTAGAGACTTTCTACCACCTACAATAGCAAGTTCAACTCTTTCAACATAAAAGCAAATAGTAAAATAAAATTGCAATTTTAAATCAATAAACAAACTTTTGAAAATGATAATCTAGAATATCCAAAATGCCTCACAAACTAATATAGTATAGAACCAGGGTATGTGGTTCCTCTGTCATTTCTCTTCTAAAGGCATACATTTCTTGTTAGGACATATTCTACATTCTATATCTAATCCACCTTTATTCACTTTCTTTTACTAGAAAGTCTACTTGTAAACCCAACAGGTCCAATCCTCCAGTGGATTGCTTTCCTTGTAGACTTGGCTTTTCTTATATATTGGTGATTTTATACAGCAACTCTTTATTTTTGTATCAGTCAGACACCGTGACTAACATCTTTTATCTCATCATGTGGGAGACTGAGGCAGAAGGAGGACTGTGAGTTGAAGTTAACCTGGAATATATAGTGAGTTTGAGACCATCTCCAGATTTAGAGTGAGGGTATATCCAAAAACTAAATGGAAAACAAGCAAGCATGCTCAAATAATTTCATATAGTCTTCCTTTATACCTATAGATGAGATTTATTTAATCTTCAAACATCAAATCATGCCAATGTGGAATATTCAAAATTCTGTTTTATGTACTCTGCCTTAAATACATTTACAATTAGCTGCTAGAAATGTTGCCCTGGTAGGTTCCTGGCCACTGTTATTGTCAGAGCAAAAAAAAAAAAATGACCATGCATTTTTCAGAAAAGAGGCACCAAATTTTATATGTAGCCATAATACTATTATTAGCATTGTCTTAGTTACTTTTCTATTGCTGTGAAGAAACACCATGACCGAGGCAACTTAAAGAAGAGTTTATTGGGGCTAACAGTTTCAGGGGGTAAGTTGATAACCATCATGGCAGGGAGCATCAACATGTTATGAAAACTACAAGAAAAAGAGAGGGGGGGGTGAGATGAAGAGAAAGAGAGAGTCAGGGGGTAAAGTTCTACCTAGGAATGACGTCAGCATTTGGAACATCCAAGACCACTCCAAGTGACCAACTTCCTTCCACAAAGACAAGCTTCCTAATCCTTCCTCAATAGTTCCATTCACCAGGGATGAAACATTCAAATATACAAACCATTGGGGCCATTCTTATTGAAACCAAAACATTTCATTCCCTGCCCCTCATAGCATTATAGCCATGTATCATAATGCAAAAGGCACCTCGTCCAACTTCAAATGTCCCCATTGTCTTTCAGTCTTAAGACTGCATAAAAGTCAAAAATCCAAAGACTATTCTGAGATTCAAGTCAATCTCTTAATTGTAATCTCATGTAAAATCAAACAATAAACCACATGCTTCCTTCGGACAGTGATGAAGAATATATATTACATTTCCAAAGGGGGGAATTAGGAAGATAGTGTGGAAATAATGGCCCAATAAAAGGTTCAAACACAGTAGGACAAACTCCAAGTCATTTAGCTTTATATGCAATGCTAAAAGTCTTCCAGCTTTATTGACTATAATACACTTCTCTCTCTCACCATTTTTACTGTTTGTATGCCCTGATCCCTGACAGATATCCTATGACTCTGGTATCTCCAGTGTCTTGGGGTTTCCAAGATGTCTTAGTCTTCTATTGCTGTGAAGAGACACCATGATCACAGCGACTCTTATAAAAGAAAACATTTAACTGGGGCTTGCTTACAGTTTGGAGGTTTAGTCCATTATCATCATGGCAGGGAGCATGGTCACATGCAGGGAGACATGATATTGGAGAAGTAACTGAGAGTTCTATTTCCACATATGCAGTTAGCAAGGATAACCACATTGGCCTGGCTTGATCTTTTGAAATTTCAAAACACACCCCAGTGACACACTTCTTCCAAAAAATACCTCCTAATTCTTCCAAATATTGCCACTTCCTGGTGGCAAAGCATTCAAATCTATGGGCTTATGGAAGCCATTGTCATTCAAACCACGTTACAACACAATCCAGTTCACAAAATGGCCTTCACAGCTTCACAAAATGGCCTCTCTGGGCCTCCATTCAGAGAGTTCATGATTGGCTTCGGTGATTTTCCTTAATCTTGCAGGAAGGGCCCACAACATCTTTATTCCTGTATCTTTGGCTCTAAAGCTAAAGAATCTGACCAATGATACCAAGTTCACAGCTTGCTTGGGATGGAGCCTGGTCCCTTCTTCGACTTGCATTTGTATAAATTTTGTTACTTGGTTGATCCTTAGAAACAGATGATTCCTTAGACCTTTTTCTTTTTACAAACTGCAGGATTACCTGGGGAAGAATCTTGCCCTGAGAGAACCACTTCCATTATTCCATTTCTCCCTATCTCTTTCAGAAAAAAAAAATCCAAAGATATGTTTCCAGCATGACTTTTTCTGGTGTTCTTCAAAGTGTTCATTTTTCAGATCCCTTTTGCATTGCTTGCTCTTTTTCATTGTAGCTCTGCATAAGTGACAGGTAAGAAGCATGTGACACAGTTCATATTAAGCTGCCTTGAAATCCTCTCTGCCAACCAAATTACTCCAAAACTCTCATTGAACTTCAAGCATTCCTTCTCTTAGGAAAAGGAAAAAAAAAAAAAGCGGCCTTGTCCTTTGCCAAAGCATCACAAGAATGCATGGTAGTAATATTTTTTCCTGATGAAACTTCTGGAACTAAGTCTTTACAATCCATATTACTCTCAACACTGCCATTTATGCCCTGCTTAAAGTGTTTATAGTGTTTCACTGCTTTTCTAGTCCCAAATCCCAGTCCATTAATTCTTCCTTGAAACAGTTATGGTTAGGCCAATCACAGCAATAACCTACTCCATAGTCTCAATGTCTGTCTCAGTTATTTTCTATCCCTGTGAAGATGCACCTAGCAAGTTACAAAAATAAGTATTTAATTGGTACTTACACTTTCAGAAGACAAGTCCATGAACATTGTTACAGGGAGCACAGCATCAGACAGGCAGCCATGGTGACAAAGCAGTGACTGAGTGTATACCTGATCCACGCATAGGAAGAAAAGAGGGAAGGAAGGAGAGAGAAGAGAGTGAGGAAAGGGGAGGGAAGGAAGGGAGGGAGATAGATAGATAGATAGATAGATAGATAGATAGATAGATAGATAGATAGATAGATAGATGAGAGAGAGAGAGAGAGAGAGAGAGAGAGAGAGAGAGAGAGAGAACTAACTGGGAAATACATGGTCTTTTGAAATCTAACTCTTCACAAACATTTCCACCAACTGGGAATCGAGCATTAAAGTACTGTACCTAGAGAGGCCTTTCCCATTCACACTACCACAAGAAACTATAAACCGAAAAATCGTTAAAATTTATTTAACTTTCAGGAAGATTATTTTACCTTCATTAAGCATTTGTATGCTACTCTTATGTTAAAAACAATTGGAATTATAACACAGAAGCAGAATTCAAATAAAAACACACTCAGTTATGTTAAAAATTCATGAAATCAGAGAGCTTTCATTCAGCTGCAATGGGTAGTATTTATATGTTCTTAAAATGTAACTTTCCTTTATAATTAATAAATTAAAAAATGACAAATCAAAGGTCTGCACTCAAAGTTTGAGATTATACTTGTTTGTTCCTAGCCATTGTTTTCTGGAAGACTGAAAAACGTTGGCAAAGCACCAGAGAAGGCCACATTAGTCATCAGAGGTACAGGTTTATTTGAACTTCTGGTACTGAACATTAAATTTGCTTGAGTTTTGAGTTTGTATCCATGATGACCATACTTGTGTGGAATTTTTTTACATGTGTAAGCATCTAGAGTGAGGGAAACTGCCTCCTTTCTGAGGTCATCATAATGACCCATCCATACTTCGGTTTCTTTTTCTTTTTTCTTTTTCTTTTTTTGGTTGCTGTGAGGAAATTCCTGACAAAAATTAAAAGAGAAATGCATCATTTTGGCTCACAATTTGAGGCATAACGTCCATCATGACATCTGAAATACAGTGGGAGGAATTGGAGGGGCTAACTCCCTTGTTGTTTTATGGATATATCCATGTTCACGAGAGCAGGTATACATAGGCACTCCTGGAGGCCAGACAAGGGGGTTTGATTCTTTGGAACTGGAGTTACAAGTACTTGTGAGATGCCTGATGTGTATGGTGAACTGAACCCAGGTCCTTGGCAAGAACAGTATGAGCTGCTAACTGCTGAGAAATCTCTCTAGAACCTCTCTCCTCTTTTTTATAGCAGTCTGAGACTGCAGCCCATGGCATGTCATTGTCCAAACTTAGGATGTATCTTTCCATCTGAATTAATCTAATCAAGAAAATCTCTCACAGACATACCTAGGTGAGTGTTTGCATGGTAATTCTTCATCTAGTCAAGGTGATAGTAAAGATTCTCAACCATAATTACTGATGTCTTACCACTCGTCATTTTGTCATTCTGGTCACTCAGTTCTGTAGTGGAGTCTTGGTTCTCAACCCAATAGTGTATTTTCACTTATTGGATGAAGGATCCACTTTCTGTAATTCAGTAAAGTAACAGTGATTGAAAATGAACAAATGCAGCGAAACTGTTTCTTCTCTTTGACATTGCAAATTTTGTTGTATCATGTCAATCAAAACCACCTGTGTTTTCCAAGTGTCTTGGTCTCCTGGTTAAGTTTATCTCATATTCTAGAATGTGTGATTTGAGCATTAGCTCAAATGTTCAAGATCTTGCATTAAATTTGTTTGCTATTTCATAAAACTATACTTTTATATTTTATGTGGAGGAAACAGTGGTTAATTCCAACTGATTTTTAGGTGGTCTACAGTTGTAGGGGAATTTCTTCTACATGTTATAAGTTTTTAGATATCTAATCACCATTTCTTATTCTTTTCAGGACAATATCATAGAAGTATTTAGAAGTAAAAGTGATAATTTAAACAAGACAGCAAAAAAATTAAAGCTATCAATAGGAAGAAAAGAATAACTAAACCCCTGAAGCAAAATTTTGTATATAAACATACTGTTTTAAATCTTCTGTTGAGGTACGTTGGATAGTCACAAGAATTTGGTATATAAAATAGAGTGAATGTCATAGAACCCTGATTTGGATTTGAAAAAAACCAGTCTTTCCCTTTGCTTGTCAAAAATATATCATCATCATTCATACATGGTTCCAATACTGGTGACATTTCACAGATAAGGACAAGATTATTATTCATGGAAAAATTATAAGCCACTGCTAACTCTCACAGATAGATAGAACAAACAGATCAAGTTCTTGTCCTGTAGATGTGAGGAAATTCTCTCCAGTTCAGCAAGTATCAGGAAGAGGATGGATGACCTCTGTGAGGAAATGACATGTAGCTGTGAAATTTGTGCATATGTGAAGGGAAGTTCCATCGGAAATGATGGAAATACCAACATTCATAGTAAGAGCCAAATAGACAAAGTGCTGAATTGTATTCATTGAAGTCATGTTAAGAATAATTAATTGCACTAGTTATGATGAAATTTAGCACAGTAGAATGAGCAGGTGAGTGAGTTGAAACCTGGGCATCATATCAATGTTCAAAGGAATTCAGTTCAATCAAGAGGAATGAAAAATTGTGCATATTATAAAATAAATAATAATTTTTTAAAGCAGGATTCACTTACTTATGATCCTGAAATATTCATAAAGTTCCAAAGTACCTTTAATATTGAAGATGTAGTCAACATTCTCAACAAATGCCTGCCACTTAAAAAATATATATATGAAAGATAAAGTGAGCACTAACATAAATATTTTGTTTAGTGAAGCATATTAATCATAATGTAAAATCTTATATAATCCTTATGAAAAAATCTGGCTGTGTTTCTAAATCAGCAGAAGCATATATCATCATTGTAGGTTAGAGGCAATGGCTAAGGGTTGGGGAGATAAATCATCTAATAAAGTGCTTGCCTTGCATGTGTGAGCAGCTAAACGTGGTTTCTAGAACCTACAGAAAAGAAAAATGCTTGCATGTATTTGTAATACTAGTGCTGAGGAGAGGAAGAGACAGGCAGATGCCTGTGGTTCACTGGCTAAAAATGCAGTGGGTGGCTCCTGAGGAGCAACAGCCAAGGCTTCCACATACACATGCAACCCCCACCACCACATACATTCTCCGGCCACATGTGAACACACCATACCACATACACACACAGAGAAAGTGGATGATGACTTTGATGTGATCAATGCAAAACCAGCCTAGCAGCTGTTGAGACTGGATAATTACATGTGAGTTTCTCATCACCAGGTATCGTGTTTCCACTAATACAGATTAAGAGTGTCTGTATGAACTATAATTACCTCTGTGGCTTGTGTATAACATAATTAGATTTTTGTAATGCAAAACGTTTTACTAAGTGGAACATGATTTTTAAGACTCATTGAAATGGCCACAAGAGCAATTCAACTGAAGACAGAATTGCTGGCACACATAGCAGTGACGTGAAAAACATGTTTATCACTTTTGCTTTATAGTTTTCAGAATTCCAAGTCCTTATTATATGGCGGACACATGGATGCTGGTTTCAATTAGGCTTGCTTGCTGGAGTTTGTGTGCCAGGTGTCCAGACCACAAAATGGAAAATACAATCTTCGTCTGCTTTGTATAAATATAGTCCTAATGTTTGCTTGCCTTCTAAGTGCCTGGTTGTTATTTCATCACAAAGTATCACTCTTTGTTTTAATTAGTAACAGTAATTAAAACATAATTTCATAATCCCAGCTTCTCCATCATCTTTCTATCCTTTCCAAGCCTTCATCATTCTTTCTGATCATCCCCAAATTCATTTACTCATCCTTTTTAACCAGCATTGTTACATCATGTACATATAAAAGAATAAACCTAAATTTAATCCACTGAGGCAGTGTTGCCTGCCTTTCTACATTTCTAGGACTGACTTCTTGGTCTGAATAACCAACTAGGGAACTAAAACAGAATAATAAATACTATCACCACCACCACTACCATCACCACCACAGGAACAACAAGAACATTAAAACCATAGTGCATTTCAGAGTTCTTTATGCAATTATCAACATAGAATGTATATGACATATCTGACAGCCTTATATAATCCGGTTCATTGCATGACTGTCAGTATTTATGATAGATATGCTTTCTCAATGAAGCCATCTAATGATAAAGCGCTTACTGTGCAAATGTGAGGATCTGTGCTCGCATTCCCAGGATCCATATATAACTGGGTGTGAAAATCCCATTCTATGATCCCCACGTTCAGAGAGATGAGAAGCAAAGAAAAGAAAATCCCTAGAAGTTTGGGGGCAAGCGAACAAAGCATATACGTGAATAACAATCTATATTGCCTTGAACAAAAGTGGAAGACAATGATTAACATCCACGATTATCCTGTAATCTCTCCTCATGTGCTTTAGCATATGTGTGTTTTCATTCACAAAAATACCCCCACACACGTATGCACACAACTATGCCCAAAGACACTCAAAGATACAAAAATACAAATGAGAATGTTTCTGTTGACCAGTAAAAGTTATCTAAAATAATGACTATCACAATGAGTTTTCATTTTTGTAGTATCTTCAAATATACGGGATTTAAGATAAGTATGTTATTGCAGTGTTAAAGCTGAAGTAAACAATTGAGATATCAGACTCCAGCTTTTAAATGTTGCTATGCAGTTGGCATGTAAAGTGTTCATCAAGGGCAAGCCTACCTTTAAGTCAAACTGTGATTCAGTTAATACCCACATGTCTCTATGGAATATTGCTTGGTAATCATGTAGCTAGAAGGAAATTCCTTTATGTTCCCTTTGGGGTAGATATGCTCTCTGGAAGCTCTGAGCTCTAGTGACTGCTAAATTCTAAATAATCCCAGTGACCCTGGTCTGCTTTTAAAATATACCAAACTGAAAATAAACGGAAATGAATGTAAACGGAAGTCAGAGAGTCCCTGCAATCTCTCTTCCAGAGTCCTTGCTCTTCCAGGTTCTCCAAGTTTTAGGTTTGCTGTGCTGGGAGCTGCACTGAGTGATTTGATGCTTTCTGTTGGTTTTGTAGTCTATAAACCTCCATTGACTGGGAGAAAAATGTGATAATCATGCCCATGCAGGAGGGCTGTTGAGAGAATTAGATAAAATAATTTATATCAATAGCCACCTTAGATTATGTTTGTTTATTCAAGATTTCAGAAAAAAACGTAAGAAAATTATCAGACTAATATTTCTCTCACTTGAAGCGAGAATATGAAGTAGAGTTAATGAGTTTTGAGGAAAGCACTGGACCTGAAGCTATTTTTAAATAAATTTGTTAATTTAAATTTTAAAATTAACTTTTTAAAAGATTGTTAAAATTGTTATTTAACAATAAAAAAATTGTTAACTTTTTTAGAGATTGTTAATTCCTTCTAATCCTGGACTCATTTTGTTCTTTCTCTAATCGCTTCTGGGCTGTCTGTCCTTATCTTCTCTGTTCTCTGTTTGAAGAAAGGGAAATATTTTCTAATATTCATATTTCTGAACATATTTAGTCTATATAGCTTTTGTGTCTTTAATTCTTATATTTTACATTTTGGATTGTTACTTTGATTTCACTGATAGTTTACGAAAGAGATGAGCCCAGTTTGCAGACAAATGCAGTGCTACTAGGAGCTATATAATCAGCCCTATCAATTCTTTGCATTTAGTTTTTTTTTAAATATGGACTGGCTTAGATGCATGGCCATTAATTAATTTCTATTAATTATTTAATTTAGTAAGAGTTTTTTCCCTCTGCATTATTCAATGCAAGACAGACTGTGTGATCTTGCTTATTTCCGAAGGTCAAGACATCATCTTCTACTTTCGCCATCAAATCTCTTCCTACATCTCTACAGGGAAGTACATCCCAAAGACGGTGGGTGACTGGAAAGAGTGTGAGAGCCAAACGGTAGCAAAAATTTCAGCTTTGAAAAGTATGATCATGTGCCTTTTATCCTACTTCAAAGTGTCAATGTTTTTCATCATTCCACAATTTGGCACAGTTCATGATATCTATATGTGATGTGAAGAGAAATACATGCTAAAATTGAATGTTCTATTTATAGCCTGACAAAAAGCCTAAAACTCAGAAAGTGTGAACAGATAGAAACAGCACTGCAAATGGTCATTGGGAGTGGGGGATAATGAGAAACATCAATGCAACTCCCTTTTTACTTAGTTTATTAATATTAAAATTTAATTTGGAAGCAAATTATTTTACTTTAAATTATAGTAGTGGTGAAATCTAAATTAAAATGAATTTAGTATGATTTCAAAATGTATATCTCTTGTTGTTGGTATATGTATATATATACATATATGCACACATGTTTAATGGTTTTCATTTAATGAATTATAATCATCCAAAGACATGTTGTACTACCGTTTGAACTGTCTTAATTTGTATATATTAAGTTAGTTTATATCATAGATCTGAGATGCTAAAGGAGGAAACTTCATTGCTCTTTAAGAACACATTTTTTTGAGCTTTAATGTTAAATTATCATTTTATTCCAGTTTAGGAAAATATCAGTTGCCTTATTCCAAGTTGGTTTTCAAACCCTATTGCTTCTTCCTACCTTCTTCATGTGAGGAGATTTCTGAGAATTAGAGGAGTTTCTCTTTAATCTAAAACATACTGGCAACTTTTATTGCATTATTTTTTCTGACACTGAATATTGCCATTGTCGATATATCTTGTTGTATTTATGGGAAATACTGCTTATAATTAAAGTTGAACTTATATATCCAAAGAAACAAAGCAAGTACAGTTATATTTATATAACTCACTATATGATAATTTACAATTTGGTGGGTTATATCATAAGATACTAAGGAACCATCATTGTTGCATGCTTATATTGTTTCTTTCACTTTATTAACCAGCTTAAAATAGACATGTTCTTTGCACAAATTATGCCACAGGTCGAATGTTAAACTTTAAAATCATCTGTACTTCTTTTAGCATTGTGAGAAAATTCATAAATGTTACGGCGTAAATGAACGGCAGACAGAAATTATTATAGAATATTCAGCTTTAATAAGGGAAGGAATTACAAAACCGAAGCAGAAGGGGCCGCAGGGAGCACGCCAGCAATCTTTATAAGTAAAAAATAACCTCAGGGGACCCCGCCCTTCAAGCAAGATGATTGGCTGGGCTTCCCCTACACATAAGACAGATAAGTATATTTTATATATGTCAGGTTTGTTTTTGTTAATGGAATTTGTTCTTTAACATTTTCCTGCATGCATCCAGTCCTTTTTGATTAACTCTTACATCACAATCTCCCTGTCACCTTCCTACTGTCAACACCTTCTCTTCCCTGAAAACCCCTTTTCCTATGATCATGAGATTTTGTTATGTTCAGTGACCAAATGAGTTTAACCATGGCCGTCTTTGAGACTGCATTTAGAACCCTCCACCAAGGACTACTTAAATGATGGCAGGGACTATCCAATTTCCAGACTGCATTGTATCCAGATGACATTTGATAGACTTCTTCCTGTCTTCTGTCAGTTACTTTCTTCCTGTCCATTATGCAATGTTCTCTGAGCTTTAGATGGATTGGAACAAAGGTCCTGCTTAAAGCTGAGCACTTGCTTGTCATGTATTCTCAGTATCCTGATCAGCCATGTGTTTGTGATCTCTCTTCTTTTTACTATAGAAACTTCTCTGATTAAGGTTGAATGTCTCATTTTTTCTATTTTCTTCTAAATATACATGTTTTCTTTTAAATATACATATTTAGAAAGTAGTTTGAGGTTATCCTCCCTGGGATCAATTATTTTTCTACACATTAATTTTAATTTTCTTTTTAATTTTGATATTATAATATAATAAAGTCATTTCTCCTTTTTCTTACCTTTCCCCAAACCCTCCTATATAGCCCTCCTCTTCTTTTTCAAATTCATGGCTTCTTTGTTCATTAATTGTTGTTACATGCATATATGCATATTTTCCTAAAATAACCAGCTTAAGCTGTACTTTACTTTTTAAAACAATGTTTTTATTTGCTTTTTGAGAATTTCATACAATTTATTTTTATCATATTTTTTCCACACCTCCAACCACCCCATGATCCTTCTTCACCTCCCCACCCACTCAATTTTGTATTCTCTTTCTAAAAATAAGCAAACAAACAAATAAACAACAACAACAGCAAAACACACATGATGTTTGCTTTGTGTTGGCTGGGTACTTCGAGGTGTGGGGCCTGTCCTGGAATGTAGCTGACAAAGCAAGTGTCAGTTCACTGAAGGAAACTTGTAGTAATATGGGGCGGCAGGGCTGCGTCCCCCACACCCGGCCGCCCACATGGCTAGCTTATGCTCCGAAATAACAACACACAAACTGTATTCTTTTAATCACTGCTTGGCCCATTCTCTTCTAGGCTAATTCTCACATATTAATTTAGCCCATTCCTAATCATCTGTGTGTAGCACCCCAAGGTGCGCTTACCGGGGAGATTCTAGCCTAGTCCATCCTGGGTCCGAGCTTCATCCCGGGAGCAGGGCATGGCGTCTCTCTCAGGCGTCTGCTCCCGCAAGGAAAGCGGTCGAGTCTCCGAGCTCACTTCCTCTTCCTCCCAGCATTTTGTTCTGTTTACTCCTCCCACCTATCCTCTAACCAATAAAATGGGCCAGGGCAGTGCCTTTATTAGCCAATGACCTTCCTCCATCATTTCCCCTTTTTCGGTTTAAACAAAAAAAAAGGATTTAACATAGCAAAATTACATATAACAAAACAGTTATCAAGTAAAAGTTACAATAATCTTTATCATAACTAAGGAAAACTATAACTATAACTAACTATTCTTAACTCCATCAAAGACTCCAGAAAGATATAATATTACCTAAGTAAACAAGAACTAAGAAACTTTTAAAACTCTAGAAATGACAGAGACATCTCGCTGCCTGGACAGTCACCCAAAGTTCCTCTGTACCGTTGGGGCATCCATCTTCAGCCTTCAGGCCCATGGTATCCAGCAGACATTTCCATAAAGCAGGAAAATTCAAAGTCAGTTCAGTCACTATCTGTTGTGTCCTGCAGAATGTCTCGCAGACTCTTTCAAAATGAATCAGGAACCCCGAAAGATCATCTCACCTTAGGCAAGTTCAGTAGTCCTCTCTCTGCGGGTTCTCTGTGTCCAGTTTATGCAATAGTCCAGGCAAGAGCAGTTTCTTGCCCAAATGGCTATCAAACTCCATAAGGTGCCTCTTCGATGCCCATCTTACTCTTGAAGTACATTGGTGCTGCCAGGAGCAGAGTGTCTCATTGTCATGAAAAGTCCTCAGTTATTAAAACATTAAATGTCCTATTCTGTAATCTTTGAAAGACATGAAGAATGTCTATCTAAAATATATCTCTATATATCTAGAAAATCTAACTAACATGACTACAAACTTTACTATTATTGATGATTATCCATTAACAACCTATATTTCTCAATTATACAGTACATATTTAAATGAACTACACAATCACAATACCTTAATCAAAATCAGAAACACTTATACATATAACAAAATTGACCTTAAATTTCTATCAATAAAGCAAAATCTATACTAATGTAAATTATTCATATCTATATCATATCCCCCTTTAAATGTAAAAGGACGTTTATAAACCATATTTGGGAACATGGGCGCAGTTTTTTCTCTCCAAACTGCTTCCTGCTGAATGGGGGCGTCGTTAATTAGGTCTTTCATGGTATAACCTGTGTGCTAGTTTCATCTCAGTTGGCAGTTGAGCGAAGCAATTTTCTGAAGATGTTCACTGCAACCCTTCAGGAGGGCGTGGTCCATCATACCAAATCGAAATAGAAGAAATGAACAGCGTCTCATCCTCTGTGAAAACAAAATAAGAAACTCCTTTCCAAAGAATCATGTCCTTAGATCCAAATTTCAAAGTTAAGGCATCAAAATATCTATGTCGGATTAGTTCAGCAGCATTTATCAATAAATATCTTTTAGCAGCTGTTGCTTCTTCCTCAGCATTCAAACAATTCAAAGAGAGCATAATAGCATACAGTATCAAGATTCTCTGTGTATTTTCCATCTTTGTGCAGCTTTGTTTTAACCTCTATTTTGTTTATTTTTACTTTTAACTCTTTGCTTTTTGAGACAGGTTCCCTGTATCTTTGACCTGAAGTAACTCTGTAAACCAGGCTGTCTTTGAACTCTCAGAGATCCGCCTGTCTCTGCCTCCCAGGCATTCGGGATTAAAGGTGTACACTACTACACCTTGAACTCACAGAGATCTGTTTGTCTCTGCCTTCTAGGCACTGGGATTAAAGGCGTGTGCTACCACACACACAACTTTCTTCCTTTTTTTTTTGTTACTTTAAGAACTTTAAATTTTAGTCTGCATATATTTTTAACACCCTTCAAACCATTTAGAAATTTTCTTTGTCTTTGAATCTCTCTTTACTATATATCTCTCTTTTTCTGACCACACGAATCTTTAAATTACTGAGCAATATGGGTAGGATTAAAGGCGTGGCTTTGCCAGCTAGATCCAGTCCATTCCTTAGCTTTCCAGCCTCATGGCTGAGGTACAGGCTGTAGCCAGCAAGCGAGCTTCAGCAGCCTGTGTTTGCAAACCGCAGGGACCGCCTGCGTAAAAGAGTCAGAGTTTGTCCTGGCAGGACAGCCCAGAAAGCCGGCATTTTTAAATGGCGCAGCTTTTTTCCTGCTATGGCTGAAAACCGAAAAGCATGCGTTCAGCTTTAACCGTTTAAGTGTTTCGTGGCAGGACCTCTTAATGAGCTGCAGGCTTTTGCAGCTAAAGCTGAGTCAGGAAGCCTCTCTTAGATGACGCGCCCGCTTGCCTCTAGCAAGCAGAGCAGACCCGAGAACACAGCGAGTCAAGTTGCCATCAAACAAATCGTAGCACTTTACTCCAAATGCTCTATTCAAAAGCTCTGTCTCCCGCAGGAGCCAGACAGAGATCGCAATGGCGGCACAGCCCCAGGAAGTTGCGATTTAAAATGACAAAGTGGTTTTTCTGCTACTGTTGCTGAATCAGGAAATCTCTCTACAGCACGACACCAACAAACAGCAAAAATCTGTGTTAAACTCTCTCTCCCTTATTTTTAAGCCTTCTCAGGTTTTTTAAGTGGGTTTCGGCTGTCCACATGTCTGGGCGCCAACTGTAGTAATATGGGGCGGCAGGGCTGCGTCCCCCACACCCGGCCGCCCACATGGCTAGCTTATGCTCCGAAATAACAACACACAAACTGTATTCTTTTAATCACTGCTTGGCCCATTCTCTTCTAGGCTAATTCTCACATATTAATTTAGCCCATTCCTAATCATCTGTGTGTAGCACCCCAAGGTGCGCTTACCGGGGAGATTCTAGCCTAGTCCATCCTGGGTCCGAGCTTCATCCCGGGAGCAGGGCATGGCGTCTCTCTCAGGCGTCTGCTCCCGCAAGGAAAGCGGTCGAGTCTCCGAGCTCACTTCCTCTTCCTCCCAGCATTTTGTTCTGTTTACTCCTCCCACCTATCCTCTAACCAATAAAATGGGCCAGGGCAGTGCCTTTATTAGCCAATGACCTTCCTCCATCAGAAACTGACTTTCCTCCACCCAACAGCCAGCAAATATCAGTAACTTTTTGGCTAGGAAGGGAACCTCATGCATACCTCCTCTCCTGTGTTTTTAGACTCTATATTTTCTGTCTCAAGTTTGCACAACTCCTATACAATGTATCACAGTCCTTACTTCATAAGAGAATCTGCCCAGTCGTGTCTGGAAAACTGCATTTGCTTGAAGTCACCTACAATCTCTGGCTCTTGCAATCTTTTAGCCTACATACATCTCTGAGCTTTTCTTTTTAATTTTTAAAATTTTTTTCCATTCAAAAATTTACACTTCCTCCCCTCCTCCCATTCTCCTCTTGCTCCCCCACTCACCCTCCTCCCTTCCCCTCCCTAACCCTGCCCTGTGGGAAGTCCAAGGCCCTCCCTCCTACATCCAGGCCTAGGAAGCTTTGCATCCAAATAGACTAGGGTCCCAAAAAGTCAGTACATGCAGTAGAAACTGAAAGACCCTCGGAGAGGACCTTTATTCGGGACGAGACCTCCCCAACGCCAAGGAACAGGCCGAGACCGCACGGATGCAAATCGCAAGAGATTTATTGAGTAGACACAGGTACCTATGGGCAGCAAGATCTCTCGGAAGATTTGCGCACCTGCCAACTGGAGAGCGGGCTTTTTATAGGGAAGAGCAAGAAGCAAGTTTACAGAAGCAAAAGCGTGGTTATTGGTCAACCAGAATGAGGCGGGGGGCATGAATGGTTTCCTCTCTCAGCATGGATGCCTGGCAATAATCATCCTGTTCCTATCTTATAGCTAACCTGCTTTGTTGACATCCTATCTTATTGACATCTTGCCTTGCAGTCTTCCTATCTCTATCTCCTGCTCTCTCAGGCACATGGGATGTTCTTATGGGAGCAGGCTGGCTGCTGATCCGGAGAATTTTTTTTAAAGCAAACAGGACGTTCCCCCGGGAGCATGCTAGCTGAGGGTTTTGAGGAGGGGGTCTGTAGGGTCTTTCAGAAACAAGTCCCAGCACCTTTATCAAGGCTTCTCAGTCACCCCTATTGTCAGCCACATTCTAGGAGTCCAGTTTGACTGCATGCTCATTCAGTCCTGGTCCAGCTCACCAAATACATCTCTGAGCTTTGAGGGGAAGGATATAATCTAGATGTTTTTGATCATTCAGAAGTCTCCCATTCTTTGTACACTGACCAGTTGTGGGTTTCTGTGTTAAATGTCAGTCATCGTTTTTTTGTGTGTAATTTACAGTACCAGAATTCGTTTCCCTCCTGTGAGGCAGGCCGCAAGTTCAATCAAAGAATAGTTGGTTCCCCCCATTACAGTTTATGTCATTATTGCATAACTGAGTCCATCTCACTTGATAGGTTGATACTACAGTTGTAGACCTTTTAGTTGTATAAGGCGGTTGTTGGCTTTTTTCTCTCCCCCAAAAAACTGTGCAGTATCCTCCCAAAATATCAAGACTAGCAACAGGGAGGAAAATTCTAGCTTCATTTCTCTCTATTTGGTAGTCAAAGTGTGCAGTGTCTGAAGCAATGGGTCAGATCACCTATTTCTGGGGGGCAACCCACAGGAATAGCAAGAACTTATATTGTTTAGGGGAGTGGGCTTTCCAGACTTCCTGACCAACAACTCAAAAGGGGGTAGTCTACAACTGATGCTGGGTTTTTTTATTAAGTAATCAGTGACTTCTAGGAATAGTTTTGTTCTCTCTCTCTCTCTCTCTCTCTCTCTCTCTCTCTCTCTCTGTGTGTGTGTGTGTGTGTGTGTGTGTGTGTGTGTTTGTGTTTTGATGGCTATATTTTTAACTTAGGTTACAGAATCATTTGTTTCTGTGACTTTTTTCATACATATTACTGTTTGGTTAATCTTATCCCCACTCCTTCCTTCTCACCCTTCTTCCCTCTATCTCCCTGCTTAAATCACCTGCACTTTTCAAACCACAGATGTTCATCTAAATATACCTCATGCTTGTACTACACACGTTAAACACCTGCTTTAGGGAAAATAAATAGAGAGAGAAATGTTTTTATTGAGCTATATGTGTGAATTTCACAGTGAAAATGATTTTATATACTATAATGTAATTTAAAAATTAAGAACTAAATTTAGACTCAATGCTAATTATAATGTAAATGTCAGAGTAAATGGTGTGAAATCGTTAAATCAAAATTTCACAGTAGGAGTATGATGACTTTCTAATTTAGATATGTATGGGAATATCTTAATTTCTAAGGATTTTCATTTCCCTAACATGAATATTTTTATATGTAGAATTAGTTAACTAATGAAACATGCTATATTTATAGTGAAAATCATTTGCATCTGTGCCAGTAGTTAGGTCCATTTTAAGTAGTTGCATTCAATATACATGTTTATAAAAATCTTCATTTACTGGGGCATAAGCAATTCACATGTTTTCCTTGTGTCAGACTTTGGTGCGTAGAAGGATGGCAGTTAAATGTTCTTTACACTGTATTCAGAAACAGTGCCAATTGAATTTAAGCTGAGCATGCAGTTTATTTTAATTACTTTCCTACTCCCAAAATTCTGGAGTTCAGAGTTTAACTCGAAATTGTTTTCTCAAGTTTAGCTCTAGCCAAAGTCCAGGAAATGGCTTATGTCTGTCAATATTTGACTTAATGGATTTCTCCTTTGTTGGCCTTTCCATTCCAACCTGTGCCTGTGACATAACTATGAGGCTCTTAGAGGCTCCACTTTGAAGCAGCACTCAAAAACCATGAAGATGTCAGTAATTATTTAGATGGGTTATCGTTTCTTAGTAAAATTCTGTGATAAATCATGTGTTTATTAACTCATTATTTTATGTTATTCATAAATAGTTGCTGTATTATCATGAATTATAACCATAGTCATGATGTTTTCAGGGCAGGAATAATATGATGGGGTCCAATGTATGAAATCAATGAGTTATCTGAGTGTTAAGGTTGTCGGCTAAGTGAGAAATTTTTACTACAGGAGCAAAGCAATCTGGATGACCTCTTCCCCCATGTCATGTAGAGAAGCTGTCTTAAGTTGGAGAAAGTCCAGGAGAAACTAGAGGAAAAGATATTGGAGTTTCCAATGTTGGGGTTGGTGGCATATTTATTACATCTTACAATTGAGAGGAGAAAGGCTAGCATGAAATACTGCAGGTGGTGTTTGCTCTACTGGCGTTTGTAAATAAAGTATCATAAGAGATGACTGCACATAAGGCACTTAAGAAGGGTGTACACTTCTGAAATCATGAGAACCTGTGATTGAGACCATCAAGCCCTCTTAGAGAGTTTCCACAGGGGAGCAAAATGTCTGTACATTCTCAGAAAACTTTAACAGGAGTGCCGAAGATGGTTGGAGTGAGAACAAGAGGCATCAAAAAATATCTTCAGGGCAGACTGAACCATGGAACATTGTCAAATGGCAGAGTTGGGAAGGAGAAACAATGGTGGTAGATATGATAAAAGCAGGGGAGTCAAGGTCTCATTGCAATGAAAAGTAGCCAGGGTAGGAAATGCAGTAATGCTGATTTAATTCCCAGACATCTGTTTTAAGTTAGTCGGTAGAGAGTTGGGATCCTCACAGATGAAAATAGAAAGGAAGTACATTACTTGCTTTTATATAATGGGTACCATGTTACCCAACAAAAACAACTTATTGAAGGAAAGTTTACATTGTCTCATTTTATTCAGAAATTTCAGCCCATCATAGAAGGGGAGGTATGGGGAGGCAGGTCAACCAGGGGAAGCATGAGTATGAGACAGTGACCGTTTAATACTTAACTATGAGAAAATTTTAATGAGAATTATTAAGTTTATTCTTCTACAGTTTCACAGGTGTATACTATGCACTCTGATTTCTCTTACATTTTATTCAGAAATTTCAGCCCACCATAGAAGGGGAGGTATGGGGAGGCAGGTCAACCAGGGGAAGCATGAGTATGAGACAGTGACCGTTTAATACTTAACTATGAGAAAATTTTAATGAGAATTATTAAGTTTATTCTTCTACAGTTTCACAGGTGTATACTATGCACTCTGATTTCTCTTACCTCTTGAAAACTCATCCCTTCCCTACAGGGTTCCCTTAATCAGACTCATATGTTTGTGTTTTGATTTGTTACACAGTTTTACCAGGGCTTTTTACTGAATTTGTATGAGATCATCAATGGACATAAAACTGAAAACAATAACTCTTTTTCACCAGAATCCATCAGGATCCAAGAAATATTTCAGCAAGGAGGTGTAAGGCACTGTGGCCCTCTCCCCACCACCACCACCACTGCCCATGTTATAGGTTCTTCACATTCTTGTGAAAGTCCAGCACAGACAACCATAAGTGATGTAAGATCTTTATTGGAATAGCATCAGCACTTTATTGGAATGGGAGATAGCATGCTACGTCTCTTTTCCTTACCTGTTGACTTTTGCAATCTCCCCAACACTTCTACTGTGATGTTCCCTGCTTCCTAGAAAGGATGTTTATTTCATTTAGGGTTGAACATTCAACCATCACTTACTCTCAACATTTTAAGCAGCTATGAGTCATTGCATTCACCTCACTCATTAGTAAAGGAAGCTTCTCTGATAAAAAAAAAATAAGTGTAAACATAAATATTTAGAAGGCAGTTGTTTGATGCTGTATCAATCTAGTTACAACAGTAGGTAATTTCCCTGTATGGCCCTAAAACCTCTCTCTCTCTCTCTCTCTCTCTCTCTCTCTCTCTCTCTCTTTTTAGAACCAGTTTCTGGGTACCGGGTCTGAATTCGCTACTGTGGATTAGATCCCAGATGCAATGAGAGAGTGGTTGATTACTCCTGTAACAGGTGTGCCACTATTGTACCAGTGTGCACATTCTGCCTGGCAGGCTAGTGTGATCATTCATAGGGCTCACAGCTGGGTTAGACCACTGATGCCCACCCTATCCCCACCACAGAAGTCTACATATCATACTGTGCAGGTTCTTTATCCAGGAAAACCTTCCAATTTAGTTCTTATTTGATTTCTTTATATTATTAAGGAAATGTGTTTGGTGTCTTCCGCAATAGGATTTCATCATCAATCTCTGTTGGGTAACCAAGATCAATAGCAAGAACCTGTTTTGGTTGGGGAATTTTTGGTAAATGTATAAGGCATATAAACATATACTCCATGCCTGGTATTTTCTTTTGTTTTAACACATTAGTTTGAAGAGCAGCACTGTCATGTTATGCAGGATATCACCTTTGTAATTCGTTTTGTTAACATATAATTTTAAATTGGATTGTAAATTGCGGAATTCCAAATGGATTTTTCATCCCTCTTTCATCTTGATCAGCCTTCTTTCTCTCTGCTTCATCTCCTCCATGCCCTCACTCCATCCCTGCTTAAATCTTTGCACCTCTAATAATTTTTTTTTTTTTGGTTTTTCGAGACAGGGTTTCTCTGTGGTTTTGGAGCCTGTCCTGGAACTAGCTCTTGTAGACCAGGCTGGTCTCGAACTCACAGAGATCCGCCTGCCTCTGCCTCCCGAGTGCTGGGATTAAAGGCGTGCGCCACCACCGCCCAGCTCTAATAATTCTTTGTGGGTATCATATGTTCACAATCCACATTCCTTTAAGTCTTTTCTACACCACAATGGTCCCTTTAAAGTTTCCCTGATTTTCTGTGTATTCCAAGTTCAACACACAAATCCAATTACTTGAAGCTAGAATTCACTCAAAAGAGAGAATACAGTGCATTTGTCTTTCCAGACTTGCACATTTTACTGAGAATTTTTTTTTCTAGTTCTATTTATGTGTGAATTCACGTTTTCATTTGCAGCTTTATAAAATTCCATTATGTATATGTATCTCATTTTTATTAACACTTCATCAATGTATAGACACCAAGGCTGGTCCCATTGCCTAGCAATTCTGACTATAACAGCTGTGAACATGGTTGTAAAAGCTTCTACCAGGGTGTAAACTCCTTTGCATACAAGCCCAGGAATAGTATACTGGATCACAAGATATCATGATTTCTATTTTTTTGCAGAACCTCAACGCTGATTTATCAGTAGCTGCACCAGTATGCACTCATGTCAACAATGAATAAGGCTTTTTGGTTTTTTATCACATCGTGGCTATCTTTTGTGGTCATTTGACTTCTTGATGATAGTCCTTTGACAGGAATCCCAAAGTAGTTTTAATTTGAATTTCTATGATAGTTAATGATGATAGTGGTAATAAGGACTTTTAAAGGTTTCTATTAGCCATTTGTATTTGTTGATTTGCTGTAAGTGGAGCTGATTGGAAATGCCAGGTCAACATTTGAATGTGTGGGCCTATGTGTCATAATGCAGAACTGGATATCTCTATTGCTCTAGAGACGGAAAAAAAATGGCCATCAGCCCATGAGAACTGTAGTATTAATAAAACTAAATCAGATGTTAAGAGAAAAAAGAAAAAAACAGCTCGCAACTTGGAATGAAGTGTATTTAAGAGAAAGAGTTGCAGATGACATGATGGCTCGGTAGTAAAGGTGCTGGCCACAGAGTCCTGGTGATCTATCCTTGATCCCCAGACGCTGCACAAATGTGGAAGGGGAGAACTGCTTCTTCAAAGTCATGCCCTGACTTCCACATGTTTAGTATGGCATACACATAAATTATAATAATTGCAGTGTTTAAAAAAGGAGGAAAAGCCAGTGAAAGAGCCAATGAAAATATACAAGGTGCCATAATCAGAAGTTTATTAGGGACCTATATGAGAATTGTTTCAGAAATACTGGAAGTCCAAGTTAAGACCTTGCTTGCTGGTAGACAAGAATGAAAAATAAATGGAAACAGTAAGGTGAGCAAGTTCACATTCTGCTTTGAGGTGCTTGTAGGAGAAGAAGCCATTGACCATCAAAATTAGAGACAAATAAACCTTACTAGTGCTTTGTGGTATGTAGGCAGTAGAGGGGGCCCTGGAATCATGTATGAGAGGGGAATTACTCATGAGGAAGAGACATAGCAACTGTCAATAAATAGGACAGCTGCTGTTATTCATATTGCGATGGAAATTGTGGTTGATCAAGTATGAGTTGTGCCATCTAAAAGTATAACCTGTTAACCATAGCTTATCGAAAGGTGGTTTCAAACCCTTAAACATGCCAAGCTTCTCTTTCAGTGTACTTCTCTTCTACAGTATACAGATATTTTTTCTCCATAAATGCACTAATAAATGGGTATACACAAAATCAATCCAGTTTCTCCACGCACAGACTCAGTCTGTCTCAGGGACCCCTACTACGGGACACTTTAGATCTGGGAAATGGTCCACCTGCATTTCTGTGACCTGCTATGATTTTGGATAGAACCGTATGAGAACTGAAATAATCAATAGTGTCATACTTTTAGAACATTATTTTGGGCTCTTAGTTTTTCATATCTCAACTGATAATTTTATAAATCAGAAAACATTGCAATCGAAATAAGTGAAGGTCATTACAATACATTTAATACTTCAATGTTATTAAGATTGTATAATTATATTTAATGTGCTTACGCATTACCAGTAAGGGGTATGAAAATGGAGCAAGGAATGTGCTTTAGATATCTAGAAGTGCAGTCTTAGTATTTTAAATGATTTCATTCTTTTGCAATGCCCACTGTAAACAGGACATTCAGCGTGGTGCCAATACAAAGCAGGAACTAAGACTTGATCTGAAGAATGGCTCTCAGGGCTCAATTTCATCTTCCACATGAAACCCCCTCTACACTTGGCACTTTTGATCTCTGCAGCACTTTTTCAAACTTCACATGGAGCTTGAAAGTTGACAAAGAATTAGATCAGTAGTCAAGTAAGATATTAGTTTAAATGTATTCATTGGGAATAATGTTTGCTTCTTTCCATTTAAAAAGATTTTTTTAAAAATAAAGTTTTATTCTTGAACAAAGATGTCTAGCTATAGGTCACAGATACTCAGTTTTTTGGCTAAGCACTTTGTGAGCCAAAAATCCTTCAGAGGCTAAAGAAAAGATAGTCACAGGAAATGAGGCTTGGCTCACAGTACAGCTGGATTCTGCAATTGCTTTACCTGATTGCATTTTATTCTGTATTAAGCAAGTAGATGTAAAAGTATATTCAATATTTTAATGAGTTAAAACCATTAAAGTTAAGCTTCATGAAGTCAGGTGCTCTATCTTGTTCGTTACCGAATCCCCAGTGTCCACTTCAATCCTTGGCATATATCAGAGCCTTAATAAAGGTGTTTTAAAATAATCCATAGAAAGACAATAAATTGAAGCCCTGATGATCAGCATCTGGTCACAGGTCTGCCTCAGAACTAACGTCTCAACCAAACAAGCTTTCTCTTGTTTCATTGTTCTCATTAAAAAAAGAAAAAGAGGATTATTTATTGATGAAAATTCTTCTGATTTCATTAACGTGCTTGGCAAGAATATTTGAAATAAGTTGACAATTGCTATCTTAAAATAAATACATTTTTCACAGGCAACATAATTTCTAAAGTTGTAAATTAGGTCATATAGTAAATGGAACAGAATAGATTTGAGGTTATTGATTTCATCTTATCACAGAGAAACCTTCCAGTGCAGCTTTCCCACGCAGAAAGTTTTCAAAGTCCTGTGAACAAAGAAGAGCCTGGGGGTGAAGTTTCTTCATTTTGTTTAAAGGAAATATTGAGTCAGAGTCCAGAGTCAATTATTTCTTTTAAGTTCACAGTGTGATTCCTGCAGGTCAGAGTTGAAGCTGAGGGCAGGCAGGTGGGATGGGAACCCCTAGTCATAAATATGGTGTGTAAGTAAATAAAATGTACATTACTAACAAGGGTAAGCAATATTCCGATTAACTAGAACCATGACTTTGAATATATCTTTATGGAAGTCTAATATAAGATAACCAAAGATCATAGAATTAATACATAAGATGGTTATATAAATTATACTGTACTGATCCTCTCCAATCTCTCTTACATCTTAGATCTTTGAGAATGTTACTGGGATAACTGAACAAATCAAATTCCATGCATTCATCCATGGTGAGTAAGAACTATTTATAATATCATATTTTTGTTTATCTGTTATTTTTCATTGGCTATCACAAATTTTATTGACTGATATAAGAAATTTGAAGAACTGATCTTTATGTTTTATATTTTTTATGATAAAAAGCACAACAATAGGGTAGGGAACATAGCCCATTTGGGAGTGTGCCAGCCTAGTGTGCTTAAAGCTCTGATTTTGCTTATCATGACATACACCTGGATTGCTGGGGAATGAAATTCTAGCACCAGGGAGCTTGAAGCAGGGGAATCCTAAATTCAAGGTCATCAATAACTACAGAGTGAGTATCAAGAAGACTATTAGAGATTAGAATCCCTGAATAATTTTGGCTAAATTTTTAAATTGTTATGATAAAAAGCAAATATACCATGTGTAAGCTTTTGAGGCACTTACCACTTTCTTCTAAAATATGGCAAATATAAAATGCCTAAAATTAATCCACATGCTACTATCAAGTCTTTTTCACGAACACTGTGTGGAAAAGACTATGTAGGGAAGTAAACATGTGAAATTCTCCTGCCTGTTTAATGTGGCCATTGATGATCTTATGATAAAATTATAAAAATTTACCCCTTGGGCTTCAATGGAAACAAACTTTTTTACATTTGTTTTACCCTGGTAAGCTGGTGTAAATTTGCTTTAGGGGTTTTAGCACAGTCCTCTAATGAAATCATTTTTATTATTGTTTATAATCACTGGTGAGACTGAAGATTCTTTTGAAAAATTCTGTTGTTTGTGTTGGTCACAATGTCAAAGAGTTGGATGCTCTTGTATACCAAAGAGTTGTCTAAGCAGCAAACTAATAACCTAATCTAAGAACTTGGAAACTGCCCTAGCTGTGTTTCTATTCTATAGGTAGTTATGGTCACAGTGGATCTATGTATTAAACATGCCTGAAACAATGGAAATAAAGCAGCCATTTCTTAACACTTTACATATCTAGTTAACCCTGTTTATGAAACTGGGAATATTATCAGTATATAAACACACTGCCCACTGCAAGGGTGCTAGATATGGTGTAATGATGGCCTAAGTTTCTTTTCTGATTCTGTCTCTCACTGTAGCCAAGACTGGAAGTCTTTTCACCATCTTGTTTTCTTGATCTTGACTGATTGTCAGCTTGCTCTAAACTTTCCTTTTCCATCAGAAAATGAAGCAAAGAATACATATATGACTGATTGATTGTCTCTAAGACTAAATAGGCAAATGTGTTAAGAATGTTAAGTGTAAACACACACATCAAAGAGGTTTTCACTAATTTTCTTAAAAACTGGTTATAGTGAGTTCCTTTCAAGGTTAGTACTTGGGTGCTGAAGGATCAGGAAAGGGAAAGATTCTTCATCAGTATCACTAGTCATTACAGAATCACAAACAAAACAATAAGTCTGGACATCATACCTTCTAGGGTGACTGAAATAAACATACAGATAATAATGCCAGAGACTATGGGAAGAGTAAAGTCTAAACCATTGCTAGTGTGGCAGTAAAGTGATGTAGCTATTGAAGGACAGTTTAACAGGTCCTCAAAATTTTAATGTATTATAAGGCCAAGCAATTCCATATCAGGTACATGCCAGGAAGAAATAGAAGTTTACTATTGAGATAAAGTGATTGACAAGTAGCAACTTTAGGGAGGAGGGGTTCACCATTTGAAAGGATGCGGTTCATCATGGTTGGCACAAAAGCAGGAGGCCCCTCTTTACACATCTGCAGCAGGAAGCATTTAGGCACGGATCCTAGTGTTCAACTAGCTAGCTTTCCCTTTGCATTTGGTCCAGCAGTTATAAGGAATGGTTTTAAATAAAGATGCTGTGTTGATAAAGTGTAATTGTGTATAACTTAAATGAATTTAACAGAACAATAAAAGATTTGCCTTGTATATTAAAAGAGGGGGTGATAAATAATATACATTACTAGATGCATTTGAAAGATTTCTGTAAAGTCCATTAGAACAATGTTCGTGTGTGTCCTTCTTACTCTCTGACATCTCACATAACTTTTCTCTGAGGTTACTCTACAGTTACGGTGTGAAACCACATTAATCTGGGAATAAGAACTATCTTAGGTTTGCTGTAACACACTTTAGTATTTTCAGTTCACTACTTAATGGTCTGGTGGAAGCGTGAGGATGAATATTAAATGGCTAAGCAGTATTTGTTTTTTCTTGGTTTATTTAGAATGACTTTCATGATTGTCATTTAAATGTCTCATTAACCATTTGTGTATCTTTAATTCACTAGAATATTATCCAATTACTAATAAGATAAAATAGATTTTATGAAATTTTTCCTAATCTCATTTTGAATACTTGAAATAAATGAAAAAAATTTTCAATCTGATAATTTGGTTTTCTTCTCTTGGCCAAAGTTCATGTCATGTCATCCGTGCATAGTTTGTTAGTTACTATTTTTGAACAAATATTATAAAAATTTTATTTGTTATGTGTCTGCACTATCCTATGTACTGTGTGTACCTTCATGTGTAGAAGTCAGAGGATAAGCTGCACAGATCGCTTCTTGCCTTCCACCGCATGATTCCTGGGGACTTAACTCAAACCCTCAGGGCTGAAGACAAGTGCCTTTACCTAATGAGCAATCTCATTGGCCCAGCTCACCCCTTTATTATATAGTTTATGTCAATGTGTTTTATCTACTTATTTTGAGAAGTATTACAGAATCACAACACGATTTCTTAGTGCCCTCTTTTCTGGTCGCGTTAAGGAGAAGATAAGGATATTGCAAATTCTCCCTGAAATATGAATCTGGGGAAAAGATGCACAGTAAAATAATCAAGCCACAGATTTTATTATAGAAGTGGTATATAAAATGTTTCAAATAGTTGAATATGTTGGTGCATGCCTTTAGTTCCAGCACTCAGTAGGCAGATCCAGGGGATCTCTGAGTTTGAGACCAGTATTGGTCTACAGGTCAACTCCCAGGATGGCAAGGGCTACACAGAGAAATCCTATCTCAAAACAAAGCAAAACAACAAGAACAAAATAACCTACCAAAACTTTAAGTGTGTTTTATCAATTATTGTATAGGAAATATACTCATTGAGTTAATTTTCAATCTGACATCTCTGAAATACTCTGTTGCCCGATTTGTTAAGTTTTGCATTCATTACCATGTAATGAATACTGTTTTGCTTGGAAAATTACCACTGAATAAACCTGATGGAGTTGCTGATATTTTCAACTTTTATATGTTGAATCTCTGATTTTCATTTTTATATCAGTAGTGTGAATATGTTACTACTTCTCTCAAAAAGTCTAACTGGTAGGAATTGCTTAATGTTGTTTTCAAAGTTATCAATCATTCCATTATATTCATATTGCAATATCAATTACTACGGAAATGTCTCTGATTATATCAAGAGTTGTGTCAATAGGATTCGAATATAACAGTTTTCCAACGTTTTGCGTATGTGTATGAGATAATGTCATGGGTAACCCTTGTCATATAGTAGTTTAAATACCATTTCTATCTTATCATATGTAATTATACTGTATAAATATTTTGTTCTTACATTAGTTAGAGTAGACAAAGGCAACAAGTGCTTGTGCCTATTTGTTTTTTTTTTTTTTATTGAGAAAAGGAAAAAAAAAGTTTCCCCCTCCTCCCAGCCTCCCATTTCCCTCCCCCTCCTCCCACCCTTCTCCCCCTCCCCCCACTCCTCTTCCCCTCCCTCTCCAGTCCAACGAGCAGTCAGGGTTCTCTGCCCTGTGGAAAGTTCAAGGTCCTCCCACCTCCGTCCATGTCTAGGAAGGTGAACATCCAAACTGGCTAGGCTCCCACAAAGCCCGAACATGAAGTAGGATCAAAACCCTGTGCCATTGTCCTTGGCTTCTCATCAGCCCTCATTGTTCGCCATGTTCAGAGAGTCCGGTTTTATCCCATGATTTTTCAGTCATAGTCCAGCTGGCCTTGGTGAGCTCTCAATAGATCAGCCCCACTGCCTCAGTGGGTGGGTGCACGCCTCGTGGTCCCGACTTCTTTGCTCATGTTCTCCCTCCTTCTGTTCCTCATTGGGACCTTGGGAGCTCAGTCCAGTGCTCCAGTGTGGGTCTCTGTCTCTATCTCCATCCATCACCAGATGAAGGTTCTATGGTGATATGCAAGATATTCATCAGTATTGCTATAGGATAGGGTCGTTTCAGGTTCCCTATCCTCATCTGCCCAAGGAACTAACTGGGGACATCGCCTTGGGCTCCTGGGAGTGAGGTAACCCAGACCCAAAAAGATGAACATGGGATGTACTCACTCATAATTGGTTTCTAGCCATAAATAAGGGTCACGGAGTCTACAATTGGTGAACCTAAAGAAGCTAAATAAGAAGGTGAACCCAAGGAAAAACATATAGTTATCCTCTTGCCTACGGGAAGTAGACAAAATTGCTGGGGAGGAAAGTGGGATCTTGGGGGTGGGGTGGGTTGGGGGTAAGGGGAGATGGGGAGAGAAAAGTGAGAAGGGGAGGATGGGGGGAACTTGGGGAAACAGGATGATTGGGATAAAGGAAGGCTGGATAGGGGAGCACGGAAGCACAATTCTTAGTTAAGGGAGCCACCTTAGGGCTGGCAAGAGACTTGAACCTAGAGTGGTTTGTGCCTATTTGTACAATGCCTTGGTAGTCCATTTAAGCTTATATAGCAGGTTTAACGCTACTAAGTCTAAGTGGGTGAGTTATGTGAATAGATAGCTAGAAAGAGGAGCATTATGGGAATGTGGAAGATTATGTGCAATGGGCTGACAGTAAAGTTAGGTAAAGGAATTAAGGATTTCTTTAGATCTGTGTTGCCACCCAGAGGATCAAGAGTAACACCTCCTGTCTGAGAGGGAAGTCTCAATGTTCTGGTTAGTCTCCTGGATGACTCATATCTGGGACTCTCACTCTACGTGGATTTCTTTCTTGTCCATTTTGTGACACTCAACTAAAGCCTGCAGTCATTTTCTTTTGGGTGAATTAGTATTTTTCTCCTACATCTTATTTTTAAGTACTATTTTATAACTTGCAAAACCAAACTAGGACCAAATTAAGCACTATTTTAAAACTTGAAAAGCTCAAGGCAAATTTCAGCCAGAAACTGAGACACAACATTCCTTCTGCTAGCCACTAAACATTCACTGAAACCAACTGTGTGCCAAGCCACATATCAAGAAATGGAGAAAACAGACCCCCTACCATGGATAAGGCTTTAACAATTCTGGGAAAGACAACATGCTCTTTTTTTTTTTCTGAACCCTCCAAGGCTCAATATCTTCACTTTCTAGCAACATATCTTTTACTTGTGGACGTGAAGATACCCCAAACTTGATGAGATGTATCTCCAACCTGTGCTTCTTGACAATTCCTGGACTACAAATGAATATTTATATTGCCAACCTAATGGACTTTCTATGTGTAATTATTGCTGAGTTAATATTATATTAATGTTGAATACAGTATTTGTCTTATTCTTACTAGCCTGCATCAAAATCCTACTGATTACATATTCACATATATCCCAAATTCTTTTATTTATCATCTTAGATTCAGAAAATAAAATTTCCTCCCATTGTCCCACTAGCCCTGATAACATATTCCTTTCTTTTGTTCATTCATGTTGCCATCAGAGTGCTTCCTGAAATTGATTTGTAATTGTGGTAAATTTTGTGTCAGCCTGATGCAAAATATAGTCACCTAGAAAGAGAATGTCAATGAAGAATTATCTGGATCAGGTCATCCTATGAAAGATCTTCCTGAATGGGTTAATTGAAGTGGCAAACAACACTTTGAATGTTTGCAGTGCCATCGCATTGGTTTCGTCTTGAACTGTGTTAATATAGAGAAGGAATGGAAGCGAGTTAATTTATGTGTTCTCATTCTCTCTCGGCCTTTGTAACTTACTGTCTCAAACTCTGCCGCTGTAACTTTCAGGATAAGATAGTCTGTAATCTAGAATTAGCTGAAATGAATCTTTTCTCCCCAAGCTTGCTCAATGTCAGGGCGTTTTGGCATAGAAACAGAAACGAAGATAAGGCGTAGGTAATGACGTCAGTCACTTACTCAGAAGTTTTGCCTTTGCATTGCTTAAAAGAAAAAGTCAAAGCTTTTGTGATGCTACTTAGTTTTATTCAAAACTTATGAAGTTAAACTCTTATAACTTTATTTACCATTCATATCCTCATTTCTCCAAGTCTGATCTCATTAATTATCAAGGATTATGGCTTATTCATATCCAATTGCATATATAATGTATGTATACTCATCATTATTTCAAAAACACAAAACAATTTGGATAATCAGTAAATGTTATCTCTCATGTGAATCAGATGGAGATAACATTGTTTATCTTGGTAACATAGAGAAACCCTTCAACTTTGGTAGGAGAAGAATGACATAAGAGTGAAATTCTTATATGCAATTTTGATTAGATCTAATGAACACACTATTTTGTATATTTACAAATAATACATCAGAATCATATAAGGTGCTATAATTAGCAAATTTTAGTACTCTGAAAACTAATATGCCTTAATCATAATGACAAAGATAAATAGCATTTTAATCTCAAATAGAAATTTTAGTACTAGTAAACCATGACTTTTACAAGAAATTAGTAGTAAATTCCATTTTAGATTTAATAACTATATATATACTACTAAATAATTTACCTTGAAAGCTGTAATATTATTCCTTTTCTGGACCATTCATATTCAACTATTTGTGATCATATAAATGTCACTATTATTTTAAGTACACAATTAAATATTTGATCCTGTGTCACAAAAGTCAGAACTGAGATGGTTATAAACACTCATAAGGATGTCATGGAATAGTGGAGTTAGAAATATTGATTCAGATAGAATGAACTGCCATTGCTTCACAAACTTTACTCAAATACAGCTTGGAGTTCTTGCGTTCAACATACAAGAATCAGCCAAAAGAAAAAAATTGCCTTATATTTTTGATGAGTGAAAATCATCTAAACCAAGTGGTATATCTTTACAATTTTTCTTTTAAGATTTTAACTGTTTGGTCTTAGTCATTTCTTTCCATATGTCAACATAGTATAGCTTAATGGTGTCATGTGTAATAGTCTAAAAATATTATCAATAGCAAAAATCTTCAAATAACTTCAGAAATAGATCACAGATAATATGCCATAGATTTGACAACTATTTCTGGAAAACATATTATTTTCAATTGACTTATACTATAGACAGATTTGTTCCAAGTCTGCCTTATTTTGTTTAACATTATAATCTCCACTTCTATCTATTTTTTTCATATAAGTGGCATAATTTTGTTCTTTATGGCCAAATAAAACACTACTGTGTATGCCTATCAAAGTTAATGTTATACATGTATTTATCAACAGATATTCTAACAGATTCCAGACTAAACATATTGCTTGTGACTTCTCTAATGAAGAATCTTTGCTACAAAACAAACATGAAATTAGAAAGGATATTTAGGTTATAAAAGGTGAGAAGCATGGGGGATTGTTTTTGAATATTAATATCATCAAAACACATATGAGTAAATAAAAATACCATAGTGAGGACTATTTTATGCAATTAATATATACTAATAAAATTTATATAAATAGAAATTTATGAGATTTTTTAAAAGACCTCAACTCCAGTTCAATTGGCAAGGATAAATAGTTAACTTTCTTTAATAGTGCTATATTCTGTGAGTTTTTGAAGATGTTACAATTTCATAAGGCTAAAAAGCCTTTGAAGTTTTGTAGAGATTTTAAAGACATATTTAAACTTAGAAAACATGCTAGGTTCACAATGAAGGTCAATAAAGACTTTCTTTGATCAAAAATGTTCTAAGTGTTGGAACTTAAGAAATAGAAAAGACATATAATATCCTTAAATGGCCCTTGTGTTTCACACACTGAAGTAATTCTTATTACAGAAAGGCCTGAGTCTCTGCATAGAATTATACATCTGATTCAAATGTTGGGGAGTATTTTAAGACCATTTGATCTAATGCTATTATTATGTAGAGTGCCAAAGAAAACCAGTGGATTAGTAATTCACAGCTGCGGTCAGTAACTCAATTTACCTGTAGTGATAAATAGATGAAGATAAGCTCTGTGGTTCCCACCATTTGCTTTAGACGTGAGTACAGACTTTAAAATCAGATTATATATAAAAGCCTCCATAGCCAATGTGGTCAAGCAGACTTATTGTGCCAGCTTTTAAAATGTATTTTGTAAGGCAGCGTCTCATAAGGAATGAATATGATTTTTCTTAAGTATACCATTCTTTTTTGGTGGAAACACACTTCACCATTACTACACATAGGTCATCAAACTTTTTCTTTCAGATATTTGATATTTTGGGGATCATATGGAACCATTGTATTTTCTTCATTAACTAGTACAACCTAATTGACTTATTACACAATTTTTGGCTGAGATACTATAGAAAAAATTAACAGATGTAAAGACTAATGCTGTTAACTATTGGTGTAGAAAATAGGCTACTGAAATATATTTCTAAAAGTTTAGAAGTATTAGAGCTTTCTTTTTCACCTCAAATATAACTAGCAAGGTTTGTGAAGCACACAGCCCCAGCTGGTTTGTGCTCAGAAGTACATCTCGTGACAACAGGAGGAAACTAAGTCACGGGGAATGATCTAGCTCCATTTCCGCTTCCGGAGCAGTCTGCCTAGATTCCTGTTCTGCTCTCCTTGGATTGACCTCTGAAGCCTGTGCCCTGAGTAACTTCCTCCCTACTAGCTATCAGTAAGGCCTGCTTTGTTTGTTGTTTGTTTTGTTTGCTTTCTTGGTCTATAGCCAGGGAAGGGCCCTTTTTTCTTCACTAGACTAAACTTCCCATCAGCATAGACAGAGATACACAATTAGAAATGATCTTAAGTTTAGCATATCACAACCTTGGTCTAGCAAACTTTCTGGAGATGTTCCCACACCCCATCTTTAGTAGGATTGCCAGCAGCAGACCTTATCATAAAAGCCAAGGATAAATATTTATTAAGCTTGAAAAACATCCGAAGGATCCTCATTTATTTATATTGTCTTGTGAAGATGGTTAACTATATGCGGCATTAGTAGGGATTTTCATGAAACAATGTGCTCTTTAATATTTGTAAATAAGGCTGTATGGACTAAACCAATAGTTAAACTGCTTTTAAGTGCCCAGAATAAATATTTAAAAGATATTGGTTTGAAGATGGTCTCTAAGAGTATCAGAAGCTTCACTGAATTTCTGCAGTGCCTGCCTTTTTCTGGAACTTGTAGGATTCAGTTTTGTAACATTAGAGTTTGAAGATGTGTTTCATCTTCACTTGTAGATGCATGGATGACAAGAGAAAAGACAAAATTTTAGTTGGATTAAGTAAATTTTTCTTGAAGAACAAGACAATTCTGAAGTAAAACTGTGTTGCTTTTAATTTCAGCATATGAATAGCATAACTCTTGACAAGTTATTAATAACTTACTTTCTCAGTAATTTGAAATTACTGATTGTTCTAAGAATTTTATTTTCATTACAATTAAAAATAAATGTCTATTACTATGAGAAATGTAAATTGTTGAATTTCTTCTCTTTAAGTTATAACCTTCTACATTTAAGATAAAACAGTCTACATTTTCACATATATATTATTATTTACTGGTTGAATAATCTCAGTTAAGACAGTGTTATGAGATGATTGGATTTTAATGAATAATAAGCTAGCATTTTCAAATGAAGTCATCTATTGAAAAATTGTTAACATTATTTTCTTATAATTTTTGAAAAATTTAAAGGCAAATTATTTGTTTCTTTTTTCTCTTTTTTATTTTATTTATTTATTTATTAAATTTTCCACCTCCCCCCCTCCTCTCGTTTCCCTCCCCCTCTCCTTCCCCCTCCCCCTCCCTCTCCAGTCCTAAGAGAAGTCAGGGTGCTCTGCCCTGTGAGGCCCACCCCCTCCATCCAGGTCTAGGAATTTGTGCATCCAAACAGACTAGGGTTCCAAAAAGCCAGTACATGCAGTAGAATCAAAACCCAGTGCCATTATCATTGGCTTCCTAGTCAGCCCTCATTGTCAGCCACATTCAGAGAGTCCGGTCTGATCACATGCTCATTCAGTCCCAGTCCAGCTGGCCTTGGTGAGCTCCCAATAGATCAGCCCCACTGTCACAGTGGGTGGGTGCACCCCTCGCGGCCTGCCTTCCTTGCTCATGTTCTCCCTCCTTCTGCTCTTCATCTGGACCTTGGGAACTCAGTCCAGTGCTCCAATGTGGGTCTCTGTCTTTATCTCCATCCATCGTGGGATGATGGTTCTATGGTGATATGCAAGATATTCATCAGTGTGGCTTTGGGAGAAGGCCAATTAAGGCACCCTCTCCTCTGCTCCAAGGACCTAGTTGGGGACATCCCCTTGGACACCTGGGAACCCCTCTTTTCAACTTCCTTAGCAATCAGGGAAATGCAAGTCAAAACAACTTTGAGATACCATCTTACACCTTACACCTGTCAGAATGGCTAAAATCAAAAATCAAAAACACCAATGATAACCTATGCTGGAGAGGATATGGAGTAAGGGGAACACTCATCCATTGCTGGTGGGAATTCAAACGTGTGCAACCATTTTGGAAATCAGTGTGGCGGTTTTTCAGGAAACTGCGAGTCAACCTACCTCAGGATCCCGCAGTTCCACTCTTGGGAATATACCCAAGATGCCCAACCATTCTACAAAAACATTTGTTCAACTATGTTCATAACAACACTATTTGTAATAGCCTGAACCTGAAAACAACCTAGATGCCCCTCAATGGAAGAATGGATAAGAAAGGTGTGGCACATATACACATTATAGTTCTACTCAGCGGTAAGAAAACAATGACATCTTGAATTTTTCATGCAAATGGATGGAAATAGAAAACAGTTTACTGAGTGAGATAACCCAGACCCAAAAAGATGAATATGGTATATGCTCACTCAGTAGTGGATTCTAGCCATAAACAAAGGACATTGAACCTATAGTTCGTGATCCTAGAGAAGCTAAATAATAAGGTGAACCCAAAGAAAAACATATATTTATACTCCTGGATATTGGAAGTAGACAAGATGGCAGGGCAAAAGTTGGCAGCACAGGGGTAGGGTAGGGAGAAGTTGAGATGGGGAGACAGAAGGAAGAAGGGGATGATTGGGGAGAGCTTGGGGGAATGGGACAGTTGAGATGGAGGAAGGGTGGATATGGGAGCAGGGAAAAAGATATCTTAATTAAGGGAGCCATTTTAGGGTTGTCAAGAGACTTGGATCTAGAGGGGTTCCCAAATTATTTGTTTCTTAAAAAGTAAAAATTTGCACTACGATGTTTATGTATAATATGCAATAAATGATGAGCTAATGGTTTTAGGAAAATGTGTTTCACAGTGAGTATAATAAAATTTCATTTTCTGTGGTTTTAGTTTTTACTTAAGTAGCATTTTTCTATGTGAGATAAATATTGTTAATTTAAATTTTAATCCAATATCTATAAAATCTATCTTTGTTTGGTACTATAATCTGATATGTTTTAAGGAGTCAAGACATAAAATCATGTTGTTCAAAGAGTCTTTTTGTTAAAAAAATTCAATAGTTTTGTTTAGGTTTTTAATTAAAATCAATTTTAATTAAATAAACCTGTGGTTATTTTTTTTTCTTTTCTATCTGAAAGCAAATGTTTTTTCTCTTTGCCATTGCCCTAAAAGGATAAACCTTATCATGGCTATCCCTAGAGATCTGTTTAAAAGTTGTTTCTCAGATAAAGACTTTGTTTCTAACTGGAAGAAGTTGGTTAGTCTGTGTATTTTCCAAGATAAGCTTTAGATAAGTTCCTGTCTTTATTAAACATTTGCAAAGCATCTAAGACCCCCAAGACAATCCAGTTATTGTTGAAATGTTCTCACTCCAGAATCATTGGAAGTTTGGTAAAGCATTTGCAGTGACACTGATAAGGTTCAGCGGCTGCCAGTGCTAGATGAAGATTTTATAAGAACAACCTGCTGCATTTATAGAAATTTGGATTTTAGGGGTTTTTAATTCCTACCAAGTGTACGATCTAAGTATTTACTAATAATAGAAATCAAATTATTTTTGAAGACAAGCAATATATTTAAATACAATTCCAGAAGCTATATTTTTTTAACTTTAGTTTAAAAACTATATTTTAATACGATTTTTAAAAGTAATTGTCAAAACGAAAACATCCCTTTAGCTTTCCAGTTGTCTTCTATATCCATTTTGTATTTTCAAGCAACTAAAATTCAATTTCCCTTTTCCTGCTGATAATTCAGGATTTTCTAGCTCTTTTTTTCTGTGCTCATTGAAAGCAAGTAATGTTCATTAAAATACGGTGTGCCTGCACGTAACTTAAACCATATGAGAAATCCAGCTAAGTTTTACTGTTAAGTAAAATTTTAACCTGTGAGTTTTTTTTTCCTGATAATTTGTATGAGATAATTGATAGCTTGTGTACTCATTTGGCCTACTAAAAATCTTATGCAAAGTAAAATTGTAAAATCACAGACTGGTTTATCTAGCCAAAGAACAAGCCAGCACTAGCTAAACACAGTAACTCTGTGTTTCTATAGGTTTTATTTATTTTAAAACTTACATTATTGGATTATTTCTTATGTGTACATAATTAATTTTTATTAATGTTTCCCCATCTCTCATCTATATCAAAAACCCACCCCAACCCCAACCTCACCATTCTCTTTCCGAGATTCACTGTTTGGGTTTATTTCAGAGGCATTTAGTTTAATTCCGAATACCTGTGTGATTAAATTAGATTAGGATTAAAACTATCCATTGGCACCTGGTAGATTCAACAGTGGATTCACAGCAGAAGACAATGATTTCTACTCTCCCTTGAATCTATCAGTAGCAAATAGTTTAGTGGTAAGGTGTGAAGCCAACAAAGCCCCTCCTCCATCCATGCCTCACTGTTGTGTGCCTTCTGCGTGGGCAGACCTAGTATGAACATATACAATTGCTCTACATTTGAGATTAGAACACCTGTTCCTGGCCCAGAACATAATAAAGAAAATAGGAAGGTGGCTGGAGAAATACTCATCTCTAAACAACATTTCTATTCTTTATTTCTTATGAGTTGTTGGTCAACGAAGACTCAGAAGCCCCTCAAACAGTGCAGTCTTTTAGCATCCCCTTAGTTGTCCGCTATAACTAGACCCTGTTGCTAAAGACATTACACACCTTGGTTATACATATAGAAGTCAAGGACTGAACTGGGAGCCTCCTTCCTGCTTGTAAGCTATCTTAGTTTCTGAAGGTAATAAGCATGGCAGTGGGGAAGAAAAGGCATCAGTAATTTTACTCAGCCTGTAAATCTTATAATGTATGGGACTAACCTTCCACCCAAGATGTGCCCATTTGAGAAATAGTGGCATTATTGTTATGGGGGTAACCAAATGCTCTCTGATTGGATTTGAGGCCTGCTTCTATAAAGCTGGTGAAAAACCTATGGTGAGGGAGACCATAGACCTTGCAATAGAATTATATATAAACTATACATATATATTTAAACTTGAGAACTTGATACTTGAGCACTCGGAACTTTGGTACTGAAAATAAAAAAAAAATTAGAAATCTTATTACAAAATATCTTTAGTATAGACATGTAAGCTAATCCTTGATCCTTTTATTTTTTTCTTGAAAACTATTAAAATAATGTAAGAGTAATTAATTATGCTAATTTTACAATTTGTAAAAATTAAGATTTTTGGGCTGCAAATAAAAAAGCTTCTAAAAGCTACTATCTTATTAATTATATTATGTTAATTTAAGTTTCAGTGCTGCAAAAATCTCTGTTTTGATTTTGACAGTTGTTTTCAGTTGTATTATGAATATTATGAATATTTCAAAATACTCAAAAGGATCTCACTGCATTTGTTTTATAGTAATTACAGAGAGGCCAGTTATGTTGAAAATTTTTAATGATAGAATAATTTCCATGAAAATTTTAAAATGCCATACCATGGGAAGAATGGCTTTGATTTGAATGAACAATGCTCTTCTCTTGTCTGTTCTCTGTCAATCAATCTGGAGATGTTTTGTGTCATTTTGTACAAACTCTGAAAAGATTTTGTGCTTTTTTTGGCTATTATGTGCCAACTCTTAGGAGAAAGGACAGGATTAGCACTATGTTGAATGCATTAAAGATACCACGTCTAGAAAATTCCAGGCCAATTAAGTGCTCATCAGAACATCCTTATTCTTTCTGACTGGTGCTCAAACATGTTGGTGATAGCTTGCAGTCCAGCCTGGTTATCTCTACTAGCTACTCTGATACATATTATTCAATTTAAACTTTCTCAATTGAGCATGGCATGGCTTTGTGACTCTGCTGTCATAATGTTAGACTCTATGTAAACGTTTCAAGATTATTCTGCTCTTGACCAAAAAAATTTTACATCTGTGTTATGTGGATATAAAACTAATAAAGGAAATAACAAAGATATGTAATAAGGCAATTTTATAATTTTTACCTAACAACTAGTATTATTATTGTTCTGCCACTTGTAAATACCTAGAGTTGTTTTATCATTCACATTTTAGATACATTTATTTAATCTCTGTGCATGTGTGTGCCTGTGTGTCTCTCTGTCTGTGTTTCTTTGTGTTTGTGTCCTGTCTATTTTCTGTCCTGTCCATGTCTGTGTCTTTATTCCATACAGCCACCCTGGAAAGAGGCATAACCCTCCAGTTCATTGTACATCACCAACTCAAGAGTTAGATTTAAACAGAGAACTTGTTTTATTTTATCTTTATATCTTAAATGTCTGTTTTCTAATGAGAGATAGAAAGGGATGGATTCAAATAGGAAGGGCAGTGAAGAGGATAATGGAGAAACTGGGGTAGAAAAATGATAATCAAAATATGTTGTATGAAAAAAACTGTTTTTCAATAAAAGAAGATAGATAAATAGAGAAATAAATAAATAATAGGTGGATAAATAGATAAATATATAAGTAGAAAGCATAGCTAAGCAGTACCAGTCAAGCTGTGGTCTTGCCAATCATTACCTTCCCAATCTGTCTTAAAGTTTATCAGCATCATATAAAATCTCTCTGGAGGAAACAAGGTCCCATCAAGCCTATACTAGATCCCTAACCCTCGCTGTCACCACCATGAAAATCCTAGGGTCATTTCCAGTTTCTAAGAGCCCATCTTCTCAGTAATCTGCTAATCACTGAAGGGAGAGGCACAAATGTCTGTCAATTATCTTTGGTCTTGCCAAGATGGTTATACATCTATTGTCTAGATCAGTCGTTCTCAATTTTCCTAATGATAAGACCCTTTAATACATGTCCTCATCTTGTGGTGACCCCCAACTATAAAATTATTTCATTGCCACTTCATGTCTGTGTTTTTGCTACTGTTATGTTTCATAGTGTGAATATCTGATATGCAGTATGCTTGATATGCAACTCCCAAAGGGGTCATGTTCCACAGGTTGAAAATCACAGGTCTAGACTGTATAGATCAGACTTTGATTCATGTGAGACATAATGATCTTTCAGTTTCAGCTATTTTGATTACAACAAATAGAAATATACTAGAAACATAATATTTCATAAAATAAAAATGCCTCAAAATATCTGGGTACTGTATTCTGTGTTCTGTCTTTACCAAACCTACATGGTGTTTAGACTAACACATTGAATCTTTCTAGAAACTGCATATATGTTACAGTTGTGTGATGTGGCCTTCTTATGAGATTCTTAACAGTCACTATGTTCATAGCAGCATTGTTTGTAATAGCCAGAACCTGGAAACAACCTAGATGCCCTTTAATGGAAGAATGGATGAAGAAAGTGTGGAATATATACATATTAGAGTACTACTCAGAAGTAAAAAACAAGGACTTCTTGAATTTTGCATGCAAATGGATGGAAATAGAAAACACTATCCTGAGTGAGGTAAGCCAGACCCAAAACAAAGGAATATGGGATGTACTCACTCATATTTGGTTTCTAGCCATAAATAAAGGACATTGAGCCTTTATATTTGAATAGTAAGTTTTAAGTGCCTCAATGATATTATCATTTGCAGTAGCATTTAAAATTCCAATGAATAATGATTTTTAAAAACATTTCTTGTCAAAACATTCCTTTTAGAACATTTGATATTTTATTTACATTAGAAATCGTAGAAAGTTAGTAAAAACCATCACTGTCACTTAACTGAGTCTTCTTCAAGTTGCAATCATATTGACTAAAGATAGGTCATAGTTCATCAGATGTTTTCTCATTTTTAGTTTGTGCAATGGCCTCGTTTTTATAAAAAAGAGAAAGCTAAAATTTCCCCTTTATGATCTGACTTCATTTATTGCAAAGATTCCAAAGTAATTGAAGAAAAATTAAAACTAAATGAAATAAGTAAATAAGCAATCTAATTTCTAGGTGCTAATTCAATTCTGCTTCTAATCAATTTTCTATATTTTAAACTTCATTTGTTTCTTATCTTCTTCTTTCCTGAAGGTTTATATCTCTCAAATTATGGGGCAGATACAGCCCTGAGTAGTTACCATTATGGCACAAGGGAAAAATGCCATGCAGAGGGTTAGACTAATCCATTATTTAGCAGTTATTCTGCTCCTTAGAGATTTCCATCTCCAGATGACCTTATCTTGTTGATTCGGTTGTTTTTGAATGTTAGAAATACGTACTGTGTAACTATAGAATCAGAAAAGAACAAACCTTGACTTATTAAAGATGACCTTATTGCTTCTGAGATAGTTATACAGGAAAAGAGTCAATATTCAAAATGTAAATGATAAACAAGGTAAGTGAGCACTTTCTTTGTGTATCTTAGTAAATGAAATTGAACCTATTAATTATAATGAGAACCCTTACAATAAGGCAACCACATTTCTGTCTCCTACCAACACAATTTCAAATATAAGAACATTTCACTGAAGAATTCTCTGAATTGGCTTGTGAACGCCTGCTGTGTAAGACAGGCCACCAGCCCCTTCCAAGGTTCTTAATCACCTTTAAGGTAACAGAGCTGGATTCTTTTCTTCATAAGCCAGAAAGCTAAGTGAAGGTGTTTGGAAGATTGACAGTGAGCATTACGACAAACAGTGTCCTTCCAGAGTGATCAGAATATCACATTTCTGATAACTAAATTTAATAAGTATTGACAGAAAGGTATTTTTCAAGAAGCGATAAGTCCTTAACCAAATACTGGTTTTTGACAGTATTTGAAAAAGAAAATAAACTTTTAAAGATATTTGCTTTTAGATGCCATTTATAAGCCTTCAAAAGGCAAACCCTCCATAAAAATTTCACTACAGACTTCTGAAGCCATGAATTCACCTGAGGTTGATGATTAAATTAATCATGACCATATCTGTTCCATCTATTTTTAAAAATAAGAATTTTAGAAATAATTATAATTTCTGAATATTTCTCCTGAAAAATCCACAAGACCAGGGGAACTTTTGAGAGTAAAAATATTAATATATTTATTAGTTTACTCTTTATTATATTCTTCATGATAAAGCCAAGACTCAGAGCTTATTAATAATAATGTGGCCAGTATTTTGTCATTACCAAACTGGTTGGGAATGTCTGTGTAAAGCTATCTACATTCTATACAATATATACCAGGTTGACTCTTTCTAGAGTGAATTGAATTGTTTAACTCTACAAAAATATTGGACAGTAAATCAGGCTTGTTTAATGGGGAAGAGGTCAAAACACAGGGAGAGAAAGGGGAGGAGAGAGAGAGAGAGAGAGAGAGAGAGAGAGAGAGAGAGAGAGAATTCTTTATAGCACCGCTGGGAAACAAATTCTTTATTCCTCTGTGCCCTTGGGTTGTTTGGACATACCTTTGCGTCTCTGTGGCTAGGCATACACCCCTAAATTATATGATTGCATGTGGCAGCAATCTCCCTTATCGACATCTTGAAGATGGATTAAGTGAGGCTGGATTTGTGGGTTTTGCCTTTAGTCCTGTCAGAGACCAATGCCCTATCTCCTTTGGGAATTTTGCTTAACCATGAATTGTGTTTCCCACCCCCAACTCCTTGGTGATCCGAATATGGGCTGTCAATCATGCATTGCCCTATTGTTGCAAGTCCATGTACATTCTGTGTTTCTCAGTCCTTGTGGAAGTTTCTCCAGGCCCTTGTTTCTACATGAGCGTTCCATTACTATCTTTGAAAAGTCTGTTTTTATAATGTTTTGTTAACTAATAGGAATCTTTTGCTTTTAATTGTGACAGTCTGAAAGCTGCTTCCAGAGAAATCTAATTATGCTTCCTTGGGAGTGTTCATCTAGAGATGCTGCTAGCCTCCTGGCTACTAAGCATGCATGATGATGGGTGATTCATAAGTACAGTGTGACATTTTCCAATGAATTGTTTTGTCATTGGTTATCCATTTTGTCAGACATGCTATTTTGTTCTGATCTTTAATGTGACTATCACTTCGCAGGGCCAGTTACTGAGAGTGTTGTAAAGCTTGGCAAAAACAAAGCACCACTGGGACCAGAACATACAATTTCCAAACTCGGACTGTGATACATAAATAAGGTTCCTGCTGAGACACAACTAATTTCTTTCTTAGTATCTGGTTGATGTCAAATGTGCTATGAATGTTATGTTTCCATAATCACCCCTTTAAAATAAGTTAAACCAATTGCAGGGCATAGTTTCTTTTTAGACCAGACTCAGTTCTATTGCTGTTACCATTGAAGAAAGCAGTGTGTAATTTATTAGCTCAAATCTGCTATGGGCAAATCAGGAGTTTCTGATTGTGCCGAATTCTAATAATTGCATCTCTAGCCTTGCCTTTCTTACTAGCCCACATTGCAGGTCTTTGACAGACAACATCTGTATTGAAGTATAACTTATTTTGATAGTGATTTTGCCATATATTCTATAAATTTAGAGTCATTGGATATTAGAAACACATTTCCAGTATAAATAATATATAAGTCTCAAGCCTACTTGTAGTCTATTACTATAACTATTCAAATGTAAAAGTAAAAATTAGCAGTCGATGTAACATCATTGAAAACAAGGTAACCAAAAGTTTAAACAAAGTAATTATTCATTTGCAAAACTTAGGAAAATGGAGAAAGTAAGATTAGAGTGTATGAACTTATGAACTACTAACATCTTCATATTTCAAATAATTTTAGTGAGTCATAACCTTTAGCAGTTTTCATAAAAGTTGACAATTTTTATATTTTCCCTAGATATATAAATAAATAATATATTCTTTGATAAAACAATATTAGACTTTCCTACTGTATAAGGTGCCACTTCAAATTTATGCTACATTTTATTGCTTAACTGAATACTTTAAAAACATCTGTATAATAATTCACTCTTTATAAAACTTTAGCTTACTAGCTTACTATTCATTAATTCATCTATATGTGTACATAGGAGGATATTTGAAATGAAGGGGCCCAATAATAATTCTAGTTATTTTTGCATGAGTATACTAGATACTCTTCTTTCTCTTTTCTAGAAAATAACTTTTGCCTTTTTAAAATTATTATAACTGATATAAAAAGAAAGCATCATGACCATGAGGTTTTATGAGAATACTAGCATTTTTAAAAAAAAATAACTAGTAGCATATGTGTCTTGTTTCTTTCTTTACACATTTCAGTCCCTTTACATTTGTATCATACGTATTTATTCATTATATGACCGTGTGTGGAGGGATGTGCCAAGATGAGCCTATGGAAGTCACAGAGCAGAACATGGAATTTGTTTATCTTCTTCTACCATGTAAATTCCAGGGATGAACATCAGGCTTGACGACAACTGTCTTTTCCTGCTTCGTTATTTTGTCAACCTGAAGAGATGCCTCCTAGTTTAAAAGCACTTGTTGCTTTCCCAGACGACCCAAGTCTGTTTCCCAGCCGCCACATGTGTCTGCTAACAACTGCCAGAAGAACTGACAGCCTTTCGGTTTCATTGTCACACATACACACGTGGCACACACACACACAAATAAAAAAATAATCTTAAAAAATAAAACTTTCGGGCTGGAGAGATGGCTCAGAGGTTAAGAGCATTGCCTGCTCTTCCAAAGGTCCTGAGTTCAATTCCCAGCAACCACGTGGTGGCTCACAACCATCTGTAATGGGGTCTGGTGCCCTCTTCTGGTCTGCAGGCATACACACAGAAGGAATATTGTATACATAATAAATAAATAAATATTTTAAAAAAAATAAAACTTTCAATTTTTGAAAATACAGTCATTTTAAAATTAATATAAACAATCCATTCTGGTACTTGCTAATAAAAGAGAAATAATAGCCAGGCTGTGGTGGTGCACGCCTTTAATCTCAGGACTAGAGAGGCAGAGGCAGGTGAATCTCTTGTGAGTTTGAGGCCAGCCTGATCTACAAGAGCTAGTTCCGGAACAGACACCAAAGCTACACAGAGAAACCGTGTCTCGAAAAACAAAACAAAACAAAAACAAAAAGTAGAAAAGAAAGACAGAAAAAAGAAATGCTATTTCTATTAATAAAATGATATAAAATGTTATTTTCATTATGTGTACCTTGCTCTGCTATCAGAAGTCCAAGTAACAATGCAGTCTTTTAGGAAGGAGATATTTGAACCGTGTTAACTGGGATGGAATTTTCCATAATGATGGAATTCAGTACAGTACTATCTACATTCTATGAAAACATAAAGTAAATGTATGAATATGTTTTTTAAGATCTCTTTTGAGTCCTTGCCATGTAATGAAGTTGACTTTTATATATTATTGACATTTTTTTTTTCCTGTGGAGCTTATACAATTAAAATTACGTTTGGAACTTGAGACATGGCTCACTGGATAAATTGCGTAAACTACAAGCATGAGGACTGAAGATGAAAACTCATGTAAATGACAGATAGTTCTGTCAGGATCCTGCAACCCGAACGTGAAGGGAGCAGTTCCAATGAATCCCTAGTAAAGGTGACTAGCAAGAATGACCAAAATTGGCAAGCTCTGGGTTCAGTGAGAGACTTTGCCTTAATTAATAAAATCAAGATCCCACATGTACAAACACACATGTGTATACAAACCCACATACATTTTCCCAAACACATATAAACATTCATATATCTGTAAATGTACACAACACACACATACAAAAGGACAGAAAAGTATGTTTATATTGATGGATTAAACAATGTGAACCATAATTGTGAATTTCATAATTTTTTCTAAGGCATACCCAATATATTTTATTTTTTTTAAAATAAACAAAAGTCACATGAATAGTTAACTATGTTCTGATTTTTCAAGCAAGCTCCTCGGAAGTTCCATGTACACTTAGTGTTGAGATAGAAAGTTAATTGATGTTACTTCTACCCCTTTCTATAGAATATTACTTTGTCAACACAGTAAAGGAACATTAGTAGATCTTGAGAACTAAGTTGCAGTAGTGTGATTAGTTTACTCAGATGACAAGTTAATCAGTTTTGTGAAATTTGAAAAGAAAGAAAATATCCCAAGATGCTAGAAATCATCCGTAGTGGTATATGCCTTTAATTCAGCACTTAGCTCTGTGAATTCTAGGCCAGCCTGGTCTATAACCCAGTTCCAGGACAGCCAGGGGGGTGTTGAAAAGAGAAACCCTGTCTCAAAGCAAACAACAACAAACAAAATAAACAACAAAAAAAAAGAGAGAGAGAAAAGATAAAAAGCATTGGAAATTAGTTTTGGAAATAGCAAATCTCCCATTTTCACAGAGCACCTTTCTCTGTGATTTTAAAGTTACCATGAGTCTAGAAAGGATTTTTCAGTGTACCTTGTCTAGATCTCATTTGTGAGCAATGTACGCTGTGTAGAGCTCACACATCTGTGAGATCACTCTAGGAGAGTATTCATCGCATGGTCCCCTATACGTGCCTCAGAGTTGTACACAGATCATTCCAGGAGGTAGAATGTGCTCAACTGGAACTTCAGTGTTTGCTGAAATTGGAATTGACTCAACAGCAGAAAGTAGATTAATTACAGTACTAGATTTCTTTGTATTTTCTAATATTGGGCAAATTAATCATTATATCAGTCCACTGTAGCTTAATAAATACCTAAGCATATTATAATTGTATGTGGAGATGTAATTTTTTAATTATTGACAATACTAAATACATTTGCCTATTTCATATTTTGCTTTATTATCAGATAAATAGACTTTTGGATTCACTTTGACTCTCCATGGTTTCTAGAAAACAAAATCTTTAAAATTACATATCATAGAGTGAAAAGTTTGAATAGAACTTTTCTCTTTTTGTGTGTTTTCATTTTTTTATTCTTAAAACAATCTTATTTTACATAACAATCCCAGTACTTCTTACTTCTCCCTTGTATCCTCCCCACATCTGTCCACCCCACCCTTACCCACTCCTCAGAGAAGTGAGAGAGAGAGAGAAAGAGAGAAAGAGAGAGAGAGAAGCCTCCCACGGGGAGTCAAGAAGTCTATCACTTCACTTGAGACAGGACCAAGGCCCTTCCCCAGCTCCTCCCCTCCCAAAATCTAGCAGAACTTTTATTTTCTAAAATTAGACTCCATTTTGACTGTAGACTGTGTGGATGAGATTGTCAATACTTGCAGAGGAGTTCTAAACTTGGAAGAGAAGCTGAGATTTCATGGACTCCTCAGTCCTTGTGTAGCTTTGCAGTAGTGTAAGCATCATCAGAGATTCGTGAAGTCTGTCCCATAGTCTAAGGTTGGGATATTTTCTGCCTTTTGCAGTTCTAAGTGTTGCTTTGGAGATCAAAGAATTAATGAACTTCTTACAAAAGTTGTTAAAGCAGCATCCATCCTGCTGCAAGGGATTTTAACTGTTACAGATCTATGTAAGGAGTAATGGCTATTGAAATGGCGTGAGTCAAATCCAATTGCATTTCCTTTCTCTCCTGTCTGGACTGGCTCTCATGTCTGACTGTTTTCCACGTGTCCCATCTACTGCCCTTCGTCAACATTCCTTCCGTGGGGGATGTCTATGATATTTGTTTTAAAAATTGGTGAAATATCATCTTACCAAATACAGTTTTAGTAAAATATGTTCTGTTTCTGCGTGCATTGATTTATGTGAAATAAAACTTCATAGGTTTGTGGAAATTGTTCAATGGGAGCTACAGAGTCAACCCTGAAGGGAATTTTATGAATGGGTAATACAGTTTGCTCCGTCTAATAAAAGTATTGTGAACCTCACATTTAGTTTATATTGATTGCTTTCTGACATGGAATAAACAAATCTTTATATTATGCAGGGTTCCTCTTAGTGGCAACATTGAGACAATAAATCTTCCCCTGTGACGTTGGTTTCTATGCCTTTCTCCAACCTCAAGTGACCCTAATTTAAACTAGGTTTTTAATTAAAGTAATGTGAGTCACTGAGTGTACCACTCCTTTTATGCATGATCAAATTACCGTAGAATAAATATATTCCATCTCTGTTGTAAATATGAACTTTCTGTACTAGTAATAAAAGTATAGTTTCCACAGTTGATTTGATTCCCACTTTTAAAACATGCTATATTCTCTTGGCAGTGCTTACATAAACATGTAAAGTGTGAGGTCAAGGGGAGATGGTGCTATCTAGATATCTGCTGTTGAGTTTGAAATGTAGACTCTGATACAGCTTTGATTTTATATAGCCTGTTTACAGAAGGTATAGTTTAGAAGATCATATAATTTCATTTGCTTATACAATATATGTTTAATAGAATCTTTAAAAATTCAATTACTCTGAAACGTAAGACTAAGTGTTTTTCTCTTTAAAAAGTGTTATAGATTTTAATCAGTATTTTATTTCATAGAATAATAAAACCCACAGTCTTTGGAGGAAAGTCTAAAGAAAACAGTGAACATTAGTACCCTTTGCTACTAGCCCCATATTTTGAGTGCTACCTTTTGTAAGTAAGCATGGACAAGCAGAATTGAGTTTTTTTTCTTTTTTTCATCCTTTTTTAAATTGTTTTTATTGAGCTATACATTTTAGTTTGGGGAGGTAAATTATTCTCCAACACAGACTAGACTCCCCACCTTGGCAAGGTACTTAATCCTTCTTCGTCTTTATATATTCATCTGTAAGCATGAGAATAGTTATATTTATGTTTCTTAGATTAGAGAAGAAAGGCGCTAATGAAACTGAAGCAATAACATATACAAAACAGTTGGTCCAGACTGTTAAGTAGCCAGAGAGAACGGACATTCATCTCATTACTAAAAATTTGTCTTTGTTTTCCTTTGAAATGTGGCCAGTGAATATGTGTTCATTGAATTTACTAATGTGTCATCTATGGCCTTAGGATAATTAAAAGTTCTCATAGTGCTTTGAAATTAGTTTGCCTTGCTGGGTCTGCTATATTCAAATATGATCCAAGCAATTCTAGCGTGTTCTTTCTGCTTTTTTCATGAGAGATCATTTCTTTTCTCTGTAATATCCTGCTTTTTTTTTTTTACTAAGCTGTGTTGTGTGATGCTCTGTATTTGGTTACAGCAACATATTTAGATTGTTTTTTTTTAGAATTAAATAATGCATTTTCTGCCATCCTCCTTCCTTCCCTCTCTCCCCCCATTTCCCACCACTTGTCTTTTCTTCACTACCATGTTCCACTGCAACAGCTTGCTTATAATCACCAAACAGAATTTCAAATAGCATTGATATCTTCAAATATTTTTATCTTCAAATTATTTCTAAGATGTTTAACTATAGATGAATTGACGGCTGGATGGATAGAGGCATGGCAGCTAGAGATTTATGGCATGCTTTATAATAGCAGACACATGTTAAATTTGAATAAGGGGCAGCATTTAAAAGCGATTTTTTATGAACTAGATTTTCTTTATAGTAAAGGGTGTCATTCTTAAAATCCCCAATATGCAACACTAAAGTAACCAATTTTAAATAGGAACACTGAATACCGCACTAAATATAAGTACTTGCTTTGAGAGAGAGAGAGAGTGTGTGTGCTTGTGTTTATAGATTTATTTTACAGGTATCTATTTCTGTGCGTGAGGGTGTACATGTCATAGCCTGCACGTGGAAATCAGAAGACAGCTTGCAGGAGTCTCTTTCTCCCTTTTCCCTCGGCTGCTGAATAGCTTGACTATGAGCTGCAACAGTGAGCAGAAAGCTTCCTTCTCTGTGGAACTCTTAGGCAAACCCAACAATACTTGTACTGTGAACTCAGAGTCACCATTTAAGTTGGGGGTAAACCTGTGTTTTAATTCCTACATTGCAAACTTTGCTAAGGAAGAGACACAAAAGAAAGAAGTTGTATGCATCAAAGATGAAAAACAAAAGATTGCGAGACCAAAACAAAAATTCCAGGAATAAAACAATGAATGTGATAGAGGAATACTTTTGAGTATTTAGACTCTAGTGCAGTAGCTGTATCAATGGTGAAGTTGAATGCGCCAGTTTTCTGAGACTATGTCACCAAAGGTTGTATCACTGGTCTCTTTATGCATTAGCTGGTCTTCTGGCGACTGAGTGAATTGGTGGGGAAGGGTTCTCTCAGAAGGTACCATGTAAACACAAAGGAAAAGGAGTACTTTTGGCATCACTTCAAACTTTTTGGAAAATTCTGTTTGAATATCAATTGTTGCACTTACTGTGTGGGGTCCTTTTGTTAAGACTCTGAGATGTTTGTCATTTCTCTAAAGTTTTAGTGTGGTTGTATGAGACACGATGTGAGGAAGAGGTACCACCATTTCAACGTGTCCCATCTCTCTAAAAATGCTCTCCAGGGCTTTCTGAGGGTGGTTAACTGGGTCTTTGTTGTGCATACGAGGGTGCGTAAATGTAGATTCAGTTAATGCTTTGGTTGAGTTCTGTTAATAAACGTGTATAATAAAAAGCCCTTAACAAGACTGTCTATGTGCTAAGGATACATTGGTAGGCCAAACAGGCAGGAATCTTGCCTTTCTTGACTGACCGGCTCTTTGGCGGATCCACCTGGGTTATTTTATTAGATGTACATGACAGCAGGACTGAGATGGTTTATCTTATTTTCCCAAAATAAATAGTTGTATCTTTAAATAATAGGTCACCAGTTAAAGTTCCAGGGAAAATTCACTGTTATAGGTAAATGTGCACTATTTTGTTTAAGGATCCACAGTAACAATCTGCAATAAAATAATGAGAGTACTCAGGTCTTGTTGCCTCCTAGTCTTTGTGTGCAGTGTACACACCAGGAGGGCAGGAACACCTGGGCAGTCAGCATTAAATAAACCCGAGTTCACGTGAGGCAAATGGTTTCTTTGGTTTAGACTTCTGGAAAGTTTAGCAGTAACATTTGGTTGGTTACTATGATTATAGTCTGTTTTTTATTTTCTTAGGAAAATTTCAAATCGTAATAACTCCCCTAAGTACATCATCATGCTATTATTATAGCTGTTACCAAGTTTTATGTAAATTTCCAAGAAACATAGACCTTTTATAAGTTTTATATACTAGTTTTTTCATGCTGTTAAAAAACTGTGCAAAATTTGTATTTCCGTTACCAAACAACAGGCTATTGAACTACACTATATAATAAAATAAGTCTGCTACAACCAACATTTTAGTTGCTGAGGTAAACAAGAATTTACTGTTTAGCCTTTCTTTTATTACAAGGTAATCAGAACACCGTATATTTATAAATATTAACTTTGCGTATAATGTTGAACCATGTATTTTTTTTTTACCTTACGGGATGTTTTTATTTAAATCACATGGAAGTTTACCTTACTAATTGGGAGATATGATTTACTTAGTAAATAAATTAATTAGTAAGATAGTGATGGTATATATTTTAAAATGCACTAACAAAAATATATGAAAAAACAATACAAATAGAAGAAGATGTGGGTGTAAATGAATCCAAGTTTTCATCTAATCATAATGCAAAGCAATAGGACAAAGTGAAAGTATCCTTTTGGGTTGAAAAGCCTTTTAAGGAAGAAGTAAGGAAAGAAAAACTATGTTTGATTTTAAATTTCTTCATGAAATGCTGTATAGCAAGCATATTTCTGATTAGTAAAAATTGTGGCCTGAATCCCACAATGTAACAATGTCTTAATTACATTTGAGTTACAGTTACAGCAGTGAAATTTAAAATTTTTAGAGAAATCACCAACTTTGTTGTGAAAAGGCAATACACTATGATCTACCTTCATAAGAAACCTAAAACTATATAGCACTTTTACTTTTTAAATTCTACTTCAATTGGTTATATAATGTTTATATTATTGTATTTCAACTATACATAATAGTGTGTTATACTTAACCTATAATATGCAATATCTAGGTATCTCAATTATTGCCTATGTTTTAATAGGCTTCCTATTTCACAAAGACAGCTAATTTCATTGTCATCTATCAGCCATACTTCTCCAATATCTACAAATTCTGCTCTAATTTTGATTAAAGAATGTTTTGCTTTTTGTTTACAACTTGATTTTGAATAGCTGCAAGAACCAGAAGTGAGTTTATGTTGTCAACCAATCAACTAAAACTGCCTGGACTTTGCCCTTGAGCTTATTGTGAGCTGACTTCCAGTTATTCGGAGTTTCTTAAAGAACTTTTAAATTTAACACATTTATAGTGTTACATATTCATTTATTTAGAGAGAGCACTTGCCACAGCTCATCTGTGGGGGTCTGAGGACAATATGTGGGAGCTGAGAGTCAGTTCTCTCTTCCCACCTTCTGAGTCCAGGAAACCAGACTTTGGTAGTCAGACTTTGTGGACAGAGCCTTTACTCTGAGACACCTCTCTGGCAAGATTCTTATTTATTCTTGACAAGATAAACAAGGTCAAAGTCTTGAGACTCCTTGAGGAGGAATTTATGTCCAGAATTATGTAAAACAGAGTAAGAAACATCCTTTTATAGATTTTTCCTGCTTGATAGGTAAGTGCTGGGAATAATCACATATAAAATAGTTTTAAAAAGTGATTTTTACACACTTTTCTAAATTAGGAAAATAATTTGTCTAAAATCAGCTTTTCAGGTTATGGTAGGATGTTATACACACACTCAGATAACACATTTAGTCATATACATGTGTAGATATATATATGCATACATTGTACATATGTAATATTCCTTATTTTTGGTTCATGGGGTCTTTAAGGATTCAAAATATATGACTTTGCCTTGTTTTTCCATTCGTTTATTTGGTGTGTATGTAAGTATGTGTGTGTGTGTAGAGTCAAGAACAACAATATAGAGGAAGGAGGACATGATGTGAGAGTGGTTTTTTTGCTTCTTCCATGTGAGTCCTGAAGACTGAACATGGAAAGAAAGCTTGGCATGCAACTCATTCACCTGCTGAGCAATCTTGCCAGCCCAAGTCTCTGTATTTAAACTATTTTTCAACTGATAATAAGTTTATATGGCATGTGACTTTTGATGTCACCTTCGTTAGTGTATTCATTTTGAAAAATGAAAAATAGCATTTGTTAAATGACAGTTGATGTGGGAGAGTCTTCTGTTGTGTATTGATTTCATTGGTTAATAAAGTGACTGCCTTGGCCCTTTGATAGGACAGAAAATTAGGTAGGTGGAGTAAACAGAACAGAATGCTGGGAAGAGGGGAAGTGAGCCAGACCCCATGCCTCTCCTCTCCAGGGCAGATGCCACCAGGTCAGACATGCTGAATTTTTCCTGGTAAGCCACCACCTTGTGGTGTTACACAGATTATTAGAAATGGGTTAGTCAAGATATGAGAGTTAGCCAAGAAGAGTCTAGATATAATGGCCCAGGCAGTGTTTAAAAGAATTCAATTTGTGTGTTGTTATTTAGGGTGTAAAGTTAACCATGTGGGAGCAGGGCGGGACAAAAAGCAGGCCTACCCGCAGCTCCTTCTACAGACAGTGAACAGATAAGCCCTGCTAAAATTCAGAGATAAGTTACTACGGGACTATGGCAGAGAGATTACGTATTGAAATGCTCTAGAATTTGAAGTGTGTGTTTATTTTGACTAAATACAAGGTTAGTCATTTTATTCTATTTCTAGAAGTTTAATTTGGAAAAGTACTGACTAATTTTTTTTTATAATATTACAGCATCAGTCAAATTAGCAGCTGAATTTTATTTGAAACTCACTTCAGTGTTATGTTCTACAAAATAATATACATGGACTTAGACTGAGATATTACAGTTTAATTTAATGTATAATATAATCTCATATAATGTGTTTTCATAAGTAAAAGTTGAAAAATACTTTTGCTAGGCTTAATGTCAATGGTGGACTTCACTTAGTAAGTCTTCCTCATGACTTTTACAGCAATATATAATAATTTAGAGAAACAGAAATTACACTAGAAATATAATATTCATTATACATATATATAGATAGATAGATAGATAGATAGATAGATAGATAGATAGATAATATTGAAAGATAGACATATGAGTTTCTTCTTCAGTGAGTTTAACTTTCACTTGTGAAATAAGTCAACATGATTAAGTTGAAGCTATTGAGATGTGGCTGAACAGTATAACGGTTTATGTCATGAACTCTTAATCCAGCAAGTTAGAGATGCTCATCAAAAGGCAATCTATGCCAGTAAGTTTTACTTTTTTTTGTATGAAACTTTTTATGTTTGAAACATTTTTTTGAAACAGCATTTTCTTTTGTAGCCCTGGCTGTCCTGCATCTTATTCTGTAAAATAGACTTGTCTCAACTGCCGAGATCTGCCTGTCTCTGCCTCCCAAGTGCTGGGAGTAAAGGTGTGCACCACCACAGCCTGGAATTTCTGACACTCTTTTGATGAGACAGAATGGTAGTGAGAAACAGTGGTGTTATTTCCTTAAAATCAATTTAAGAGAGATTACAGATGTTTTCAAGAAAATTTGAAAGTTTGAGTCATACAGACAATGCATGTATAAGAATGCTCATTTGTCAAAAACATTACATCTACAGATTCTAGGTGATATTTAAAAACTATTTAATGACTCCATGGATTTATAAATACTTATGGATATATAAAACTATGATTTATATAATAGTATAAAACATATATAGTTATAATATATTATATTATTATAAAGATTGCATGCTATATTTACATATTATGATTAGTCATTTTTTTCTGTGTTCTAGGGAGAATTTTTCACATTTATCGTACTTAGTTTTTAAAATACATATTTTTAAATTATTTGAGGGATTTATTAAATATGTGTGACATATTTTTATCATATTCACACTCCTACTTCCCTTAATTTCTCCAAGAACTATCTCCACTTTTCTATCTTCTGTTGACTTAGTGTCTTCTTCTTTTGTAAGTTTATTACTTTCCCAATCCAAGTTGTGTTGCTCATATACACATAAGTGTGGGGCTATCTTATAGAGCTTGCTCCATCTACCAGAGACTATACCCATAAAGAAGACTGAGTCTCCATCGCCCAGAAACATTTGATTGTTCATAGATCCTTAGCTAGGGGTAGGAGATCGTGAGATACCACTCCCTACACACACATACTGAAGTGTAACTGGCATGATCTTGTTCAGGTCTTTTTCATGCAACTATAGCTGCTTGTGGTTTAATGAGTGCAATGGCCCTGTAATACCTCAAAGATACTCTTTCAATCTGGTCTTCTACTTCTGGCTCTCCAAATCTTTCCTTTCCTGCTTAGCTACTTTCACAATGGTACCTGAGCCTGGGGAACATAAGGTCCTATTTATGTCTGAGCATGCCACAGACATTTACTCTCTATACTTTCACCAACTATGGTTTCTACTTTCCACGGAACAAAGAAACTTCTCTAATAGACCTTAGAGATGTACTAATTTATGGGTATAGATGTATTAATTTAGAGGGCAGTCTGGAGTTATGTCTATGAAGCAAAATAATAGTAATAGGTTCACCCGGGGTCTCATGAGCTTCCAAAGTCTGAGTTCTTTGCTAGATTTACAGTCCCAGACACTTGCTTATTGTAGGAGCCAGCAATGATAAGCTAAATAGATACAGACCACCCAAAGGAAGTTCTTTACTTCCAGCCTTTATCACCTGACAGTGTAGGACTTAGCCATTGATAAGTTTGATGGAGGCCTGAGTCTCAGTAGTTTATCCTAAAGCAATACCTGGTTGCAGGAAGAACCACAGAGATTACTTGAGTACCACCCAGGAATAGACAATCTAAAGGAAATGCCTAACATTCCAACCATTGTAGATAGGCTCACCTGCCAACACACTCAGTAGGATACCCCTAAAAAAATGTCAGCCAGTCAGGTGTCCTGAAACTTAGGAATCCCTCACCCCTACCTTTACTACTGTAAAACCCCAACTCTAACTGAGCTTGGAGCTCTCCCATTATTCCAATATGTTGGACACACAGATAGACTGAGTTTGCAAACTTGTATAAAATAAAGGCTCTTTGCTTTTACATACAGGACTCGGTCTCCTTGTTGGTTTTTTTTGGGGGACTTTGTGAGTCTGGGCATAACTCTTATTCCTGTGGAATGGGGCTAAAATACAGAAAAGTGATTGATTCTACCCATAGCTCTTATAACTGCTGCATGCATGGGCATACCTTGTCACAACATCTGTGATTGCTATAGTTTATAAACTTCACACCTGGGAAAGACTGTTGATGACTTTTCTCCCCAACAGCCTGAAGAACACTTTCTAATAATTTCTTCATATCATGTGGCCAACGTGTTTGCTAACTTCAGCAATAGGCATTATAAGTCTTACCTTCAAGATTTTGGAAACAACCAAGACTGATGACAAGTGTCTATATTGCTTTAATGGTCTCCAGGATACCTTTGATCAACAGCTAAAAAAAGGCTTCCTACAGTTGCCACTGGGTTTTTTTAAACTGGCAACCCTTGACTTTTGGAAGAAGCCATATAGTTTATACAGGGTAATACTCCCATAGATTACAAGCATGTGTGTATATGTGAAACTTATAAATATTGGGCTTTTTCAAACATCCTTGGTGTTATGCTTTAAATAAAATGCCACAAGTCCTCCAGTGGTCCACAGGCCATGAGGGTCAGTGGATCCCATGCAGGGAACCATGTGGCAGGTGGGAGACCTTGGCGGGACAGCCAGTCCCACAAGGAGCTGCAAATGTGGCAGGTGAGAGACAGACATTTAGGCAGGCTGTGCAGAGTGAGGTTGGATATTTATTTAGTGGGTTATGGAAGGGAAGGGGAGAGGGGAGAAAGGGGAAGAACAGAGAGAGGTGGGGGGGATGAGGGAAGGAAGGGAAGAAGTGAGGAGAAGGGAGCAATGCAGAAGCTGCCTCTTTGGGAGAAAGATGAAAAAGGAAGAGAGCTCAGGCCTGAAGCAGAAGGAAAAAGATCTGCCTGCCTAGATGGTGAATGTGGGAGGGAGCAAGCAGGGCTTGTCTAAGGGACAGGACAGACCATTACACTTGGTGTCAGTTATTTTTCCTGATACAGAATTGCTAATATATACTGAATGGCTAATGTGTTCTATGTATTCATCTGACAAATATGTAATAACTTATTTCTATCCATAACTTTTAGATAGTAAAAGTTAGTCTGTAATTACACATAAGAAAATCAAGAAAAAGAATTTCTCCACTGACGGTCAACTATTAAATAACAAACCTGTCTTTGAACCCCATTTCCTAATCCAAGATCCTCATGCTGCATTTTTATTGCCTTTGTTTTTCTACCGTTAATCTTCAATAGATGAGTCTCTTCCATAACTGAACACTTCTGAAAGACTAGCAAATGAGGAAAGTAAAAGGAAATACAGTAGGGTGCCAACTAAGACACACAATCATTTACTATCTTTTACAATGTGATAAGATATTTCATACTGGCAACTTCTCAAAGACCATTTGATTAGAAAACCATTAGGAATATCTCAGCACCCAGGCAAAATATTGCTAGATTTAGCTGTGAGCAGTGATGAAGTCTCAGAAGGAAGACATTTTTCAATCATTTAAGTTGTGTGCCTCCAAATATATTTATGTTGCTGCATTAATTCAAACTAAAAGGAAGTGAAGGAGTTTAGAGAAGTGTTATAAAGAAGATGATATTCCTCAGTCTCAAACAACTCCTGAGACTTAAAGTCATTTGATGTCAGTGATATGGTTCGTGTTGACACTGAACTTGACATATAGTTTGAAGCATGTTGATAGCTGAATCTCAACTGTATCTGAATCCATAGCCACAATTCCAAACTCTTCGTTATTTTACTGTACGCTTCTTTCCTCCCCAATTATGTGTTTTGATAGACAATGGTTATATGAAAACTAACTATCCTATTCTCTGGTTTAGGAGTATAATCAATAAATCTGGTTAAAGACAGATCCACAGCCTGTCCAAGAAGTGGGTAACAGGGACTTCAGGCTTTTATAAGCAGCAATTCAGACTGAGATGCTTACTCCCTTTGCACACCTCTGAAAGAAAATAAGCAAAACAGATATCTACTTAGAATGCAGACTTCGACTCATTGCAATTTGCTATTGCTAATTTTAATGTGTTAATATTAGTCAGCTTGTGTTGATATACAACATACTACAGAATTAGAAAATATAACACTTCTCACTGTTCTGAAATTGTAAGTCTATGATCTAGGACTTTGGTTTTTGGATAGCCATTTTCATTTTTAATGCCAAATGTACTGAAAGCAAAAGAGATAGCTTTTGATACTCTTCTTATAACTCTCATACAATTAAATCAGAGGCAAATTAATTCCCTCCATGGATGCTCTTTTCTTAATCTTGCCCACACTAAGAGCTAAAGCTTCAACATAATACATTTTGGAGTAAGATAAGAGTCTACAATTATATGGAAGCCTGATGCCTCTCTTTGTGGCTTACCACTTTTGGTCAGAGAAGTGTGTACACCATATTTGAAGGCTCCTCCCAATCTTCCAGCGACATTCAGATACATCTTTTGTTTTGTTGAAATCCAGATATGTATAGAAAGTTCCCATGAGATTATTGAGGCACACTTTTTCAAAGGAGAACAGACAACATCTCTCTAGAATTTTGTGTTATACTTTAAAAATTTATATATTGAAAAAATACCTGTAGAGAAATTGATCAAGTCATTAATTTCTGCTCCTCAGAAAATACTATTTCTTTAGTTCTCTGCTGCTAAAATATTAACACCAGTAAACAATCAGATAAAGATCTTAGAGTGATAGAATTAAGTAACAGGTCCTTCTTATGATAAGAATAATTAGGAAGCCCATTTCTATAAAACATTGTTTTTCCTAAATAACTTTTCCCAAAATATATTTGTACAACTTTATAAGTCTGTTCTTAAAATTCATTTACTGAATTTTATATACTTAAATTTATTGTAATTTGTATATATTTGAAGAATTATTGAAATTTCTGAGCCTCCAGATGCAATACATTTGCAGTAACATGTCAATTCTGAATAATAATTGTATAAGTATATTTGCAAGCCACTTTTAATGGTTTTCTACTTTTGAGGAGAATATATTAGATGATTTGATGTTTAACACAAAACCAAATTTCCTATATTTAGAAACTTTGTAAAACTCATTACACTTGAATATGCAGAGGAACATTCTTTGAACTTTTAATAACATGACCTATAAACTGCAACTGATACCTGTGTATACAGAGAAAGGGACATGCTATTTATTTAAAATAGTGACATGATAAGTTTACATTGTTTTTATTGTTTTACTTGTTGAGTGGTTAAAAGGTCTTTTTGTTTTCCTTGTAGTTTGCCTTTCTTTTCATTAAGGAAGGGATGTGTAAGAGAATTCACGTGTGTCCCTTTTCTGAAATATAACTTAAGAGGATTGGTGGTAATGATTCATGCCACATTTTCATCTAATCAGGTAATCAGGTTTTTTTTTTTGTTTGTTTGTTTTGTTTTTGCACATTTAAACAGAATGCATGGTTCTTTGAGAAAGGCAGTTAGCAGGAAAGAAAAGCTTTAGGAAAGGAAATTGGAGCTGGCTTTGTATAGATCTTTGTCGATATTTCATTTAGTAAAGTAACACTGGGGAACTGTGATTCAATAGTACCAGATGTTAATTAGAATTGAAACTGTAACTGTTTATACAAGAAAGAGACCAGAACATGCTAAGGCAACCTGAAAACCTGAAGCATAAATGTAGATGAATTTTCAAACTTATTTCTTGCTAAGTTAGTACCAAATTCAAGCAGAAATATATTAATACATTTAAAGTTGAAAAATGGGTTTCCCTCAGGAACTACCTGGAAAACTTTCTTTTTTTTCTTCTTCCTCCTCATCATTATCATTATTGAAATAAATACTTCTTACTATTCCTGATAAGGGTAAGCATTAACGAAGTACTTAGTTTAAAACAGACTGCAGGGTGTAACACAGCCACTCTGTAGCCTAAGTCTTTTTCTGCTGTGTTTTTTGTTGTTGTTTGTTTGTTTGTTTTGTTTTGTTTAGTAATTGCCAGCACCCCTTTTAGCCCACCTTAAAGGGCAGGCAGAAATGCATGCTGTTGTTTATCAGCCCAACCCTCTGTAAAGCATTCGATATTAAAACGATTTACCAGAAACATAAGCAGAGTGAACAAGAACCCCAGCTAAGCTGTAGCAAGGTTAGAAGGTGCAGGTGTGGTTGCCCGCGCCACACTCTGGGGCTCCATCCTGCCTAGCATTTGCATGGAGCAATCAAGTTAATTAGGGTAGGACTCAGTTCTCCATGTTCTGTGTGACCTTTTATTATATCTGTGCCTCTCTAGCTCGTGTGGTGTCAAACGATGGGAAAGTCTTCCTGGCTCTTTGACACCAACTGGGGAAACTGAAGAAGGTTTTTGCAACAATAGCGTGCAGCTGAAGCTGAGTTAAAGTTCTGGAAAGTACGCGAGGATAGCAGAATATTTCTTTAATCTTTGCTCCCACCATGCTTACCCTCATGATCAGGTGCGAGTTAGAAAGGTGCCAGGGGAAGACTGGGGTGTTGGGGTGAGCGGGTAAGGGTTAGTGCCGAAGGAGTTACATGGCAGAATTCCCACGAATGCTGGCAAAGGATGAAAAAGATAAAGAAATCTTTTATTTTTTTTATTTTTTCTCTCTCTCTCTCAACCAGAGGATTCTCTGCATGACTTCCCCACTGTTGGGGCGCTGAGCTTTCAGGCTGCGATTTTATTAACGATTCATATGGAGATGGAGGGCAGTGGAGGAGCAGATTCTCACATAACCTTGATCTGTCCATGAATGCGCTTCTCTGTTTGCCCTGACCCTGAATGGCTTAAGACACTGCCTGTGAGGCCAGTGTGCCAGACACAAAGAAGGAAATGAAAAGCCAGCACATTCCAGGAGTCTGCACAAAGGAACCCAGCAGTTTCTAGCCGGCTCCCCAGAGGGGGTGTTATCTGCATGCGGCCAAAAACATCTAAAATGTTTATTTGTGTACCCTCCGTTTTAAAGTCCCTGCACAGTTCCTTAAGCAACCATCCATCAAAACGTTTTGCTGTGTTTTAAGTTCTGTTTTCTGAACTTGTTGAAACTGGATATTTTAGGAGGGTGCATTTTATAAAGCTAAGTTTCAGGAGGCATGCCCTCGAATTGTCTTTATTTGGTCTCTGAGTAGTTAAGTTACCTTGCCAACTGCATCCTTTCTAGCGTTAGCAGAGGACCAGAAATCATTTTAAAGCTGAGATAAACTTTGATACATCTTGACACTGATGCTCTAAGTCTCGAGATAGAATTAATACACATGTGAAACTGATGTGTTTTCCCAGGTCTGAACATCGCCATGCTTATGAGCACATATCCAAGTGTTACATTAGGAGAAAAATGGAAGAAGCAAGCAGAGAGAAAAGTTTGAGATAAAGGAGCCAAGGAAATTAGGAACTTTTCACATTTTCCGTGACCATCACCTTCTCACTGTGTCCAGTAGCATGCGTATCAAGATAAAGAAATTTTCACGCTCTATCCGTGTGACTTCATGGATGCTAGACTTATTGTTGTGCAACCCTGTAGTCTGGAGTGACAATATCTTTAGGTTAGGGGGCGAAAAACTGTGTATGTTTCAAGATGGAGTTATGTGTTTCCACAGATGCTCAAACATTAGAAACTTCAAATACTCAGACTCTTGAGTTTGTATGTGTTAGCTGCTCAAGTTGCTTCAAACTTTTATGGTCCATTATTGAAATAACCAGTAAAGGAATCCAGACAAATGCCTTTCATTATGATGGGTTTCGTTCCTTTCACTTTATGGTGGCTTTATTTCCATGAAATTAACTGTTGTACTTAGGCTAATTGTCAGTAATTGGGGACAAAATCACTTCATTGTTTCCCTAAAGCATGACACTAATTAGGATCTTTGCAGTTTGAGCTCAGTCCTGTTCTGTGTTTTACCTGTCAGATTGAGTCAGTGGCAGATAATAGTGAATGCATCTTTTAAAGAAATCCATAAGATAAATGCTTCTATTAATAATTAAGCAAGTCTTTTAAACAGTCTGTCATAAATTAACTTTATAACATTGGCTTTAAAGGAAGCCTTTGTTAGAACTGTTATTGATTTTTCAGATATTAAATAATTTTCCTGACTTGAACAGATTCCTACTAAAATCACTTTTGAGATATAACAATTAGAAGCCTCCACCTTGTAGTTCGATGCATTTCCTTTAATCTGTTTGTTTGTATAACTGATGTGGAAGTTAGGGTGACTTCAAGGAAGCTATGAGATATGAGGAAGCTGAAAGTTGATCTTTCTCTATTTACCCATGAGTAAAGTGTTTTTCTTAAAATCTAAACACCATTGCCTCTTCCTTTTCAGTTCAATTTCTTGTTTTTCCATATAAAAATAAATTTTGAATCACTGTATTTCACACAATATTTATCCAAATAGTTTTAATTGTCTTAATCAGAAAACTTGATTTTGTATACTGTTTTCACCCTAGAAAAGCATGATGAATAACTTAAAAAAAATTTGGATGAGAAGCCATAGAGGGTATTCAGAGTTTTGAAGTGAGATTTAATGCCAGGTGAAGACGATATTCCAATAGCCTGCTTGCCTTAGGAGCTCTCACAGACTGTGGTGTTTTACTCCATAAGAGAATTCTTCTCATGCGCGTCCCTTGCGAGTTTTGTCAGTTTAAAAAGTTTTCTAGCAATTTGAAAAGTAGTCTTCTTGCAGCGTTTCCTCTTTCTGAGAGATTTTTTACCAATCAAGTGCCAATTTGCAGTTCACAATCCGCTTGGTTTGTTTCCAATGCATCCGTAATGTATAACTTGAAACTGTTTCTCCGTCACCTCAGAGAAAAGATTTTCCAAAGCGATTAGGAAAATAATTGCCTATTAAAAGGTGAAGATTGCTTGGAGCAGCCCGAAAATGAACTTTGAAATTGAAAGCACGCATTGTTAGCGTGGAACATATGCAGCAAATCTGAAATTAGTGAAATCGCATGAAATACACATCCTGGCAAGCGTAATTGTTAGAATTTTCTAAAGCTGTCAGCCCATGTGCTTTGTTTTCTTTTTCCCGTCGAAGAAAAACTTCAAATGGAAAGCTTCACCTTTTGCATAGAGTTGAAATGTTTTATTATTGTGCGATTGTTCTAAACTGTACAAAACCAGAACAATTCAATAGTCTCCAGGGTGGGAGGGGGAAAGCAAATGAGAATCTTTCTTCGTTGGTGAATGCCCAGAGCAAAGCAAAAATCAGTATAAAAATCTATAGTCACTGCCTCCAGAAAGGGGTCTTTTGGTTTCAGCAGCTGTCTGAATGGCCATTCAGGCCCCTTTGTAGCAATTGCCACAAGAGCACATCTAAATGGAGCACAAAACTTAAGAAATAAACTATGTTTGATTGTGGCATCTCAATAGGTTACCCCATAGGACTAAACAAAAGTTGTTTTCCTCTCTGCTTTCTCATGTTCCTGTGCCCTAGAAAATTAATTCCTCCAAGTAAAATCCAGCGTACTCATTACTCATCTTACTGGTGCACATATGAGTTTTTTTCTTCATTTGTTTTGTTTTTTTGTCTTATCTCAAATATACAGGATGAGAGAAGTGAACAAATTTGAAAATACCTTTAATTTCAAGAAGGATAAGATATTATAAAAGTTTGAGAAGAAAATCTTCCTGTTATTCAACCAGACATCTCAGAGATTCCAGAGAGTACAATAAGATAAAGTTTGTTTTCTTGGCTATTGTAATGATTCTAGCAAAATAAAAACTTGGTAGCATGAATCTGATAAAACTCTGGACCACATCAATGGCCATTGGAATCATATAGGAGTGAGAAAACATCCAAGGCTGTTTCTCATATGCATAGAGACACCACTGAAGCCAACATGAGTCTCAGACAGTAAATCTGACCATATCAGCCCCTGAAGGCTTTCATAATTACAATCAGCTTCTTTATCATCCCATACTCTGTCAGCACCCCTAAGTAATCAGAGTCTCATTTCTAAGATTAAAAATTAACTACTAGAAATAAAAGCAACAGTATCAGCCACCACTAAAGCAGCAGTGATGATCTTTCTGGGAGTCCACACTAGCTCTGACCTGCATGGCATTCTTAGAGTATCACTTTCCGAAGTGAGCAGTGGGCTTACACTCAGAGGAATAGTTCCAATTCCGAGGCCACCAAACTCTGGTGTCACCGTCATGTCTCCAAACAGCCTCACCTCTATACTGCTAAAGGGGGTATCTACCAACTCAAACAAGGAACATTCAGCAAAACAAACCCAGTAGAGTGAGTTCTTAAGTCCTTTTTTTCAATTTAGGTTTTGTTTATACTTCACAAATGAGTTCCACATTCTGTGAAACTTGTCTTTTCTCAGGGCATAAGCTCTTGCAGCCCATGAACGAAAGGGCAATGGTTACAATAAAAAGGACAAACTATAGTAAGATAGCGTAACAGTCTTGAGGTACTTCAGTGTTTACATATGATACAAAGCTTTATACATTTTTGTGTTTTAGAAAACATAGATGACTTTACCTTGGTAAAGAGTTATGTTATTCCTCTTATTTAAAAAAAAACTACATTTAAAACACATATTATATAGGGCTTTACTTATTCCTTGGACAATATTACAGTTCACAATTTGAGCAAGTTTATGTGATATGAAACTCAGGTCTCTGTAAGTAAAAGGCAGATAAAACATATTCATTAATGCATGCCCCAAGTCTCAGTTGGTTGAGCAGCTGCTAACACCTGCTTTTGGTGGCCAATAGCTGCAGATGATGCCGAATTCTGTGTTTAGTACCTAGAGTTGTGTTATTAACTACTTTTATTAATTACTAATAATTGAATTTTTAGCTTATTTGCTCTAGAATACAGAAGTAGCTTGGACTAATGATTGTACTGCTAGTGAGCTAGCTACCTGTGAGTTAAGAAAACAGTCTTCTCTTAGTTCTCATAGCAAACAAAGAGTGAATAAGATTTTTAACTCCAGTTCTACACAGAATACATGTGTGCTCCACAAAAGACTTTAGCTTAGAAACCACACTGTAAACTATTTGTGGTAAAATAGGAAATATATAATGTTTGTATTCAAGGTATCAATTTCAAGATTTGTAATTGAAGTCAGATATTAACATTCACACTTGGATTATATTGTTAGTTAACACGAAATGTAAAATTATGTATATTATCTCTGTAGGTATACATTGTTCCATGAATTGCTACATAGTTAATGTAAAACACTATATAAAAATAGGGAAATTACCTAGACACACTTAAATTTCACAATAATACAGAGAAAATGTACCAGAATGAAGAAAAATAATGTATTTTGAAAAACTACATCCGTAACTTTATTTTTCTTTTAGAATGCAAACATTTTTTTTCCACGAATAACTTATAACCAGCTCAAGATGTAAAGGGTTTAATGAATTATTGCACCCTATAGCCTGGAGCATGACCACAATGTAAGCTGTCAAAGACATATAAACACCAAAACTAGGCATGTGATTTTGGTTAACACAGTCGGTGAACGGAGGGGATTCTTAATGTTGCTTTTTACATGAGCAGTTTTGTTCTTCGGTTAACGTCTTCCTGTGATCGATTCCCGGCCAAGCCAAGCACTCTTCAGAAGAAGGTTGAGAGCATAACGATGTCAGCCTCGGGTTTTGCAGAGTGGTGGAGTTATCAATAATGCATTGGAAATCTCCGGAACCTTGGGCATGAGCGTAGCACAGCTGCCCTGTGCTAAAGCATTTATTGTAACCCTCTCGGGTTTGAGCTGCAGCATCACCAAAGCTATGTTTGTCCCAGTCACTACTGTAGTCTTAAGAACTATTGGAGACACAGGGAGAGCTGCTAGGGTTTCTTCATTGAAACATTTCATTGGAGGACGGTGTTTAGGTGTGAGGACAAGTCAATGAAATTACTTTTTAAGGAAGACTATTTTTAGACTGATTAACAATCTTTCGCCCCACATCTACGTTCTAATATTTGAAACATTTTTGTTTTTGTTTTTGTTTTGTTTTCCTGACAAGTTTTTTTTTTTTTTTTTTTTTTTTTTTTCATCTCATAACAGCTTGTCTGGCAGCAGGGTTCGTGTTCTTCACGTGGTCTTTCTGGTCACAGTGGTGACTGAGAGCGATGGGGTGGGGGTTGTAAGTGAGTATGGAAATGCAAAGCTGTCTCTTGTTACATTTTATCGATCTCATTCTGGTGTCATTCAATTAAGACAGAAATGTGATGGGCAGTCTGCAGAGATTCCTGGGTTGCCCTCCGTCCATCACAGATAAAGCCTTTGTGTTTTATTTTGGGGGGAGGGGTAGAGAAAGGGCATGGACATGAGGGAGAAATCAAAACTGCTATGTGATCTGAATTACAAATCAATGCCTCTGTAAGGATCTTCTAAATGTCACACACGCCATATTTATCTTTTCACACACACATTTCTGTATTTCTGTTGATGTATGGCTGACTAGAATATAAGGTAGGTTTAGTTCATATTTGCTTATTTTTTAGAGTCAAGATAATTTTAAAAATGAACCATATTAAACAAAAAGAGACTACTAAATCTCCTGCCATTTTTAAAGCTGGCAAAAATGAGGAAATTATCTTTTTCATGGTCCTGTGAACCATCATTGATCTTTCCAGCTTTAGAGGTAGTATCATGAAAATAATGGTTAGTGTGTTTTATAAGATGTAAACAAACCATTTATGATTACTATTTTATGAGGTATGCTATCTTGAGTAAAATGTTAAAATCCCGCCAGGCTGTGTTACGACGGTCACTTTTGTTGCCATGTTCCACCTTAGCTGTGTGTCAACTCTTCAGAATACCTGTGATATAGTGAGATTGACAGGAGCCATGGACATAAGAAACTATCAAATTAGCAACTCATGTAAGCAAAGTGCATTTTTTAAAGACATTAAAATAATTATTGTAAACAGATAGCATCAAAGCAAAAAATGCTCAGCAAACTCTCTTGGTTCCTTCTAAAGCAATACGATTTAAAACAGCATTCCTGGTTTTCCAATTAAGGTTCTGTCTGCTGGTAATTAATCCAAATTAAAAAGGGTATGCTATAAGATTGTAATATTAGAACAATGTGCTAACAGCCTACTTTTTCTCCATTCTCAACCTTAGACTTTGGATAAGCCATAGCTCTAATTTAACCTGCAGTTGTTTATCTAATAATCGATATACACTATCACTGTTAGAATAATACAAGAATAATATGGCAATTCCTGTACCATGCGTGTGCTGTGGCTTTGCGTATGGGGGCATCAAGCACTTTTGGCTTCCTTCTGACTCTCCCTTTATGGCTTTGACACTGAGTAATTTGGTTCTGTGTTAATAAGCTTGTGTAGTCATTTGTGAAAGGGATGTATACAAAGAAAAAGAATGCATTTGGGACCTACTGCTGTGAGGAAAAGAATTTTCACACCCACATGTACAGAAGCTAATCTATCAATCTTTATAAAGAAAATTTGAAGAATTCCCTGAAAGTCAGACCTAAGATTTTATCTATAGAATAATCTGTGTGGATTTAGGTCTTAATCAAATTTTTCACTAGGATTTGAACTACCTAATTTGTGATAAATTAGAGATTGGCAAGCTGTAGTTTGGGGTTTCAGAAAGCATAAATTTAATTATTCAGTTATATAAAGCAAATCACCTAATATTTGTTGTGATATTTTCTCTCTTGACTAACAACATAATAAAAATAAGGAATTTGTTCTTTTGTTTGCTGTCTTTAAAAGGCATAATATCATCTTTTTGGTTATCTTCTTGAAGTACTTACTTTAAGTATTCAACCAGTTTGATTCTGACTTCCAAACATAGCTAGAATTCTATAGGACTGACTTATAACAGATTAATTTAAAAGTATGAAAATCAGAGTGGAATTATCTTGACAAATTTTTTATGGGACTAGAGACAAAATAGAAATGAGGTCTTTGTGCTTTCAGCATTGATTGGGAAAAAATAACTTTGATGTTTCTGATCATCTTGAAATGTTGATGTTCATGCTTGACTCATTTCTTACATGTTGAATTCTTCCTTTTTTGGTTCCCATTCAGAAGGGTTTAAAAGGAGAAAAGCTCACTATTTCACATTAATTCTCAATGGGAGTTATTTTTTGGTGGGATTCAAGTGTTCTAGGACTCATTTGTAAATGTCCACAAAACTGCATTTGGTCATTTATTCAGGAGTAATAAAATCCTTAAGAATTAGCACTCACAAATTCACCTTGATGTGGCATTCCCAGAAGAAGAGAAGGAGGAAGAAGAGGAGGAGGAAGATTACTTCACACAAGTGGGTGTGAGTATGTGTTAACTGGTCAAATTCATTTCTTCTCAGAGCAGACAATTAGTTTTAGCCCTTACAAATTAAATAACCAAAATAAATACAATGTTAATGTTTGTGAATGCGTATAGATAATTATCGCCTAAACCTCTAGTCAAGTAGATGCTGTCTCCTATTTAGTCTGTGAAAAGCTTATCCTTTAAATGCACTTTATAGGATGTTTTGGTTTTTTAGTATGTAGACTGTCTCTGTTCCTAAGAGAAATGAATCATACAACTGCTTCATATAGTTCAGTACAAGTAGCTAAGTATAACTAAATAAAAATAGGATTTCCAAAGAACAAGACAGTTAAAAAAAAAAAAAACCACCAAGCATCACACTGGCAGTTAGAGACATGTTCTGGTACTATGGCTGTCCATTGTCTTTTGCTGTAACAAATATCTGAGACTAATGTATTTGTGATGAAAACAGGCATGTTGTGTTGGTAGTTTGTGAGGATGAGTCCTGCAGATCAGATGGGCCACTTGAGAGGCATCTTCTAGCAGTGTTCAGAACCTGGCATGCTGGTGTAAGCATGTGTGAGTGGGAGACCAATGTCTAGCAGAAGCAAAGGAAACAAGCGACATTTAGAAACAAGGTTTGATATTTTTGAAACCATTCATAACTTTGGGAACTAAGTGAGCTGTGAGGATTTGAATGCAAAATGTCCTTTGTAGGCTCACATGTTCTGGCATTCTCCCCCCGCCCTTAGCTGTAGTTCTTTTCTAGGATGTTGTGGAACCTCAGTGTAGTGATATTTTATTTGTATTTTAAAAAAAACAAACCTTGCCCAAAGTTCAGAGAGTAAAACATCTACACTGATCAGCCTTATAGACCAGACAGTGGTGACACACATCTTTAATCCTAGTAGCCATGCTAGTTTGCCTTAGAAACCTGGTGGTAAGAGAAAAACATATAGGCATCCTCCTGAACATTAACCTTCATCAGGCGATGAAAGGAGACAGAGACAGAGACCCACATTGGAGCACCGGACAGAAATCTCAAGGTCCAAATCAGGAGCAGAAGGAGATAGAGCACGAGCAAGGAACTCAGGACCGCGAGGGGTGCACCCACACACTGAGACAGTGGGGATGTTCTATCGGGAACTCACCAAGGCCAGCTGGCCTGGGTCTGAAAAAGCCTGGGATAAAACCGGACTCGCTGAACATAGCGGACAATGAGGACTACTGAGAACTCAAGAACAATGGCAATGGGTTTTTGATCCTACTGCACGTACTGGCTTTGGGGGAGCCTAGGCAGTTTGGGTGCTCACCTTTCTAGACCTGGATGGAGGTGGGTGGTCCTTGGACTTCCCACAGGGCAGGGAACCCTGATTGCTCTTTGGGCTAACTAGGGAAGGGGACTTGATTGGGGGAGGGGGAGGGAAATGGGAGGCGGTGGCGGGGAAGAGACAGAAATCTTTAATAAATAAATAAACAACAATAACAAAATAAAACAAAAAACCTAAGCAAACAAACAACAACAAAAAAAGAAACCTGGTGGTAGTGCTGTATGATTCTAATCTCAGTCCTAGAGGGAATGTAAAATGGGAGGAAACAGCTCTCATGCAGTCTTATTCTGAGATTCCTGGAGGCAGGATTGCCATTTTGGCCTAAGGTAGAAGCCAGGGGTTGGCTGATTTCTTTTCTGACCTTCAGGTTGAACCTCAACTTCTGTCTCTGGGTTTTTGTTAATCGAGCTACACGTAGGAAGTGAGAATAGGGAGAGGAAGTGAATCATTCTCAGGGCTGGCCTTAGGCGTTATAAATTTCCTTGAGTCTGGTCTGAGCTCTCTGCTTCCTGCCTGTAGAGGCCAAACAAACCATGTCATAAGTTCCCACCACCACATCTTCCCCCTCATGCTGGACTGATATTCCCAATCAGTGTGACCTAGAATGTGTATTCCCTAAGAGTTGCTTCTCTTGGATATTTTATCACATTAGTGAGAGAGTAACTAATCTGTGAGGTTCCTCCAAACTCCATTGGTCTCTTCAGAGAATGCTGCCATTTTACCTTACCTCTACAAAGACTCACCTATTAGTGCTTCTACAACACTGCCATACTGGAGACCAGAATTACAGCTCATGGACTTTGGAAGGATATATGCACACAATGTTCCAGCTATGATAAATCCATTTTGTTGATTTGCTTGTTTTGATTTCCCATAGTCATAGTTAATGTACTGTACTAGTCTGATTTCTGTTAGTATGACAACATACCTGAGCTAGGAGTGAGGTCTATTGAGTTTAAAATTTTGAAGGCTCAAAGTCCAATATTGGTTGGTTCCAGTGTTTATATCTCTGATGCGGCTATCACTGATAATGACATTAGAATGGGGCCACTGCTACTGAAATGAGGGGCAGCTAGTTTGTCTCGGCTGCCAGGCTAGATTACAGCCAAAATAATCACACAGAAACTGTATTCATTAAAACACTGCTTGGCCCATTAGCTCTAGTTTCTTATTGGCTAATTCTTACATCTGAATTTAACCCATTTCTATTAATCTGTGCATCGCCACCTGACTGTGGCTTACTGGCAAGATTCTAACCAGCATCAGTCTCAGGCAGAAAATCCATGGCATCTCTCTATCTCTGCCCTTTTTTCTCCCAGTATTCAATTCTGTTTTCTCTCTGCCTACCTAAGTTCTGTCCTATCAACTAGGCCAAGGCAGTTTCTTTATTCATTAACCAATGAAAGCAATACACAAACAGAAGGAACTCCTATACCAGAACACCAGTAAGAATGAACCCTGCATCCTGGGAGGAGCCCACACAAACTCCCAATGCTACCACCCTTTTATGTGCTTCTACAACAGGAAGGATCAAGCCACCAACACATGAAACACTTTAGAGTACATTAAAACCTCAAACTACACCCAGATGATTACACTTTGCAGAATTTCAAGTGCAAAATGAAGTTGGTTTAGATTTTCTGTCTTATTTTTTCTAGAGAGAGCCGTGTATGATTTAGTAGGTATATGGAAAATGTCCCTCAAATAGTTACACAGTTTTAGAATCTTTCTGAATTTTGGAAGCCTGATGTCTCCTTCTTTCAATAGGGAAAACTAAGTCAAAGGCTCTCCCTGGCAATATGCTTAGACTAATGTGGTCTAAGTACGTGGAAGACACGTCCTTTCTCTTTGACTTGCCCACAATCCTGATATGCAGAAAGGGCATTGAAAAGGAATTCAGAACTGAAATAATATTAGGTGCTAAGGAAAGGAAGCAGAGGGTGTCTTCTTCAGCACTCCAGGATCAGGACCCAGAACAACCAAAAGCAATATTTTCGAGTTGACCTTTTGAGAATAATCCTGAGTGAAGGTCAGAGAAAGATAAAGCCACAAAGAAAATGTCCCAGGGAAGTCTTATGTCTGTTCTCAACCTCACAGTTCCCTCATTGTGGAAGTGTATTCATTATAAATGACGAACTTGATAGACCCTGTTAAACACTGCCTTTAAACATCAGCGGCCATTCATTGTACCTTTATTTTCTCTTGAACCCAAGAACTAGTTTGATAACCAAATAGATTTTTGTGTTTCTAATTATATGTAGTAGTACTATAAAACAGCCAAATATTTTGTATGACATGTGAGGTGAATGTGGGCAGAACTTTTCATATTTCCATAACTCTACGGATCTATCAATCTGCAACAGTCATAGTCCTTTATGGACTTATATGTTGTGGAATCAAAAGAAGATAGGGAAAATCAAATGACACAAGAAATAATATAAAACACACCATGATTCCTGCTCTCAAAATTCTGATTTTTTGTGTCACTGAATGGCACCAGCTTCCATTGGCTTGTCAAGTATTAAATGTTGGTATGGTCTTGGATTACATTTTTCCAACATTTGCATCTTTCTAATCACCATGTTTGTGAACTGGACTTCAGATTGAACCTGGTTAACCATTTTCTTTCGTCACAAATACTCTCACTTCCCCTTGAGCCACTTTGTAATTGTTTGCTACGTTTGCAATTCTTATCTAATTTTTTCAACATCTAGAATTTTTCTTCATCTAAGAAACCTCAGCTATTTTTCAAAAGTACAAGCTTGATGAAACCTTTAACAGATTCTCAATAGAAAATTATTTTCACTCTTGAGTTTTTAGTCTCAAATCTTGAAAATAAAGCTTCCACCTGTTTTGCTTCCTTCTTGTGCCACTCTCTTACATATATCCCACCATGCTGACTGTATTAGTTAGGTTTGCCTTTTACTATGTTATGCTCTATCACCCAAAGCAACATGATAAGGAAAGGGTTTATTTGTCTTCCATGTCCCAATCACAGTTCAACACTGTGGGAAGCCAATGCAGAACAACGGGAGAAAGGAACTGAAGAAGTCTGAAGAAGAAGTCCCTTACTGAATTCTTTTCATGGCTCACTCTGCTTGCTTTTATATGCAACCTGGGCAGACCCACCTGAACAAGGATGATGTGTTCTATAGTGTGTTGTGTTCCCCCAGTACCAATTGTTAATTAAGAAAACGCCCCCAATAGATGTGCCTACAGGCCAATCTGAAGGAGGGAGTCATTTTCTCAATTGAGGTTCCCTGTTCGCAGATGATTCTAGTTTATGTCAACTTGAGAGAAAATAAACCAAAACACTGACTTAAAGTAGTGTGGTGTCTGTTTTATGTCAACTTGGCACAAGCTAAAGTCATCTGACAGGAGGGAACCACAATTGAGAAAATACCTAAATAAAATCGAGTTGTAAGTAATCATATGGGGCATTTTCTTATTTAGTGATTATTTTTGGAGGACCCAACCCACTGTAAGTGGTACTACCCCTGGGCTGGTGGTCCTGGGTGCTGAAAGAAAGCAGATTTATAAACCTTGACTAACAAACCAGAGGGATCACTCGTCCATGGGGTCTGCATCAGCTCCTGCCTCTGGGTGGCTCTATTTGAGCTCCTGTCCTGACTTTCTTCAGTGATGAACAGTGATGTGGAAGCATAAGTCAAATCAACCCTTTCCTCCCACCTTACTTTTGGCTGCAGTGTGTCATTACAATAGTAATCCTAGCAAAGACAAGGAGTTTCTGTGCTCTGCCTTAGTCCTTGCCTAGATTATGCTTGTTTTTCATCACATTACAAGAGTTCATTTCTCATTCCTTTATGTGAGTTTATGGTCCTTTTTCCTAATATCACTCATAATTTTAAGAAATATTTCATCTTGCATATCCCTAAAAGTTATAGGAATCCTGGGAAAAAGCATTTTGTAATTATTCATTGAATGAATTTATTAAGGAGAGTAGAATGCAGTTTGGAAGGAAGGCAACATTTGAAGGAGAGGGATTGCATGATGGCCGAGATAACTTATAATTAGATAGTGGAATTATTTTTCCCTTTTAATAATATTTTTGTTAATTATTTGAAAATTTATTTTGATTACATTTACCCCTTCTCCCAACTCTTCCCAGATTGAACCCTATCTTCTTGCCCAACCAACTTCCTGTTCTCTGTTCTTAAAAAATAAGGCTGAATGTGTGTTGACCCAAATAATCTTGAGTGTTGGAAATGCTCTGTATCATGGTTGATGTATCAGAGTCATACTCTAAATAAAATTTACTCTCTTTCTCTCAGTTATCAATAACTTCTTAGCTAGGGCTGGGACTTCATGTCCTTCACACCACCTTGCTGGGATTTTTGCCTGGCTTGACCGTGTGCAGATATTGTGTGTACTGCCCTTACCTGTGTGGTTTTATTTACACAAGCCATGTTGTGTCCAGAAACCAGGGCTTCCTCATAATTATTCACCTCTTCTGCCTCTTATCATCTTTCCTCCTCATCATCCCAAGTGATCCCTGAGGCTTCAGGGAAGAGGTGTGCTGGCGATGTTCTATTGAGGCCGGAGTACTCTTCACTTTCTTAATCTCTGCTGTTGTTTATTGTCATCTCCTGCCAAACAACCTTCTCTGATGAGTTTGAGAGGTGTTCTAGTTATGAGTATGATCGTAAACCAATACCAGTCAAGCTAATACTATGAGATTCTTTTCTGTATAAACATGAAAACTTGTGGAGAGGATTTAAGGCTACATGAACATAATAGTACACCAGTAGAAAATATCTGTTGACAATACTACCATTACCAATAACGGACCTAACCATAATGATCTAGTGTTTTAAAACTCCATCCCAAAAATGAAAACACCTACCTTTTATTTCATAATTAAAGACATTGGGTAGAATCTTGAATATCCAGCCATGGAAATTGAAGTAAGTGACATAAGTTGATAGTTTAAATTCATGTACAAAACAATAAAAAGTAGACAAAAGGAGAAAGTCTTACATTTCCTGAAAGAGTATGCATGTTTAATTCATGAAAGTTTTCAATGCGCTGTGGGGATACACTTAGGTAACAATTGCATTCCTATCACCAAAACTGGATCTAAGAAAGCAAGCCAAAAGTTTTAATACTGCAAAAGTTTTCTATAAAGTATATTAAAGTTCACTGGCTAGATGAATACTCCCATTTGTGTGGAGTATAAAAAACTATTTTCTCCTCTACTCAGATGAAGTACCCTTATAGTTGTAGTTGGGATTCTACATCTCCTTGTGTCTCATTAGTGCGTGCCTGAGCTCTGTATGGTTCAGTCTTAATCAGCTATATGACTCATCTCAATTTTGCAAAATACCATCCATTTGCAATCATAGGCATACTCAATACAATCTGATATGCAAGCAGCTATGTATAGGCAGAGGTCCTGTAAATATTAAGAAGCACAGGAGAAGACAAAATAGAAATCTAAACAATATAAACTGAAGGCAGAAAAAGCTTAGTTAATGTCTTTGAATGATAGGCAGATTGAAAAACTATGCTTTCTATAACTGATGGGAGGCACCTTGTCTAATGTAGAGGCGAATAGTTTAGGAAAGTTACTGCTTGATAAGGATAGTGTGGGAAAGTGATGATCAGGGACTGGGCTTGAAAAATGAAAGCTGAGTAGAATGCTTGGTATCACAATTATTTCAATTTTTTTTGACTTTTCAGATTTGGGATAATATATACATAATTGATTATCTTGTATTTAAACACACATGTGAACATAAATTCACATACAGATCATATGTATAAGCACATAATTTTAGAGTAACTTTAGAGAATATTTACAGTAGTTTTATATTAAAGTTTTATCAGTAGAATTTTTAATTTGTGACATCATATCAACCCATAAAGTTTTAGATTATTTTACTCATAAAACATATTTTTTTCTTTGTAAATACTTTTGATTGTTTGAGAATTGCATATATGAATATAACACATTTGATAAAATTCATCCCATATATATATATCTTTCTTCAAATTTCTCATCTCTGTCCCCAATATTAACTCTAAAATTCATGTTCTCGCTCTTTTTAAACCTACAAAGTCTATTTAGTGCTGCCTATACTCATGGCTGTAGGTTTTCTACCAAAGTGTATGTAGTGTCCCAAGATTTTGAAACATGGGGTGATTAACATACTTCTAAAAATGCCTTAATTCTAATGATAATTATTGAGCATCCACTCCACTGTTGATATTTATAGATTGTAGAAACATATATGTAATTGACCTTTAGAAACAAGACCTGGAAGTCTACAATCAGTTTGCTGATCACTGTAACAGGGAGTATGGTACCATAGAAGGCATATTATGACAAGGTAGTAAGGGAAGGCATAACCATGTGCTACAAGTAGATCAAATGACATCATTATGATTGTGTGCTGATCAGTGAGAGACATGGTTTATCCATCCGGACACTTTCAAGGAAGAGCATGACCATGCTGTCATCTTGAAGTTTTATCCTGGCTTCTGCTTTCCAGCTGTTGCTTCAAATTAGTGACAAAATAATTTTTGCCTAAGTAGAAACAATATGCACAAAAGTAAGGATGGACGAGTTCAGAAACTCTTTATGGAAGAGAAGATAGATAATCCACTTCTGCAAGAGTACAACGGTCAGAAACAGAGAGAAGGCTGTGGGTGGGGGTTGATGAGACACAGATAGTAAGAGGCATGAAATAAATTAGGTTCTAATGGAGCACATTATATTTTCTTATCTTTTTCAAGATAATATGCTTGGAAGTCTTTCTCCTACATAAGGAATCATCGGTCTTGTGCATGGGGATAGATCAGGGGAAGAGAGGATGGAATTTGGAAGTATGTTTATATTGAGCCTTAGAAGAACAGTAAGGGCTTAGTAGTGTAATACAAAAGTGAAGATAGTGAATGGGAGGAAGTTGATTTAAAACTCTTTGGAGGAAACAAAAACAGGGAGAAGGCTAAGGACTTAAAAAATTAAATCAACAAGGTATATAATCCTCGTAGGAGACTCACTCTGAATTCTAGGGATTTAGAAAACGGGTTTTCGAAGAATGTGAGCAAATGGGCTTTTAACAGGGAAATTTTCATTCAAATTTGAGGCCCACCCTCACCTCTTTAAAACCTAGGATGATATCATTACTCTTTACTTATTCATTAAACTCCAAGGCATTTAGGCAATTGTACACATATTCTTTTTCTGTATTATTTTGAATAATTAAATCAGATCGGATTCGCAAATGTAAATGGAATTGTGTGTTTAGGCAGGGATAAAGACCTGAATGCTAAATACTATTCCTTGATGCTGATATTTGAGTATTTTTCACTTTTAGGTATTTGTATACACATACCTATTAAAAGATACACCTTCATATGACTTATTTCTTTCAAATATTTTTTGTAAATTGACTTTCTGAAAGTTCCAGAAATGTATACAAACTATCTTGATCGAATCCTCCTCCCATTTCCCCTCACGTTACCTTACGACACATGTTTTAAAGTTATCTTCATTCTCAAAACTCTTCAAAGTCTGTTCGTTGCACCCACATATACAATATTTTTTTTAGAAAAAGGTCCAAAGGGCATGAATTAATTAACTACTACTGACCCTTCTCAACTCACAACTCCTTTTGCCCACAAAGTAAAAAATCCCCTGATACAAGTTTTCCTTAGACCAAGTAGCAGAAGATAGAATCTCCCATTTGCCTCCCTCAGGCTTACATATGTAATTAAATTGCCCATATCATCAAAGGCAGTTTCTACTGCTTGCTCTCTAAGCTGTAGCAGGGCGACATAAAGCTACCAGAGAGCCCTTAACTGCTTGGAACTGACATTAGTACTATTTCTACTTTTTGGAGGCAGCAGCTAAAATACGGGAGCACATCAGAGGTTGTCTGAGGAGCATCTGATTGTAGCTTCTACACATTGGGTCAATAACTTTCTGCTAGTGCTGAGCTAGCCTCAGCTTTCAAGATCTGCTCCATTTAATGTCTTTCCCATATGTGTTTTTCATCTGTTCTTCCAGGTGCTTCATTAGGCAGACTTGCTTTTATGCTTCTCACTGCGTGAGTTTACAAGCAACTGTAGGTATTCTTTTACTCAGACAGACCCTGGCAATCCAAGGGGTACTGGTATTGCAAGAAGCTCTCCTTTGATAAGAAGCTGACGTAGGTGGCAATTATGCATGTGTCTTTTATCTTGTGTAGCTTATGTAGACAGGATTAAAAACCTTCAGACTCCAAGAACAAAACTCATAAACACATATCCCAGGCCATCCGATTTCGTTTAAGTACAGTTAGTACTCCAAATTATTTACCAAAGAATCCCTCAGAGAATGGCTTCTTTATGCTATCATTAATTGTGATTGATAATGTGCATAGTGGCAGAGAGATTTCCTATTCTAGTCTTCATTAAAGTGTGCCTCAGTAGATACCCACCAGCCTAAGAACAGGATCAAACTCTTCAATGTAACTAGAGGTCCCTGAGTGGCAAGGGTCAAGTTGTCACTCGTCCTAAGAGTTGATGTCCTTGCTCTTCAGTTTGCCTGGTTTTGCTGGTCTCCTCTTCTTGCTCCCAATCTGCAAAGTATCGATCTCCCCAGGCTCTCAGCCACAAGCTATTCCTACTAGTTCAAAATTTGTATGCTGTTCTCATGGCTGGCCAGTTCTGAGTTTTTAAAACTCTGTTCCTATTCTGCCTTCTGGGGACATTTTTGGAATCCTGCACCTTCTTTCTTGCTCTTGTTACTCTCCATCATAGCAGATAATCCTTTGATTGTTTTTTAATGTCTTTATTTCTACCCACTAGAACATTGCTAATAGGTTTCTATGAAATATGTTGAGTGAATAAATTTCCCTAAAGTCTCGGATATCAGAGGCAATAAAAATAATGATATTTGAATGCATGTATTTAAAACAAAAGAAATACTTAACATAAACATTGCCGACATATTTCATTTTATGAATCATTTCAGAAAGCCTTGGTGAAAGCAGGCTTCTATTAAATGATTATTATCCCTTGCAAGAGTTGACAGTCTAGTTCAAGTTTTCATGAAACTTTACCAAATGGTATATAACTACTTTTTGTAAATAAGTGTTGAAGGCCAAACTCAAGGCCATGAACATGCTAAGCAAGAGATTAAAACACTGAGTCCATCTTTGCACCTTTTCTGTTTTGGAATGAATCTGTGAAATGAATAACACCATTTAGGAATGCTCTCATGTTCAAATATTTCTCATCCTCTGTTTCAACCATCATCAAAGGGCTTGTAGAATATAGTAACTGTTTGCTCTCATGGTCATATGACTGACCTGTAGCTGCAGTCTAGTTACTACTGCTGTTCATTGCAAGAGTGTGGGAAAATATACAACACCATATCAGGAAAATACCAAAGTTCATCATTGGAGAGATAGGTTGTAGGGAGCACATATCCCCACCTTACAATAGCTTGAGTTTGGACCATTTTAAGCTAAAGAGTCCAAACTCAAGCTATTGTAAGGTGGGGATCATGAGTTTAAAAAAATTAGAAATTTGCTAACCTATGACAACAAAGCACTGAGATCACAAATGTCTAATGTTGTATTTCTAAGTTATGAATGGGAATTGAAAAATATTGGCCCAGTCAGTAGGAGTCTAGCAATAAGTTTCACTAGAGAATTTACTTCACAGAAATATTAATGAAAAGAGATTTATTTCCCCCTCTAAGACCACAGTAACACATTTTTTTTCCATTAGTAAGCAGTGTTGTTTATAGATATGGTTTCTCTTATAGATGAAACTAGGAAAAGTTCAGAGTATCATTGCCAGTGTAACATATATTACAAGCACATCTATTGCAGATTTTTTATTTTTATGACATGTGAACTTTATACATAAGGTTGTATTACTTAAGCATGTAGTTACCAAATAGTTACTCCCTTGAAATTCATTATATCTAATAAATTACTTTTACTAACATTTAATGTTTCCAATAGAAAAGTAATATTATATTATAATTCTTTAAAAGTCTCTTAACACAGAAAAAATCTATTTTTCTTTTATCTCCAGATATATGAACACTTAATATCCATGAATAGCTTTGGTTATAAAAGGTAGAATAAATAGCATTTTTAACCAATTTGCTCAAAAGTTACACTGAAATAAAGAAGTCAAGGAAACACAGCTGTCAATTTCTGGTCTTCTGTTGGAATCCCTGGCGTTCCAGACCAACATGGGCAGGATGTGAAGATGGAGTCCCTTCTGTACTTCCAAGAAGGTTTTTCTTCTTCTCCAAATAAATATGATGAGAAAACCCAAAAATAAGGAAAATGTTAAATTTGCCAGAGATGCAAATTTACCAATCCTGTTCTAGATTAAGGATATTTAAGGTAGATTTGCCAGATGTCAGCAGGTAACACACTTGCCATTGAGGCAGATGACTTGATTTTAATCTGTGGGACCCACGAGAAAGAAAACCAATTCCTGTGCATTGCCCTCGGACATCAATATGCACACCATCATGGAATGCATATGCTCATGCACATGCACACTTACATCATGCGCATGTGTATGCACTCACACCAAGTGAACCACAAAAATCAACCCATTGAAACTATGACTTGAGGTCTTACCATGTGCTGAGCTGTGTGTAAACATTAAATAACTCCCATCTCTCTTTTGTGTTTCGATTCACTTAGTTGTCATGCCCTTTCTGCATTTTAGCTGTTATATAGTGAGCTGACACTAATGCTCACTCTAACATGACTGTTTCCTGGCCATGTTCCTGTCATCAATATTGGAGGCTTATGTTTATCTTTCTATGATTTCTGAGTAAGCTCATTGTGGCTTAGAGCATAGTTTGAGCAAGCGAGTGTTGTACCTGCTCAGTGTGAAACACATATCCAGAGAGCTGGGTCAGAAGGTACAGGGGCATAATGGATGGTTTATAGGAAGGAACTATTGAAGGACATGAGAAATTCAGTTCTGAAAGTGGTTAGGGGAAGAGATTCCAGGTGTCTTCTAGAAACATGGCAGGCATCTGAAATCCTTGATGCTAACTGTTGATCACAAATGCAAAAAAGAGCCAGAGACACACTTTGGTCATAGCCAGTTACAATACCAAAGAGGATGTGGGCATAACTTCTTATAGTGTATCTTACTTAAATGCTATGCTTCAAAAAATAATTCAGTTAGTTTTTCACAAGAGAGAAGATTTTTTTTAGCAATAGTGAGAACAAAACCATTGATGATGGATGTCTAAACATTAGCATCAAAATATTTTGGAAAAAAAATAGAATTTTACATTAAGAAATATATTTTGTTGCACAGATAACTCCCTAAATTCTCAATTTTCAGGAGAGTCTTTTCTATTAAACAACTAAAGAGATTAATCTACAGGTGCATTATTCCTCTTATATAAAAGGATAGCCTGCATGTTAAATAACAAATGTATTTCTGACATTGAATCTGGGAGAACTGTTGTTTTAATTATCGTGAATGCATTTGCCACATGCTAGAGAATGCTTAGGGTATAATGGCAATTGAAATACCTCATATGAAAATAAGAAAATGTCTTCATTTATAAAACAAAAGTGTGGATGATGAGGGAAACACTACCAGGTGAACAGGCTCATGTGTTTTATATTAAGGTGTGGTAGCTCTAGTTAATCATAAGGTTTTATTGGCTTGAAAGCTACAGAGGAACTGCATGTTGAATAGTGTTGTCACAAGAAATAATAACTACACAAGTTAATGAATGTATTAATTAGCTTCATTTGGTCACCGAGCAGTATACTCGCATATCAGAATATTTGTATGGTCTACAAATGGTGTATGTTATATATATGGTATACAAAATGATTCTCTCTCTCTCTCTCTCTCTATATATATATATATATATATATATATATATATATATATGTATATGTATAAGTATACATATATAGTGATTTTACATATGTATTTGATTTGTTATTTATAGATTTTTGTTAGTTATACCTCAATTAAAAATTTGGAAGAAAATAACTGAAGGATTTTTAATTCCTGCAGCTATTATTAGTGTTCGTGCACCATGGTTTATCTTGTATTTTCAAGTACATTACATGAGGAGATGATGTAATTTTTGATATTTAAGAATAATTGGAGATGATGCTTTTGTTATGTGTAAATGAAAGGCACAATGGGATGTAATCCTTGTGTGTACTGAGATGATTTACATGTAAACAAAGCCCACAAGAGCAGCAATATTTATAATTTTGAGGAAAGAACTGATTAATCAGAATAAAGTCATGTTTGGATAGATGGTATGAAGTGGTATTTGAAATAAGATTTGCTTTACTAATTTTAAGGTAGAATTGTTGGTGTGCATCAGCATTTCTTTGATACATTTTAGTAAACATAAAATCGTATTCTCCTCATGCTAGAGTGAATACAGAAATACAAATTCCTTCCTAGGTTTCCATTGTTCAAAAGGGATTATTATTATTATTATTATTATTATTATTATTATTGTTATTAGTGAGAAGTCAATCTTAAACCTCTTCAGTTTTTGTTCGATCTGGTATTTAATGTCACTTTAGTCATGTTTTCTTGAAGTGACCATGAGCACTAATTAGAAAGAAAATAATTTATTGGGAGCTGTATCAAGTACAGCCCTGAAAATGGTATGAGCTTTTCCCAAGGATCCATATTGTCCTTGGACTTGACTGTTGTATTACGCTTTAAATGGAATTGATTGTGTGGTTGTAATGAAAGTAACAGATTGATTTCTACCCAGTCTCACAAAGAGTAAATAGAGAAGCGTCCCTGTCTTGACCTACATTCATAACCAATGTGATTTGCTGGATTTCGACCCAAATCATATGAGACATAGAATGCAAATGTAATGAAGCTGCTTTTCAAGCTTAAATTTTTTAAATAGTCCTCACTGATTTCTCTGGTTATGCGTGCTGTGTTAATTAGATCAAAGTCACCTACGAAATACTTGTTTCTTTAAAGTCTTTGCATAATTTCTCATGTAACAAGCATCCCTAAAAATCCTCGGAGTATGCCTTTATGTAAGATATGAGAATGGATTATGGAACGGTGGTATATATTTTAACATCCTAAAGTTTGAATAATATTTTAGTGATTTAAGCCAATGAAGATTTTTAACTTTGGGTTTATTGATATGTTTTATGACTAACGTAACATATGTTTATTGGTGAAGTATACCCTGAAATACTAGGAAAGAATCAACGTTATTACATGTTACTAGCAGATTATGAAGGAACGTCTCGGCTAAATTTTAGGTATTACCTTTTACTATGAAAAGGCATGTTTGCAATAACAAGCCCTGTGTTTCTTCCATCTTCTCTTGATGATTTAGAAGATTAACATGCATAAGTATTACAACTATATACATATTTTTAAATTCTAGTAGTCAGCACTCTGAAAACCTGTCTTCTATTTATCCTTTTATAATAAAACTCAAGTAAACAAAACAAAGTTTTAAATTTGATAGCTTCATTTTGCTATGAATTAAGGAATGAAAGAAGAAAAAAAACCCCTACAAAACACAACAACAACAACAAAAACAAAAAACACCCAACAATTCATCTGGAAGGCACAGTTCCTTCACACATTATGTGACTCTTTTGGATTTGTTTTATGTTTGGGTAAAACACTTTAGTATAATGAAGCTTAAATGAGACAAAACAAAACAAAATAAAAACAAAGTGAAACACATAAAAGTTAGAAATGACAAAAAGAAGAGACAAAACAAAACCAACTAACACATTTGACTCCTGGTGTTTCTGAGCTGTAGCTCCAAGCGCTTTCTATTCTTCCCAGCCCACTCGATTACCCTGCAGGTTGTGGCAGACAATTCCTAGGAAAAGCTTAGACATCGAGCCTGCATGCTTCTTGACTCCATTTTAAACCTTTTGTTCACACCAGGGTGGCATTTTTTCACACCGCATGTGGCAATTTTGACTCCTATCCAACTTGTCTTGCAAAATCAAAGTCTGTGATTTTTCTCTTTTTTTTTTAATTCACAAGACACTTCCTGAGCTGCGACTGTGAGTGAATCCTTCCCTAGCGATTGGTGCAGAAGTTTATAGCAAAATGTGTTTGGAGGAGAAAGAGAGGAAGACAGCAGTATGAGAAGTGTTCTGCCTCAAAACACTGCACACAATTTTTTTTTTTAAGATAATATAGACATTAACTCCGCAAACACCACATGTGGAAAAAAATACAGTGAATTCTATGCTCATTCATTTTTAGCATTATGCTGAAGGGTCAGGATAATGAAAGACAGCATTAAGGTGGCACGAATTTTAGGATGGATAGTGCTCTTTTTAAAATTGACATGTCATCATAAAACAAGAAAATCTGTAGGTCCACACTGCTTGTCCTCACATCTCAAAATACTCATGCAAGCAAAAAGATCTTTCTTTTATATGTGACCATTGAACATGCTATATTTGATACTCGCTCAAGCCAGGATAAAAAATGAAACATTCTTATAAAAGTGCCCTATAACTGAAATAATGGCTCTTACTTCATCTTTCTTAAAGTATTTTATTTTTCTTATCTGTTTTCTTTAAAGATTTGCCTCATTCACTATATTTTCTAATGGCAGTTTACAATATTGTTTCCAAGAAATGATGTAAAACACACTTAGCAGGAGAAATAGGAGAAAGAGTATATTTTACCAAATTCAAAGGTTTGTACAGCAGTTAATCCTGTATTTCTAGGAATAACAGGACTGAAGAAAAAAATCTCTGAAGGCAATTTCATATCATAAATAATAAGGATAGTAAATCTATAAGTATTTTTCCTTGGATATTTTGACCTATTATCTTTTATTTATATTAATAAGAACACTTAAAATGACACATTAAAAACATTCCCTCAACATATATATTAATTCATTATCTGTATAAGAATGTCAGTGAAAGGTTGTTATTTTAGTCAACAAATTGATGATAATTATATGATTTCTCAGGTTTTCTGCAATAGCACAGTGATCATGTGTTTTAATTATAAGTGACACATCATAAAGAGAAATGGAAAATCTGTTATTAGATTCAATAATAAATCCTTGTAAAGTGCCAAATATTAAGATCAAAGAAGCTTATTGCTTATTTGTTTTTATATAATAATTTTATGCCAATTTTAAGCTAAAAGCCAGCATGAAGAAATAAACCCTTTTAGTTAATGTGAGCTGCATGTTTTATATATCAAAATAATCACACCATGCTGCTGTAAGAAAAAAATACAGCAGACAAATCGGAGGATTCTGGGTTCTATGCCTTTTCCAGAGAACGTGTAAGTAAGTTCACTGCAGCTGATCTATTCACTGTGATGCTTAAATAAGAATTTATCTAATAAATTGCAAAAGACTCAATTAAGAAGTTGTATACACACACTCACACACACAAACACACACACACTAGAGGTAACTGTAAAACAAGAAATGATCCATACGAGCATAGAAGGAGGGCAGCCTGATTTAAGTTCTGCAAGAGCAGATGAACTAGCAGGCGGATCTTTCTTGCTTTCCTTTAATACAAGGTAATTGCTTAGGTTCAACTTCAAAAAAAATTATAAGATGCAAAACATACAATTTCCAGGAATAGGTAAACCCCGCTGGTTAATATCAAAAAAGAACAACTACTCAAAAATTAATTGCACTGGGTTTTTTTAGTCTGAGATTTTCTGATGTTGCCTGAATATTTCAGGTGGAGCTTTTGTCTCTCAGTTAATTTAAAAACTGACCATGGTGCAAATAGAAAGGAAAGAATCTTTGCATTTAGATATAAAAATTCTCAAGGGTCAAGTGAAAGTCTTTTCATTAGAATTGAAACAAAAAAGCAACAGAAAGAAAAATACCTGGACAAATACACATCCATGGGCCTGAGGTTTATTAAACCCTCAGAAATTGCTAACCAGAATCTTAAAACAAAGCAAAACAAAAAACCAACCAACCAAACTAACTAACAAAAACTAGCAAAGCATTTGTCCCCAAGAATCTGAAAGAGAGAAATTATTATCTAAGGCTTAGGAAGTTTATGAAATAAAAGTTACCTACTTTTCAGCAAAAAAAAAAAAAAGATGTATTAGAAAAGATATGACTGGTGGGTGTGTGGGCCAAAGAACATAGAAATTCATCTAACTCATTTTCCCCATTGTTAGAGGAAAGCAACACCTTTGGTTGCTTTAAATTTCTTCCTTTCTACCCTACCTGCCTATTTCTTCTGTTCCCTCAGATCCTCTTCTGGCCAGTGTATCTTCTATGTTAGGAAAAACACAATACAATCCCAAGACAAACACCTACACTCCTGAGCTAAAGACAAATAGGCCTGCTTCTTTTTTTTCTAGTTTCTTAAGGTTTTTGTTTTATGTTTTTTTTTTAAATCAACTCATACATTCTGCTACAGAATTCAGCTTGTAATCCTGTGCTACTTAAGTCTAGATGAAAAGAGTGCTCATTGAGAATTATATTTCATCTGTCACAATAACCTTCTTTATTCTGCCATGGACCTCCCCTTTGCCTGTGGCAATTAGAGAAAATAGGTACGCCTTTAAGTATAAACTACAGTTTCTTCAAATTAAACCAAACCGCTCTTGATGACACATGAAGACAATAGCTCCTAATCACCACCCTGAAGTCGCAGAGTTTCTCAAAGACACAGTGAAAGAGTGCATTTGAGAAAGAACAGGTTGCATAATTTCATCAGCCCTTAGCATCAGCTGCTGATGAGCTAATACGTTTTGGTCGTATTAAAAATGAAACGCAAAGTCTTTTTTCATATTTTGTACTTTCTAGTTAAAATCATACCATGAGACAGACGGTATAAATATATTTATTCCATATGCAAAATCACAGTGATTTTAATTTTCTCTCCTCAGCACAATGAAGTTATGTGCTTTTAAGGATATTTTAGTGCATCCAAATAATACTTTTACTGATTTTCAAAGGGGGAGAAAACAAAGAAAACAAATTTCTTTCAAATACAATTATCAAGCAATACTGTTCAACTTAAAAATCAATGTGATTATCCGGTTTACTTACTCTTATAAATCACTGAAATCACCTTGAGAGGCTCAAGTTCACCTTTCTGGATTTGAGCCTGTTAGATAATAGACACCATCAAATCACCCCCTTAAAAGTGTAGCTCAAAAATGCAGCTTTATAGGGTGTAGTAAAAGTTAGACCTCTTCTACCTAAAAAGCTAAAGAAAAAAAAAAGGAAAACAAACAGATGACAGGAAAAACAAAAAAAGTTCCGTTTTGACACCAAAACAAAGTCCTGGCTGGTAAAGTATCGCAAGCAGTCATCAAAACAGCTGGATAAAGGCACACAAATAATTTAAACCAACACAAAATTCATCAAGTCTGAAGAAAGAAAAAAAAATTCCTGAGACTAAAAAGCAACCCTTTTGGCCCACAGCGCAGGTTGGGCACAAAAGTGCTGGCTAAGCTATCTATTTCACACAGGCAACGACAGAAGGTTCGATATTCATTCGATCGATGAGTGAAAAGGCACAATGGCAAAATCAGACAGACTTCTTTTCAAATACGGATCTCCAGTGTCCCCCTCCAGTCTGCAGATGCACGGCTGGTGGTGTGGCTCAGACCGAGCCAGGGTTACATCAAGGCTGCTCTCTGGACCGTGCAAACAGTCTAGACCAATGACCTGCAGCCTCATGCCCTTTGAAGAAGAGGCAAGTTCGGTCATGATGAAGAAGAATCGAGGCGTACCCCCTTTTGACAATAGGGAGCAGCTCGAGGCTGCAAAGAGGTAAGCAGGGCAAGAAGAAAACAGCATCTGCTTCCATGGTTACAGGCCAACTATGAGAACCTTGCTTTTCAAGGGAGTCTGTTCTCAGGCTCCCTCGTGGGGTATTGCAGTGCATTCTAAGCGAAGGCAGGTTCAGCTGAAATCACAGACTTATTTCAGAGTAAAATGATACGGAGCACATGGCTGGCAGGAGAAAAAAAAAACAGGTCACATGACTTAAGAACAAGACTTGGGCTGTTTTGAAATAGATTTTTTTTATACCAGTTTAGATTAGAAAAGTAAATTTGTATGAAACAAACATGAATGACGAACATGTTCTTAATTTCTTTAGTTTTTATGTGAACAAAGGTCAAGGGTCAGAACACTCTTCTCCCCGGGACAGGAGCAGAAAGCCTATTGTTAGTGTAGCGTTATGATGTATATTATTGTAAAAGATTTCCCTTTTGCCAAGTTGTAATGTGGATATGTATTTTTTCTCAGTGGCTCTCTTTGACTTCATTTTCTCTGAGGTTGTAACCAGTCTTTCCTCATTTTGTGTTTATTTCTGTGCCTCTGTCCTATCAGAAAACCTAGGAGGCTCTGGGAAAAACTTCCTTAGTGCAGCGTTAGTATTTCAGGAAAACGCAAAGATTCTTCTGTCTTTACAAATGGGCTCATAGGGAATTCAAATCCGTAGCAAACCCACAGCCTCTGACGATTGTTCTGTTCTTATTCTTGTCTTTGTATGTCTCTCCGTGCTTGCCCCAGTCATTTTGGGGGTGCAGATGTAAAGTTTTCCTTTCTCTGGAATGACTAGCTACTGTTTGGACCTAATGATAGCTCAGCAGCTATGGACAAACACCTAACAAATATGAAATGCGGTGTAAGCTGTGCATTCTGTATCATTAGCAAAGATACTCCGTAACCATGTACAACATAGGCACGCATACTAACACAGAACACGATCCCACGGCTACCTACCACAGCTCAGTGCTGAATGAGACCAGATACAGGTTTTTTTTCTTTCGTGTTTATTGATATTTCATGCCATCTATCCTTTGAACAATGTTAGTAAATGTAGCATAAAAATGGGGGAATGGAGAAAGGAATGATTGACATGATAATGCTCAGGACATTTTCAGATTTATTTTGTAGAAGAGCATTTTATATTGAGTATTCCAGAGAAAGTGGTGGCCTCTTATGAAAACAGTTTCTCAACATGGGAGGTGGGAAATGGCTAAGACATACAAACACCCTACTATGGCAAGCAATGCGTGCATTTTCCTATAGAGGAAAGGCACATAGACCAGAATCTAAAAATTCATTTTCAAAATATGTCGTCCAAAGGAACAATTTTTTAAAGCTTTACAAAACCAACTGTCTGTGGACATGACTGTGACCATTTTATTCTTTTCATTGAGAAGTAAGAAAACTGTTTGCTGCTGTGTCTCACTATTGTGTTTCTTGTTTTGAGATATGTAGACACGAGCTCATGGGTAAATATATGCATGCTTGAGGCTTTCTTTGAATATGTTGAGGATTATCGTGTTTTATTTTATTTTATTATTTTATTTGCTTTTATGTTGAAAGAAACATCTGCGGTATGAAAGGAACCTTTGAAGTGTTACTTTTTTAGTATAGTTATCATACATGCATTAGTATAAGCAGCAAACACTACCTTGATACAACAAGATTGTGCTTTCTATATAGAACAGAAAAAAATGTTAATGCAATGAAACATCAAGATACTCTGACGTGCCAGCCTATCACACTTTCTGCCAAAGGTCAATGACCGGGTATTTGATACTTGGAACACTTACCAGTCAATTATCCAAAGGAAAACTGAGCAAGGCCAAATACACCAAAGCTTGCACACTGAATTGAAATCTGTGAGCTATAGTTAAAGGAGAATGGCTATCCAACAGTGTCTGGTGCTAGGTTGATAGGCGGATCCTCTTTTATCCATCAAGTTAACCTTCAGCCTACTCTTGTCCTTTTAGTTTCAAAGCTGTATTTAATTCTATAGATGTTTATATGTAAGCATAAGTTATAATAACTAAAGAAATATGGCTGTACACAAACACTTGAAAGAATTCTCAGAGTCAAACTGATAGTTTGTAAATTACTGTTACTTTAGTATATTAATATGTACATGTGAATATTTAATATTGAATATCTGAGGGATAATAATATCTCTTATCTGGTACTAAATGGATAATTACTATGATTATTTTATATAATTAACAACAAATATCTGACTCATATTACAAGGTATGGTGGCTGCAAGTATTTCTTTAAACTCAATTTCAGAGTAATTATTATGAGACCCCCATCACAGTATTTTTAAGAAAAACAAATCTTGTACTATATAACATTTGTCCACAAAATTAAAGACATCGAACTTTCCATTGCCTGAGTGTGTGATAATGTATTCATTATAGCATGTGCTCAATAAATATCTCTCATGAAGGACAGACTCATCTGCATTTGAATGCACAGTATTTTTCAACTTTTCTGTACAAATGAATAGTTTTCATCAACAATCTGTGATTGCTAGATGCCTACTATGCATTCCTAATGGCTAGTGCTTTCTTAAACAGGGTCCAGAAATATTATTCAAATGTCATGGATGCTATGAGGGAGAAATCAGAAAAATAATGTCAGAGGAGTGATGCAAACCACATAGATTTTCTACATTAAAATAGAGTTTAGACACAGTTTTCATAAAATTTAATCTATCAATTCATATAGTATATCCCTAAGAAGGATAAATAACTGGTAACATTTTGCCAAGTGATTTAATCAACTATTTATAAGATGGTTAACCTAATTTCATGATCAGCTGAAACTGACTTACAGGAGATAGAAGCATCAACTTACAACAACATCTTTTTATACTTCATTTACATTGATATATATATATATATATTTTAGCTTGAGACCACTTGAAACAGACATATCTATAACATCAACAGCAGTGTTAAGATGACATGTGTCTGACGTTTTGTCATTTTTGGAAACTGGTCGTTTTGCCATCACACTGAGCCCTGATTACTTCCTTGTTTCTTTTTCTATAGGGAAGTCATGGCCACAGTGATACAAATAAGTCCAAACTCTCTAAAGTTCAAAACTACTGAAACTAGTAATAAGCATTACACATAGAAGATTAACAGCCATGGAATAGGATACTGAACAGAAACTTTTCTTTAAATATCCAGTTATTTGTATCAGAAATTTGTGTTATTGTCTTTTTATTTGGGTAGGTAAACATTTGTGTTTACCCTTTTATTCTGCTTCTATCAAAACAGTAATATGATGATCAGGAGTGCTGGTACATGCTTATATTTACTTCAGTTGGAGGACTGGGTAGGAGGGTTGAAAGTTAGAGGCTAATCTGGAATACTTAGTGAGACTGTTTCAATAAACAAAGAGAGAAAAGAGTTTTGTCTTCAAATATTTAATTGTCACATCAGAGCTAAGTAATGCCTTAATATCAAGATTTTGAAAATAGAGATATTTTTTAAAGGTATCTATAGCCCAGTGTTGAATCATTACCTTTTTGTTTTAGGAAGTTGTCATGATGAATCTATTTTTAGTAGTGTATGATGTTATGACATGTCATTAACTTTAGAAATTTCACCACAAGTATTGACCTCATTTACATATTGAGTTGGATTAGGTAGAAGTAAATGAAGTTATAAAAATCTACAAATTATGAAGTTTATCTTTATCATTTGACAGGTAAATCATTCTATTCCTGTCTGATTTTTATACTGTAAATGACTAGGTTGAGGATAGATGTTCAGCCTCCAACGATGGCTGTCTAGAAAAGGTTAGATGTATGGAAAGCTAATAAAGAACTCAGAGTCCTGGATGGATTCAGTTCTTAAGATCGAGCAATGTGTTCTTTGATGGCAGGTTTTGAAAGGTATCTGGGACTGCCCTTTGAACAACACATGAAACATTTATAAGATGGTTGTAATTTATCTTCTCATACACACACCTAAACACTAAGCATTTCTTGTTCATATGCCATACAAATATGTTAAATAATCTGTCTATTCTGGTTCATATATTGGACTGGTCATTGGAAATTAAAGCTTACCTAACACATGCTCTTGAATTTGATATAAGCCCCAGTGTGATGTGCAGGCAACTTCTGGGTTCTTTTACCGCTGGAGGAAATCAACCGAATAGAATTCTTCTTAATTGAAATCAATATACACATTGATATTAGGAGTTCCCAGAATTGTCTGTTTAATCTCAGAATTCTATAGACGTTCTGCAGTCTACTCTTACTGCTTCACAGGTGTTGACATCTCAGAAAGAGCATACTCATAAATGTGATGACAAACAGGAGAACTGAGGACACAGGGCTAAGATCCCATGGGGCCCTGAATAAAAAGTAAGTGAAAGATAAATTGTAAAAATCAGTTGCTTGTAATCATATTGATGAGCACAGGGGGGAAATGTCATGAAGTAGAACTTCTCAAAGGATACGTCCCATCCATCATAAGGCAAATATGAATCCTAAACACAGTTGCAATTGGCACAATGATTAAGTTTAAATGTGATGGTGTACATGTGTGTATGCGGGAAATACGTGTTTGAACACTTAGTGAATGTTTGTTGTAGTTTGACAAAATCAGGAGACGTATTAATATGATATTCTGAAAACTCTGTAGCCAATATAAACTCATGAAAAATTTTATGTTAAAATTTATACTGCAAATGCTGTGTAATTTTAGAGCTGAAAGGCATCTTCTCTGTCCTGTTAAAACCTAGTATTCTTCCATTTAAAAAGTGTTTCCCAAGTTTGAAAACAAATCAGTGGATGATAGTTACACATGAAAGATTTTCAAATGATGTTCTTAAGGTCAAGTACTGAATGGACATGCTCTAGGTATTTTGATAAGAATTGTGAATTTATAAGCCGCATTATTGTCCAATTAGATTGAATAGTTTTAGACATAATTTTAGACAATTATTTCCTTATTTATATGCATTTTTACTCTCATGTTGACATTTTTACTGAGACAGAAAAATAATGACAAATGGGTTGCAATATGAGAAATCTTAAAATGTATCAAAGTTTTTGTTTTTGTCTTTTTGTTTTTTAATGGAAAGCTAATGAAATATGAGACTCAACTCTGAACTTCCAACTACTCTTCAAAAATGTCCAGTCTTAACTTTTAAAACGTCAAATCGCCTCTTTCTCCACGGCAGGAACATGAAACCCCAATCCGAGTCTTATTCACTATTTTATGTAGGAATGAGACAGGTTTGTGATTATAAAAACTGCGATAAGGCTCCATGGATTCCACTTTTTAGTAACTGGTTTTGTTGATGTTGTTAATAACATAACATCAAAAGCCTCTTGTCTTATGACTCAACACATCTTTTCTATTTTTGCGGAGTTTCAACCCATTTCCCTCAGCCATTATGCATGCTCATGTCTGTATGCAGACCCCATAATGCTAACATGTGGCAAACCGAGCATTTCTCAATTGCTTTATCTTACCGATGGAATACACCTGTTTTGTCTTCTATATTCCTCTGTGTTTCCTATGGGATCCACTTTTCTCCACAGCTAAGGGATTGAATGCAGAGCCCTTAATTCTCCCCAGACTGCTCAATGTTGTTTTAATAAAAGAAACTCATTTCTCTGAATATTTTTCTTTGAGGAACCCTTTCATGTACTAAAACCCATTCCTTTATTACACATACTTGTCATCATATATATGCATGAATTATGGTGTCATTTAGTGATGCTGAGAATTCTTTATAAAATTTTTACTGTTTGAAATGCAGTTACCACAGCTATGTGGTATAAGTATAATTTATAAGAAATCTTTATTTAGATAAGTATAACATTTCTACATGATGGCTTCTGTAGTCCTATAAATATCCTTGAGTCTATTATCGTGTGTGTGGGTATCATTGACATGGTGTGTGTGTTTAAAGGCAGGCAGATTTATGTCTAGTTTCATACCAGCTCAACAGTTATCTGTAATTCCTCAAACAGGAGACACTCTTAAGACTAGCTTGGAGAATCCAAATGCCAATCAATTTTCTTTGAGAGGCCTGAGTTGTGGGGATCTGAATACTTACTGCACTCAGAGTATTCTTTCATCAGTTTTCTCTAAAGCAGCATCCCTCAGGAACACAGTAGAGTGTGTGTGCTCTGTGACGTTTTCTCTAAAGCAGCATCCCCCAGGAACACAGTAGAGTGTGTGTACTCTGTGACGTTTTCTCTAAAGCAGCATCCCTCAGGAACACAGTAGAGTGTGTGTGCTCTGTGACGTTTTCTCTAAAGCAGCCTCCCTCAGGAACACAGTAGAGTGTGTGTGCTCTGTGACGTTTTCTCTAAAGCAGCATCCCTCAGGAACACAGTAGAGTGTGTGTGCTCTGTGAAGTTTAGGCCTGGTTCACGGTTTACTCAATCCTCTACTGTTAGATAAGATGTTCATTTCTGTGAGTGTTGAATTCTTCTTAATGATGGAAATAATGAACTCAGACTCTGTTCTTCATGCTTATGGCCAGAGAAAAATATAACCAGTATATTTGCGAATGCCAGTCCTAAAAGATTAATGCTTTTTTATAGAGTCTAAATTTTTCTGTGTGCTTTCCAGCACACTGCTCTACCTCTGCTCGGAGAAGGGGTTAGAAGTTATTCCTTTCCTTTGTATAAACTGTGACTCACTGAGCTTTTAGAAAGTGCTTTTAACAATCGATTTAGTTTTTACTACTTTTAGAATAACCTTTAAATCATTCACAAAGACGCAGTCTTTCTTTTATTCCATTATTAGCTTTTCTTCATGGCAGGCTTGACTACTTAGTAGAGCCATTCTTACCTTAGCTTAATGAAAGCTTCCTGAGATTTCCATCACCCATGAGACATTGCCCCCTGTCTATGAATCATCTGCTCCTCTCCTTCACTTGCTCCATGCACTCTTCATTACCTGGAATCATCACCTTGGTTTATTTGCTTGTATATCTTGTGCTTCTTTAGTCAATATGACTTTATTACTTCATTATGTGATAGGCATTGTCATGGGAATTAGCAATGAAACAGAGTCAATAAGTATGCCCTTAAGGAGACGGGTCCTAATAAATACTGGTAATGGTAACTATCTATATATGTACATAGATGCTCAGAGGCAAAAGATGCTGTGAAGGAAAATAAAGCAATCTGAAGGATTAAACCCTGAAGGTCATTGTGTCGGATAGATTTTCCTTCTTAGGTGACATTTATTCAAAGGCCAAGACTAAAATAAAATACCTAATGGAAGACTGTGTCACTAACATGGGGAACTGAATGTGTAAAGACTATGACATGAGACCTATTTGGCAAATTCAAAGATGAGAGAACAGTCCATGGTGGTTTCAGTGAAATAAGTCAGATATGGGTAGTAGGTGTTTCCAGGAAGGATCTAGGTGCCTATCTGTACGCTATGAACTTTGGTCAAGATCTAAGAACTTACTCTAAGTCCATTAGAAGCCTTTGGGCAGGGCATTTACATCATCAGATGGAGATTGCCCTGGCTGCTGGAAGATGGTAAAGAGGTTAACGTATGTGATGGATGGATGAGGGAAGTTGAAGTGATGTGCTTGGATCCTCCACTCCCATCGTACCAGGAGCTACTGGACTCATCGCTTCTCAGGCACTTTGTTAGTTTCCTCACAACTGCTGATTATGTACCATGTCACACTGAGAAGCTGTGGCTGGGAAGTCTTTATCCCTATGTTTTATTTTGTCCCTCTTTTCCTTTCTCCCCTCCTCCCTTCTTCCTTTTTTTCTTCCTATTTTCCTTTCTTCCTTCCTCCTTTCCTTTCTTTCTTCTTCTTCCCTCCCTCCCTCCTACCCTCCCTCCCTCCCTCCCTTCCTTCCTTCCTTTGTGCCTTCATGTTGCTGCTTGTCTTCTTCTCCCTCTGACTTCTTCCTTACTTTTTATTCTTTGCTTTTCCCTCCCCTCCCCTGCACTTTCCTTTCCTTCCCTTCTCTTTCCTATCCCCTTCCCTTCCCTTGTATTGCCTTGCCTTCCCTTCTCTTCCCTTCCCATCCCCATGCTTCACAATGTTAAATATTTAGTTATTGTTTACCATAAAATTGTGTTTGAAAGTGATTAAACTTTGTTAGGACTCTTAAAAGATAGCACAGGCTCTGCCAAATGATATAGAAAGTGATTAAGGAAATATGTCTTAACTAAATAGCAAAAAAAAAATCATACTTAGTTTCCAACGTTTGAGTATTAAGTAAATGAAGGAGTGGTTAACATTGATAAAGACTGAAATATCTTCAAGTAAACAGGTTTGCAGAGGAACATAGAGTCTGATCTTGGGCGTGGATTGAGTTTTTCCACGTGGAGATAGTAAGTGGGATGTCAGATACATGAGTTTCAGAAAAGACTAGATTGGATTGCGAATTGCTATAGGAGCAGTCTTTAGAAAGAATGGTTTCTACAAGTTCCTTGTAATTGAAATGAGGGCTAAACATACCAGGTTTGCAAGGTTCTCATGCAGAACAAGGAGGCTCTGTCTGCACTGCCGTTGGGTTTTTTTGAGATCAAGACAGATAGTCTTTTGTTGTGATTTTACTTTTAATTTAATTTTTAATTTTCCTTCTGGTTTCATTTGAGACCGAGTTTCACATTGTAGTTCATGCTATGCTAGCTGTGATTTACTCTGAAGCCCAGGCTGAGAATGAGCTAATAGCAATCCTCCAACCTCATCTCCCTTCCTTGTTGTGGTTATACAAGTGTTGTGAACCATTATGTGTGTATTTTTGATACATCATTCCTAAAAGAAGTTTAGGAAGTAAATAAAGTTTTCTCTAGAGTGAAACCACTTCTTGATCTCTTCCAGGTCTAGTTCATGCACACGCTTTCTGAAGCTAACTGGCCATAGTATATAATAGTTCATAATGTGTCCCAGAACGCAAGGACTGTGTATCAGAATTAAGTGGGTACATTTTAAAATGTAAGTTGCACACTCAAATACCAGGCAAAGTAAAGAATAAGAATAGCTGTGATTCTGAGATCCTCATTTTAACTCATTGTTTAAATGGTTCATTCCATTAATTTACATAAATGATTGATAGCATGCTGTAGTGTTTCAATATAAATTAAAATATTTTTCTATACATTGTAAAGGATATTCCAGAATAAAACAAGTTTAATGATGGCTCATAGAGTTCATGTATTTGGATTTCCCTGCTTATATTCTGGGTTGTGGCAATTAATTAGAATTTCACTCAAATAGATTTTAATGTCATTTAAAGCCAAATTTAATTGTTCTGCCTTTTTTTTTTCAAAAAGTATAATTTCAGGATATACCACAACTTTAGGAGAACCTACTCAAAACAGAAAAAACAACCCACCTTAAATTGCAAATAATGAATTACAAATACTTCAAGTATCAAGTATTTGTGAGTTCCTATTTAGGGCACATGAGAAAATTGTGTTAAACTTGCCAGCCCTCTTATGATTTAGGTAGAGTGAGAAGACTGCTCGAGTCCAAGCAGCATGGTACTGCAGCCAGACTAGTTGGTTGCCAACTCTCCTTATTTGAATCTTTTTCCATATTTAACATGGCAGCTCCCCTGCTCTCCTGCTTGCCCACACTACTATAATTAATACCACTTTCATGCCAGTCCATAATGGCATTTAGAGCAAGGGAGAAATACTCTTTTGTAACTTTAGCATCTTGATTTCAAGCACAGCGCAAAGAATTCCTCCAACATCAGGCTCCCTTACAAAGAGGAACACCTGACTCTGAGTCCTCTTCTTTTCCATTAAGAAGGCAAATTTTTTTTTGCTCCTACAAGAAATTAGAAATGTTTGTTGATATTTTAAAAATTGACAATAGAGCGTTGGGAGTTGTTTTTGTTTTCTCATACAATTCATTACCAGGTAGTTTAATAAATTGAAATAAAAGGCAAAAATAACTAAAAAAGGAAGTTATAAAACAATTGCTGCAAAGATGGAGAGGATTTTTTTTTTAATAATCATGTGCAAAACAAAAAATCCAGTGGCAGTAATTTGGAGAAAGTTTCTATTCCCTGTTTTTTGAGGATTGTGGCCATGTGTCTTAAAAGAAAACTTCATTGCAGCGAAAGATGGGCTTGCTGGTCGTTAACAGATAAAGTTCAATCCTCCAAAAGAAGGATTGTTAACAAATCAAAGAAATTCTAGACCTATAATGTCTTTGTCTTAGCCTGATGCTGCTATTTCTAAAAGTTTGGTCACACAATTGATTGCCCTAGTTTCCTAGCTGATCCTTTCCCGCCTAATCAATGAATAATTATCTGCAATTATTGTTTGATACTTACCAGGTTCCCTATACAGCCTCATAGGACAATATTAAGACATTGGAGTGTAATTTTCAAATCAGGAATTTGGAATCATAGCCACTATAAAAAGCAGATCATAAGCCAGCTGGTGGTGGTGCACACCTTAATCCCAGCTCTCGGAAAACAGAGACTTGCGGATCTCTGAGTTCGAGGCCAGCCTGGCCTATAAGAGCTAGTTCCAGGATAGGCCCTAAAGCTACAGAGAAACCCTGTCTTGAAAAAAAAAAGTGGGTAATTAATTAGTGCTCCACAGAGATAACCTTTTCCAGCATACAGACTAAAGATAAACTTACATGCGGAAGACACTACTTAAGGAGCTTTTAAAAGGAATTCATAGCCACTAAGAGTCAATTGTGCATTTTGAGTTATTTTTCCCTGTGTCTTTTTTCAAGATACAAACCAGTGATGCTTATATCATTTTATTCAATAAATTCAAATGTAATTGAACTCAGTTCTTAGCAATACAATGATTTTATTATCAATATTTTGTAATAGTTTAAAGCAGATCAAGAATTATTCATACATGAGGTACTGAGATGAGCTGAGTTGGGTCCCTGGGACTCATGTAAACGCAGAATGAGAAAACCAACTTGACAACATCACCTCTGCCCTCTACCCGTGTACTGTGGCGTGTGCATACCTACATTCACATGTACACGTTACCTAAGCACATACATAGTCACAGAGCAACAATAAAATTAAAAATTTTTAAAGAAATTATTCACTGAACAAACATAATATGTGTATATATACATTTATATAAAATTTAAGTATTTACATATTTTTAATTAAAAAAGTAGACTGTATCAGCTTGAAATGAAAACGTTGAAACATCAGGATATAATTTTCCATTCTACTTTTCTGTATTTTCATGGTCTGGAGACTAGCCTTACTAAATGTTTGAGTTTCCAAATATGATGCCAACTCTGGATGAATTAGGTCAACAGAGGAAAACATGCTTTCGACTGCTTATATTAACATTCTGCTGTCTGAAAAACTGCACTGGCCCATCAATCATCTTGTTAATATTTGCCGCTTGGAACAGAGCTTGAAAGTGATCTGTAAAACCCTCAAGTCTTCACTGCATTTTAAATTATTCTACTCTGTGTTATGCATAAATTATTTTGGATGGGTATAAGATAAAATAAGAGTGGAAATAAATGAGTTATCAATGAAGTATATGAAATGATTTATTTTTAAATGTTGAAAATGTACTTGAAATAGTAGATTTCCCACTGCAGTCTAACCCATTAGATTTTCATATTAAGCCTGATATTTAAAAGGATATTCATATAATTATAGACATTGAACACATCAATGACAGGATTTTGTGCATTTGTCTACAAGGCAATAATTTATTTCTATAATAATTTTATTAATAAGCAATAATCACAGTAACAGCTTTACCACTTAACTTCATAAAAACCTAACTATGGTTGACTTACTTTAATAGTTTAACTAATTTGTATTTTTATGAATTTTGATGTTTGTGAGTCATATATTTTCAGACTTAAGAAAAGCTCAGTGTTGAAAATTGATTATTAGTAGTAAAGAACCTTTTTGTATATTTTACATCTATGTTTATATTCAGGGTGTTTCATGTGGCAGATGTTAAAAGTTCAATTTTTAACTCTATTAGGAACTTTATTTTAGTAAGGATGCTTGAGTGTTAAGTACTCTTTAAAAATAAGTATGAACAATTTGGATACTAGTTCAGGCATATCTTAAGGTGGATAATAATTCAATTTATTTCTTTTCCTTTCAGGTACCGATTGTTAAGATTCCATTAAGAAAGGATAACTCCAAAATAATGGTAAGTCTTAAATATTTGCTAGTTCTGTAATTTAATGTTGCACGGAAATACACAATATACCCTATTGGGTTGCTTTTCCATGATCTATTTTTATAGGTCTGTATAGGATGTCAAATTTGAACCAGATCCCTAGATTGCAAGGTATTTGTGACAAGCCAAAACATTTTAACTCAACTTTTCTACATAGTAGTTTTTGAATTTGGCAGCCTGCAGCACAGTTTTGTTTTTGAAGACTGTCAATAAAAGTAATTCCTTTCCCATTCAATGTCCATTTCCCTTGAAAGATTTATTTTCCTTTTGGATTTAATGCTTTGATATACAGTGACAGTAAAACAACACCAACCTGTTGCTTCCCTGAACTTTCTGGAAAATAATAATAATCATGTTGGACTTAAAGATGGTCAGACAGAAGATCTACCAATTAAACATAATAAAATTTGATGATAGCAGCTCTTTCTGTATTGATAGCAGAAGACTCTTAGGTGAAATAAGATGCTTACAGATAATCCTCACACACTGCTGTTGCTTCTTTTTTTTATAGAAATTATGACTCTTTATATGTTTATTATTCACAATAAAATTTTAAATGATGCATAAACTTGTTTCTGTCATAGACAGGTAAGAGACAGATAGATAGATTAGATATGCAGGTGATAGGTGATAGATAGATAGATAGATAGATAGATAGATAGATAGATAGATGATAGATAGATAGATGGAGGGAAATACAGGCAGACATAAAAAAGAAAACATCTTAGGTAAAATAGATGGCAAAAATATTGTAATGTTTTTGTAGAGGTAAGGTTTCTCTGTAGCTTTAGTGCCTGTCCTGGAACTAGCTCTTGTAGACCAGCCTCGCCTCAGATTCACAGAGTTCTGACTGCCTCTACTTCCCGAGTGCTGAATTAAAGGCGTGTGCCACCACCACCTGGCTTATGGTAAATTTTTTATTGGTGCTGGGAAATAAAATTAGTGCCTGACATGCGCTAGTGAGTACTCTATCAGTGAGCTGTATTCCAGCCCAAATATCAAACTTTTTTTCTCAATCATTAAAATAATTTAACGTGTGTGTTTTGGTTGAATCGACCTCCAGTTTCATAAAATACCATTTTATTTAAACAAAATTATGTCCACTCTTGACATTAAATTTTCTTTTCATTCATAAATATTATTACCCAAATAGACATTTAATGACTTATTCAAAAACGAAAAACAATGTCAAATCTATAAATGGTAAATTTAGATATATGAACATGTGCATATATGTGTATATTTATTACACAAAATACTTTATGAACATGTAACAAAATATCATTAATTATTTTATAGATATGTAATTTTGTTATAGCCAACATAATTTGGGGTAATTTTAAATGAATCATATAAGCATATATAAGTACATTGCTTAAGTATGAACAAATATTCAAATACATAGCGATAAATATATAAATAATCCTTAATAAAACTCAAAATAAATATGAATTGAGAAAAAGTGATAACAGTAGTCAGTTTCTCTTTTGATCATCCGTATGCTGGGGCAGCCAGTGACAGAACATGGCATGTGTCCCTTTGTATCAACACCGTGGATCCCTCTCTTCTGTGCTCAGAAAGTAAGATGCAAGTTCATACAATTCTTGTCGCCAGGAAAGATTTGCATTTGCTCATGTGGTTTGTTTTTGAAGGTAGAACACTAAATACAATGCATTTCAGCCTGGTTTTCATAATGGCTTTGCAGATTAATATATATACAAGACGTAATAATGATCTGTCTATTCCATGTCCAACTGCCACTTAAAGTAGAAAAGTGACAATGGACAGAAAATCTCATGGTTGTTTTAATTCTATGTGTAACAGTCATAAGGAAATGATTGATGCCTGTGATTAATCAGGGAGCTACCACTCAACTTACTTAGAAGGGTATTCCTTCATTGCTTTATGGTGTGGGATTGAGATGTAGAAACCTTTTTAATTCCTATAGTAAAACATGTGCTGTTTTGCTTAGTGGAAAGTTGCATTCTCACACTAAACAGAAAAAAATTGCAAGACTATGCCATCAAAAGAAAGAAATAAGCAAGAGAATTAGCTTCATAATTTTCTATCTCTGGCTCATGAGGGATTCTAAACCGATGAGACCATGATGATGTGTGAAATCAGAGCAGAAACAAACACTCTAAGGGGTTGCCAAATGATCAAAATTCAAGGAAGATAAACACAGTAAAATCATAAATAATATTGATTAGTAAAGAGCATTATCAAAAATACTATTTAGATCAACATTTCATAAGAAAAGAATATACTTAGTATTAAGATATTATCAATGTATTGTATTATACATTCAGCCACTGCAAATACTTAATAGTAATATAGCAATATTTAGTCTTTTATTTATTTATATGATAGTAACAAAATGAAAAATATGTTGATATTCTGTGCCTATCATACTATGAGTTTCTTTTGCACTTATTTTCTTAAATTCTTCATACAAAAAATATGGGTTCTATAATCTTTCGGAATTTAAGTATTAACATAGTAGTATAACTATGATAGGTGGTGTTTTTGTGAAGTTTCTCAGAGTAAGCTTTAGAGGACTGTGTGTCTGTGTGTATGGGGTGGGGGAAGGCACGTAGTTAGCTTTGAGTCTAAATCCAAGGCAAGAAATGTGTATCCACTGAAGCATGAGGACAAAATTGACAAGAATGAGCCACTTTAAACCATCGATATTTATTAAACACTTACTAAAAACCAGGTTCTTTTCTAAATGCTAAGATTGTAGCAGGGAATTCCAGACTAGGAAGCAAACTCTTACGTATAGGTGGGGTAAGAGAAGAGAAAGCGCAGAAAGAAGAGATATTAAATAAAAAATTTAACATTTTGATTAAGTTAAATATGTGAATAAAACGAATAAAGTTGAAAAGGAGGCTAGGGAAAACTACTATTAGTTGAAAAGAGATCTGAAGATAGAATATATAGGATATGTTGTGTTAGTTATTCTGAAAGGAACATTCCAAGCAGAGGGAAAAAGCAGGACTGCTTTGCAAAGAGAGAACAATGCAATTCATTTGAGAAAAGTGAAGCTATTATTAGTCAAGGTGAGGCCCTGTTGTATCAAATATTTTCTTTCTTTTTACTACATTTATTCATTCCTGTTACTGTGTGTGAGTGCGTGCGCACGTGTATGTAAAACATATGAGCATGGAAGTCATATGACCACCTGGCAGAATTGATTTTCTCCTCAGCCTTTTGGGTTCAGAGAATCAAATTCAAGCCATGAGTCTTCGTGGCAAACACATTTACCTGCTGAGCCATTTTTCTGGTCCTGGAGTATTGAATCCGTGTTAAAAGGGAAGCCATTTGAGGTATTTGAAGAAGGGTATGAATTGATTTACATTTTAAAGATTCACTGTGGTAGAGGAAAGAGCCTGAAGCAAGGATGTGTACGTTGACATTGCACGTTCATTTCACAGCTGCCCAGACCCAAACACTCAGACAGAAACTATATCAATCACAACACTGTTTGGTCAATGGTTCAGGAGTATTCCTAGCCAGTTCTTACATCTTAAATTAACCCATTTCTTTTAATCTATGTATTGCCACAGACTATGGCTTACTAATAAGATTTGGCATCTTTCCCCTTCGGCACCTATATGGTGTCAACTACGTGGCTTCTCCCCGACTCCACCTTTTTTCCTCTATCTCTGTTCAGATTTCTGCCCTGTCATAGGCCAAAGTGACTTCCTTATTAACCAACAGTAATAAAACATATTCACCAAATACAGTGGGAAATCCCACATTAGTTGAGAAGTTATTGTAGTCCCTAGAAGAATTAGCATGTGTACAGTAGGTGCTTTTGAACAGAACGAACTAGAGTGATTTAAAATTTGTTTAATTTTTAAAATAATATTTTTATTCTTTGAAAGTTTCCTATACTTACCTAATGTATATTGGTCACATCAATCTGTCATTATCTCTCTTTAACTTCTTATATTGTAGCCACCTGTCTGTTCCTCAACTTCATATTCTCCTTATGTTGTTATTGTTATTAATAGTCCCTTGAGTTCAGCTAGTGCTTTCCATATAAGCATAGGTGAGTGGTCATTCACCGGGGCATAAATAACCTGCCAACTGCCATATCCCTCAATGACTATTACTCTCCCACCTTTGAGAGCCATCAATAAGACCCTTTCCTCATCCATGATAGAATTTTTGACTGATTTGATCTTTGGCAGGTAACTAGCATTACTGTAAGTTGATGTGTGCAACTGCCATTTTTGTTTTTAATCTAAGTTGTTCAATTATCAGTAAAGACTCAGGAGTCAGGTATTGGGGTAAACACCTGACAAATCAAAGAAGCTATGGAGGAGTGACCAGCTGGCCATCTCTCCACACTTCCCAGATAGAAGAGATTATGAAATCTCTAAGTGTTTTCCTGCTCTTTCCTGTGTGTCTTCTCTATCTCTACTCCTGACTTCTCTATGCCTAATTCTGAACAGCTAGTCTCTGGCTATGCCCCCTGGTTCAAGATTAACTTTATTAACACAGCCTTGGGGTGTCACAATGTGATCAAATGACCCGCAACAGCCCTTTAAACAGAGTTAAGCTGTGTATGAAAACTTTAGGATAATATTGGCAAGTGGTAAGCACTATGTAAATGCTGAATTTTAATCTCTTCCTCCTCAGCCTCTTTACTACTGTTTTCTTTATCAAAGCTAGACTAGCTGGGCTGTGGTGGTGCATGACTTTAATTCCAGCACTTGGGCGGCAGAGGCAAGTGGATTTTTGTGAGTTTGAGGCCAGCCTGGTGTACAAGAGCTAGTTTCAGGACAGGCTCTTAAGCTACAGAGAAACCCTATCTCGAAAAACCAAAAAGAAAGAAAGAAAAAAAGAAAGAAAGAAAGAAAGAAAGGAAGGAAGGAAGAAAGAAAGGAAGAAAGGAAGAAAGAAAGGAAGGAAGCTAGACTAGAAGCCTTAGGAAAAATGCCAGCCCCTTTAAATGCTATGTGAGTGCAACTCTCTTTGTTCCCGCTGTAGTCATATATTAAACACTTGACTTGAGAGACCACCATACTTCAGAATTGTTTAAGGAGAGCATATACATAATCCTTAAAGCCTTAGTCATTGCAAAGTGTTACACTATTTATAGTTAAAAGCTCTTTCTAAAACAGTACTAAGTGTAAGAGTTGCATTGTTTCTACTTTAAAATGTAAGCTATAATCATGACTTGCCTTCTCTCATTTATCTCACTTCCAAGTATGACCATTTACTTTATTTTTCCTAGAATGGATTGTCCTTGAATTTATATATATATTCAGTGTGCTGCTCTTTATAGTATATATTTTAATGCTCAGTCATCATAGATATACATGAAATACACATATACAGAAATACTACTCATAACAGTGACTGTGGTCTTTGGAATGCATGTCTTAGAAATCAAGATAGTTATTATGCTTTATTTAAAATAATGCAAGTATCTGTGGTTATGGACTATACACCCATGTAGACAACTTACTTTATGTAACTAAAAAGTTTCAAAAGCATTCTACCATCACTAAATGCTAGGATGGATGCAGAGCAGTATTTGGAAACTAGAAACTAGTTCACTGAGAGTTCTTTTGACAAGATGTCAATTACTTCTTTAGTTTCTTGAGAGCTGTTACCTTTAAAAAAAGTTTTATGGAATGCAGAGTTCAGTAGTGCTTTACTGTTGTTATTTTTATTATGGGTGTGATATTTTCATTTGTTTCATTTTGTTTTCTTGCTTGTGTTTGGCCTGGAGAAGTGATGCACTGGGCTCATTTTAACTAGAGTTTCAAATATTGATTTGTGTATTTAAACACACACTTTAGTTAATAAAAATAACCATAAAGCCAAATGGAAAAGGGTAAGGTATTCTATTTTTCTCTTTTTAGTTCAGGCAACTGAATTTGTGCAGTTTAGAAACTTGTGTATGTTAGCCTCTCTGGTGCATAAAAAAACTGGGTAATGTTTTCATGTTATGTGTTAAATTGGAAGAAAATAACAGAGGAAATTTCTATCTATCTATCCTTAAAAACTATTATAAATGTTCGGAAATAGAAAATAGTTCTTTATATTTGCATTTTAGTAAATATCTCTAGTTTAATCATAAATGAGTATGTTCGTTTAAATCCAAGCTTGGGGTAGAACAGAACGAGGTTCAGGCTAGCCTCACATGAGAAGTGTGAGACTTCATACAGAACTCATTGTGGATTTTAGCTTCAAACTCTGCTGGGAAGTTGAGTTTGAGAAGTCCCAAGGCTTTCAAACTTCATGTAGATGTTGATGTGTACCTGTTTTATGGAATAACTTTCAAATTAAATAACTGATTTTTACAAGAATTACTCTGACAAATGCCAAACAGGACTGAGTGCTCAGGCCATCTGCCATTGTCTGTTGGAGGAGGCCACTAGTTAGTTCCCTGTCGCTTAGCCCCAAAATAATCACACAGAAGCTATATTAATTAAATCACTGCTTGGCCCTTTAGCTCTAGCTTCTTATTAACTAACTCTTACACATTACTTTAACTCATTTCTATTAATCTGTGCATCGCCACGTGGCTCTGGCTTACCAGCCAAAGTTCCAGCATCTGTTTCCAGCAAGGCTAAATGACTTCTCTATGACTCTGCTTCCTATCTCCCAGCATTCAGCCTAGATTTCCCTGCCTACCTCTATTCCCTGTGCAGACCCAAGACAGTCCTTTATTAACTGATGGTATTCAGAGCATACAGAGGAAAATGCCACACCTTGGCTGTCCTGGAACTCATTCTGTACAGCAGGCTGGCCTCGAACTCAAATATCTGTCTGCCTCTTCCTCCTGAGTGCTGGGATTAAAGGCATGTGCCACCACTGCCCAACGGTGTTTTCCTCAAATACATAATTGGGCATAGCTAAATAAAACAAACGTTTTTTTTTCTTTTGAAAAGTAGAAACCCTTGCCATTGATAAATCAAGGCACCCTAGGTTGAACTTCATGTAAAACCTTTTCCACTTTGATTGGACTCAGCTTATCAATTTTTTACTAGGTCTAGTTGCTTTAGAATCCAGCTCACTTTCCACCAATATGTTTCTGCTAAGAGGCAATCTAGACCAGGGCTGTTTGAGCATGATCCAGTGACCATATGCTTTTGAAAATTGCCAGGGACCCATGACAAAACATAGACCTTTGGAAATTTTTATAAACTTCATTTGACTTTGTGATATTATGCACATTGACTCAAAAATACATTATGGATGTTTTAATATCTCTAATTTCTCTTGCCCTTCACTTCTTATTAGATATTATAAGTATTAGTCAATGTCCACTCAGAAAGAGATAGGTCAAGCTGCTTGTCATATCAGAGAAGAATTGGCCTTGTACTTGCCAGTCTAGCATAGGTCATTATAGGACAGCTCTGATCAACATTAACATGTGTTTCTCATCGCTTGGAACATCAAGGCTACAATGAGACTGCATAATTATATCCCCAAAGGAACTTACAGTTTGATTAAAAAGCTTCCCTTCCCTTTCCTTAAGAAAATTGTTAAATATTCATGTGAAAACATTCAGCAGGCAAGCAGTCATATTTAAATGCTAAATAGGATATCAATAGAATTGCATTTGTATGTGCTGCAAAGACATCATTTTATATGAACTCATCTAGTTCCTCCTACCATTTAACTTCGGTGGGGTATTTTCTTATGGTCCTCATAGTGTATTTATGAGGAAGATACCTTAGTAAAATATGAACTTTACAATCCCAAATGATTTTCCCTGACAATTCTGAACATTTGCATTTAGAAGTCATGTATGCATGGCCTCAGAAAAGAATAAAATGCCTTAAATCCTCAATAAGTTGCTTTCAATATTTATGGTTAGGGAGTCTTATTTCTAAAACACACCCATCTATTTTCAAGATCTTACCAGAAAACATTATTTATAATACCCTGTTCTCATAGTTAGGAATAAGGCATACAAGCAAGTCCTTTTAATCTTGAAAAACACGGAGAGTGCAATTGGAGCGTAAATGTCAATAAAGGTTTTTGCTAATTTGTCTCTAAGTCTTTGCTTCTTCTATTAAAACCAGAAGGTCCAGAGATCTCACCCTCAGACTCATTGCCCTCTGCCTGTGACAAGCTGGGACATGCTTTGTTATATTAAATTGTTGTTACTGCCCTCTTGTGGCAGCAAATAATGTTATACCACCTATACTGTCTGAGACAAGGCAGTTCAGGACAGAAAAAGCACAATGTGCAGCTTGTGTATTTCAGGGAGTTAAACAGCAATCCCAGGAAGCCTTCTCAGAACACATAATCAAGCAGTGGCCTGTTCTGTTATTAGTTAAAGCAGAGTATGGGAGAAAAGAGTGGAGGATTCATCTGTGTATCTGACGGGTTCATGTTGGGAAGAACAAAACTTTTAATATTATTTCTCACAGAATAGTTCTCACTTTACATGTTTGAATTCAAGTGGTTTCTCTTATCTTCAAAAATGACTCTCAGAAATTAAGATAGTTTAGATCAAATCTGCTCAAAAACCACATTGCCACTGGATTATATGGTGGGGATCTGGTGGAATGCAGATTGAGACTGTAAGGGCTCGAAATCATGCCTCGATAATGTGAGTGCTCTCTGGCTGTTCATGGCCACTCATAATTTGAATAGCTACAACCTTTGGTTCAGTTATTAGAGAAAACGCAGAAATGAAGACCATTTCCTAGAATACACTTTATTGTTAAATTTCCTTAAAATGTAAGATCCGTTTAAAGATCTTTTAAAGATCTGTTGAAAAAAATAACCATTTGATAACAAATTGCTTACCTTGTAGATAACCTCAGAGGATATTAAGAATATCGAACCTACCTCCATCATTTGTATATATACACACCTATAATCATTAAAACATATGTAGAGTCAGAGAATTATTTGAGGTTCATATAAGAAGTAAATGACTTAAAATAAAATGTATTTATATATCAGAAAATAGTAATTATAATTTCACATTATATATAGAACCCAGTGAGCAATAAATTTCAGCATTGCCAATACATGTCACAAAGTAAACATGCAGGCACTTATGAGCATTTCCCTTGGTGCAGAGACGATTTTGACATTTCCTTAAAAGAAACATATTATATAAATCAATGAAAGATGGTACCTTGTGGTTTCACGGAAGGATGAAATAAATAAAGAACTCAGAATGATTCTGTAATAAAATTCAGTTGAGTGTGGGAAACAAAGAATGATATAAAAGAAATGGTGCAATTATTACTTTTCTCTTTCTCTATTACCTGGGATCAAGAGCAGATGGGAAGGAGATGCATCAAGTTAAATATCAAATCCATATCATGACCCAGCGCAGATAAGCCATGTGAGCATGAAAGGACGGAGACTCTGGGTTTTAAGCATTCTTTGAGGAAAATGGGTTATAAAAATATCTAATGTCCCAAACAAATCACATTGTGTTTGAACTCTGTAATCATTTTGTCATCAATAATTTTACATAGCTTGAAAGCTATGTGTTGTCCATCCTTCATGATGCATTATTAAAATATGAGAGAAATATTCATATGTGTAAAGTCTTAAGTAAAAATAGAAAAGTTGGAGCAGTGTAGTAGAAAGAAAAAGTATACATTTATGTGAAAAACACTTCTTTTCCATAAAATTGTATCCTAAGTTCATATAAGTTGGTACTTCTTCATTTTGGCCACAGGATTCAATGCTTTCTCTGAAGTGCACCAATTTTTATTTTATTGTGCATGGTAGTAAACTTCAGAGTAACATGTAATGTATTATGAACACTTCAAATTATGAGTTAGAACCAGAGTTGCCCTAACTAACCAGAGTTGATATTAATGCTTACTTTTGTGTGGGGTGTCAATGGAGATGATGTTTTACTTTGCCTTTTGAAAATTCCTCCTCCTTATGGTGTTTTATAGTGAAAGTAATTTCTATAACTCTGTGGTTGGGAAGCCAGTCTTGGGTGGTGGAAGAACAGCAGGAAGATTAGAAGGCAGTGCCATCTAAGGAGCTTGAGCAGCACAGTGCAGCCTATGAATATGATTATTACATTTTCTTTTTGGATGATGGAATTCAGATTGATGCAGTAAAAAAGGAATCAAGGAATTACTGAGTTCTCTTCCTAAAAATGCAATTCCAATGTCTTGCTGCAACAAAAGGCAGTGATTCAGCATACACTCAGAAAGAGATTAAAGGCAATATAGTTGAACATTTGCATTCCTAAAAAGCATTATTTACAATAATCCCCCAAAGGAAAGAAAACCTGAACTGTCACTGAGAAAAATTTATGTCATATACATACTTTAAGGTGTTATTCAGTCTTAAATAAGGATGAAGTTCCTCTTACATGCTTGCATAGGAGGGATCTTTACAAACATTACGCAATGAAAGACAAGCAGACACAAGAGGAGAGACTTTAAGATTTCAAATATATCAAGTACATAGAAAGTCAAATAGCTAAAGAAAAACACCATGACTAGTGGTTACTGGGGTAGAGGAAAGGGAGGCGTGAAACCTTATTGTTAAATAGTACAGAGTTTCAATGTGGATAATATAAATGTTTTGGAGATTGATAATGGTAATCAATGTACAGCAATATAAATGTGATTTGTTCCATTGAAATATATTTACAGTAATTAAGAAGGTCTATTCTATGATGTTTTCTATGTATATATTTATTTACATACTTCATGATGCATAATTAAAATATGAAAAATATTCATATGTATAAACAATGAATATATTTACTTATTATATAAAATAAGTGAATATATTATATAAAATAAATATTCTGAATGAAAATAATTGCTAAATAAAGAGGCTGGATACTGAGATCCAAGCCATCTTGCCACCTAAAGATGACTGTAGCAGCCAAACAACTAATCATACAGAAACTGTTATTTCCAAACTGTGAGCTTCTAATGAAAATTCAGGCTTTGCTTATTTGCAATGTAATAAAAATAAAATAAGTCAGCACAGTAATGATACATTTAGCTATATCTACAAAGCTCAAAGCTTTTCAGCATAATAATGGTAAAATAGTTTAAGAAAAAAACTGTTGAAAACAAGGCAAGAAAATACCTGTGGGCATCACTTCTGGAAAATTCAGTGAGCACTGCCTTGGACTGTTATAAGAAAATGCCCGGCTTTGGCATTTGAAAAAGAAAAGCTTAGTTCTCGTTGTTCTGAAGGCAAGGGATTCCAAGGAAAGGAGATGGCACATTCCTGATTGGTAGAACCTGGCTTTCCACTTTGTAGAATGGATCTTCTCACTTTTTTTTCCCCACATGGTGAACAACGTTGGTGTTTCCTGATCTCACTAAGATCGTCGATCTCATTCTTGAATGCTTCACTTCCAAGTCCCCAAAGAATCCCCAAAGATTCCTCCTTCTAATCCTCTCACCTCGGAGATTAGGTTTCAACATAGGAATGTTCAACATGTTAAGTCTTAGGGTTCTGTTTATGGATCGTCTCACTGTAGAGATAACCAAAAGAACTTGAGACAACTACTATCACCCCAGATGCATAGAAAATGCACACTTTTAGGTGGTAGTTGTTTAGCTGATGTTGTTACTGTTTTGTCATTGAAGATAAAGCCAGAAAGTAGTGATCAATTAAAGAAAACTCAAGAAAATATTTAACTGAAAATTTATGGATACTGTAGTCAAAATAAGCTTAAGAATTAAACAGTAATATGTGAAGACAGTTTAAATGCAATATAAGTTTAAGATGAATCTCTTACTTTGCCTCACTTACAACATTCATAAATTAATTAATATTAATAATTTCACCAAGTCTGAAAAAATTGATTTATCAAAACACAGTTAACTTGTAAATGAAATTCTCAAAAAATAAAAGTATGCCAGTGAAATAAACAACAACTGTACAATGGGAAAAGATCTTCACCAATGGGTTCTGTTTACTGTTTTTTTTTTTTTTTTTACATTATGAAAGTGCCGGAAGATAGTAACACTTATAGATCCTTCTAAAACTGTTTAGTTAGCACTTGGGGCTGCAAGTCTAATCACCTGTATTACTTTCCTTCAGAAAACAAACTGGTTTGGTTTTACATGGCTGTGTTGCATAACTGGCTGGCTATGCTAACATGCTAGTAAGCATTGGGCAAAAGCCACTGTTAGTGTTTCAAAAGTTACCGAGTTTTCTTCATCTTGAGAGGTTACAATCTTTTTTCTCATTAGCATATAGGAAACATGAAATTATTTTATTTGTTGCTGGTTGCCACCTACAAGCATTTTCTTCCTAATAAAATGTCAATTTTATTTTAAAAAATATGTATTGAATAAAATGATTGAAGTTGTTTTTAGATTATTTGTCTCTTAGATGTGAATATAAAAACCATTCAAGTGTAAAGTAAACTTTGTTTGTGGTAAAAGTTCTGGGAACTAGCAAAAAGTTGTTGACTTAAAAAAAGATTAGGTAGAGAAATGGATCATAGGTCAGATATTAACAAATGAAGTATGCAATTAAAATTTAGATTTTTAGATAATTGATACCAAGTTATGCCAACTATTTCAAATATATAATACTAGAGACAATAATAAAAATAATGAAATATTATGACATGTTTTTAAATAGCATAGTTTTATACAAATGGTGTTTGTCATACAACAAAAAAAATTTAAATAAATAGGAAATAGAGAAACTATTTGCAATCCTCATCTTGAACATAAACTGCACATTTTTATACATGTGGACTTTCATGTTATTTTCTAAGTAAATGTACATTTTGCATGCATCAAGTAGTATATGTTACATACAGTATTTTTAGCAGTATAATAAAGTTTTAGCAAAAATAAAGAAGGTAAATTTTCTTGTACAGCCTTTGACAGACCAAAGTATAGCAGAACTGTGAAAAGTTTATTTAAATTTTCTTTAATCTCCTTCCTTCCCTTTCCACAGCATGCCTTCTCCTAAAAATTGGCTCCTAATAATGACTTAGGCCTTCTCTTTCTAAGAGTGTACATGATGAAGAAATGGGAATTCTTTCCACCTTGCTCACTTAGCAGACAGTTCCCACTCTGTCCTTGGTGAGCTTACTAAACCTCTCTTCCATGCTAACAGAGGGAACAAATGGGTCTCGAGTGAATTCTCTTTCTTGTGATTAAGGAAACAATTACTCTGATCCTGATCACTTTTCTTTCCCTTCCTTTATTTTTTTTCTTTTTAAAATAATACTTTTTTGGTTCCCTGACAAGCCCCTGTACTCATTCTGTGTTGTATTTACTAATATCCCTGAACACATGATGCTTAGAAAGATACTTTATTCATGACATGTATTAAGTTTGGATCTAAGGGTGTTCCAAATTATTAAAACTTAACTCCCAGGTGGTGGTACTGTTTTGGAGTTTGCTAGATATTTTTGGAATTAGTCCGTATATAGAGAAAGTAGTAGCTAGCAACACAGTCTTCAGGGTTCATTATGGCTGGGCCCTTCCTGTCAGATTCTTTCTACTTCCTTTCACTAGAAGGTAAGATCCTTTCCCACCACATGCTTCTGCCCATGTCGTGTTCTAAGGTCAAGTATACAGAGTCAAATGCATAGATAGAACTCTTCCAAATTGTAAGCTAAAGCAAACATTTCTGTTAAATATTTAGTGTCAGGCATGTCAGTGTAGCTGATAGACAACACATTTCCTAAAGATGTGATTAGAAGTTTCTTCAAATTCTGATGGGTTCAGGTTGATTCATTGAGCTCCATGTTAGCTGGAGACAACAGCTTAATCAAGTTGCTAGGTCTCCAAGGTGATAAATGGATCCTCTGTTTCAGTAGTTTAGGATTTTACATTTCACGACCAATTTTACAGTGATTTTTTTTTCTAATCCATTTCATGATTTTGATTCAATATTTATTTATACTCTGTCAGTTCCTTGGACTTTTTAATTTGCTTGATTAAATATCTAACAATGTGGACTCTATATGCTATACAGTTGCTTTTTCAGTCTTACATCAGCTCTCAGTTATCACATGAGTACATCATTATTTCATTTTACCAAAGATCTCCTCATATTATGACCAAAGTTGTCATAAACGACAAAACATGTAAATTGTGGACACTCTAGACAAAGAGTTCGATAACCATAGAAGGTTTTCTACCAAAACGTCAGTTAAAAATAAAATTAACAGGAGACAACTTCCTAAATATAACCCCAGGAGCACAGACACTGAGAGAAACAATAAATGGGACCACTTGAAATTGAAAAGCTTCTGTAAAGCAAAGGATACGGTTAACAAGACGAAACAACAGCCTACAGAATGGGAAATGAACTTCACTAACCCCACATCAGACAGAGGTCTGATCTACAAAATATACAAAGAACTCAAGAAATTGGTTATCCAAAGAACAAATAATCCAATCCAAATAAAAAAATGGAGTACAGACTAAACAGAGAACTCTCGACAAAGAAATGTAAAATGGCTAAAAGGCACTTAAGGAAATGCTCAACATCCTTAGTCATCAGAGAAATGCAAATCAAAACAACTCGGAGATTCCATCCTACAATCCTACACCTGTAAGAATGGCCAAGATCAAAAACACTTATGACAGCTGGAGAGGCTGTGGGGTAAAGGGAACACTCCTGCATTGCTGGTGGGAATACAGGAACATTTCTAAACCCAGAACAGTTTTTAGAAATCAGACGGAATTGATGGCCCAAGTCAATCCTATAATTTCGTTTTTCATATCTAAAATCCAACTATATACTATGGATTGAATCTTGGTAAATGAGGACTTCCACACTTTAATTCTATCACATGCTTGTATACATTCTCCACTATCCTCTTACTTTAATTTTGAAACAAGGTCTCCATTATCCCAAGCTGACATCCAACTTGTTATGTAACAAAGGATGACATTGAACCCCTGATCTATCTGCCTCCACACAGTTTATACACTGCTATGGCTAGCCCCCTAACTATAATTTCAAAATATTATCATATCTATTAAATTTTTTAAGTTGTAACTTCCTTTAAAGACTTTGCTTTCTATATCCTTACAGTGGAATCAATTTTCTCCTGATGACACAATGGAAGACCGGCATTAGCCCAGGACAACATCCTTTCCATCATTATTAGATATAGAAATCCTTGAACTCGGAATAGCGCACTTCACTTTAATAGGGTGACCAGGTGGGAAGGTGAAAAGCATTGCCTATCATACCTTCATCAACTGCACCATATATGAAGGAGTTAGAGATTCAACTAAGGGACATTAAACTACTGATGAGTTCCCTTGAGTATGAAGTCCATACATCCCATAGCTCCATACCACAGCATGTTTGAAGCACTGCTTGTTGGTTTGTTTGTTTGAGACAGGGTTTCACTATTTAGCTCTGGGAGATCTGCCTGCTTTCCCTCCCCAGGGCTGGAATTAAAGGTGTGCACCACTACTCACAGAGGGTTTTGGAACCCTTAAAGGAGTATGGAAACACTTTATAGTGTGAACTCAGAAGCAGGCCAAAAAAAAAAAATGATTAATTGAAACAGTAGGCTTACTTGGATCATTAAACTGCAAAGTACATAGTTAGAGCTCAAATATGATTGTTCCCATGGGTTTCTATGGCAACCTAGAGCAATGAATTCTCCTCAGTTTACTGTGTCCCTGAATTTATTTTTTTAAAGGATTTTTTTTTAAAAAAGTGAAGATATTTCACTTTCACTACACAATGAAATGTCTATTTAGGAAGTCTAAATAAGAAACATAACACTGTTAGAAGTTCTCAATTAAAGTCCTAGTAAAACTAAATATGCTACAGTAAACATCATTGTACATCTTAAATTTGCCTCAACAAATATTTGGAAAATACAGTAAAATAATAGTGAATTACTAGAAAAATAAAATGTGACATTTGGTCCCAAATTTTGTTTTTCTAATCATTTATCCCAAATATTAGTTTTATAACTATTTAGAAAGTTAAATTCTAAATTTTATCTTGATAGTTCCTTTTTTCAAGAAAATGAAGATTCTTTTGAAAGCCACCACTCTCAGATGACACCTTCAATAGTACTGTCTTATTAGGTAAAGAACAGTCATATCAGGGACAGATGACACCTTCAATAGTACTGTCTTATCAGGCAAGGAACAGTCATATCAGGGACAGATGACACCTTCAATAGTACTGTCTTATCAGGTAAGGAACAGTCATATCAGGGACAGATGACACCTTCAATAGTACTGTCTTATCAGGTAAGGAACAGTCATATCAGGGACAGATGACACCTTCAATAGTACCGCCTTGTCGAGCACACATGTAAGGGACAGCCGTATCAGCCACAGAGAACATACAAATAATGAGCATGCAACAGTACATGTGGCATAGTCTGTTCCTTGAGTTTCCACTGACTGAGGGAAGTATACATTGTATTGCATGATTATAAGTTCATAGAATTTAACCGGAGAAAGAGTAGGTAGAGAAGGGCAGAGTGTTGCAAAAGCAGACACTGACAAGCATTTCCTTTGAATCTATTGAAATTCACTACTTCCCACAAATAATGCTCAAACACCCCCATTGTGATTATATGTCTAACTTCTATTATCCACTAATTTATTTAAAAAAAAATCACAGAATTAGATTGTTTGAGGAGAAAATCACCTATTCTCTTAGGGTTACTTTTTCATCTTTTCATCTTTTAAATATAATTTATACACATACTGTATACTATTTAGTATATAAATGCAAAATATGTTTCTTGCTTTAGTTAGTGATATCTGTTTAAAAGATATTGAACTATGCTCATCAGTGAGAGCAAGTTGTGAATTCTGTTGTTGTACTGCCCTTATTGGTTTTATTGTTAAATTGTGTTGACTTTTGTGAAGAATATTTTATAGCTTTCCTGCATTCTTTTTGACATGTGAAGATTTTTTTTAAATAACAGAGAAGTGGAGATAGTGAATATCTTCCACAATATGGTAATACTGTGACACATCCCCAATCAATCAATTCAATGCTTCTTTCTTTAACCAGTATTAAATCTAGACTATCCCTTATTCATTCAGATTTCTAGGTTAATAACTTATATAATTAATTTATATGATTAGAATAAATCATTTTCTTATCAGGCAAATAATATTTTGTTTTTATCTGACTTTATGTGCTTTTTATGGACACGAATGCACAAAGCATATCTACTTTTACAAAATAAGTTTTATAAGAAGCAAATTGAAGTTCCAGTTTTTGAGACGGTTGTGTGTGCTTTCTATTTCTAGGCAAGAATTCTGTTTGGGTGTCTAGGTTAATAGACTTATTCTGAGTGAGAGCTGAAAGTATAGGTCCTTTTTGACTTCCAGTGTCCATTTCTTCCTAACTCCCTTTCTTGCCAACTTTCTGTCAGTATTTTCACAGTTGCCTTGCCTTTTCCCCCTCTCCCACCCCACCCCACCGCCCCATTGACATTGGAAATCTACTCATGTCACAACCACAGAGCTGCTGTATGGCTTAGTTTAAGTGTTGATGGAAAAAATACCTTTCCCAAAGCTTATGCCCCAAAGAGCTCCAACTGTGGGTACTTTATTCTGGTGTTCATTTGGCTTGCTCAGCTTCTCATTGGTTCACAGCATGGAGTGGAGCCACTGCCTCTCTCCCACAATTCATCTGGAAGGTTTGCTGTTCACGTGAAGGTTAGAATCTGACGACTTCCACCTTTGTGCCGTCATAGACTGTGAGCTGAAGCTCCCAGCATGCCTCACTCATTTGCATGAGGTTTCACACAGAATTTTAGTTTAGTAGGATAAGTCTTTTGATATTTTATAGTATTATTCCACTTCGTGTTGCTTGTGTCCAAAGCAGCAAAACAAACAAGCAAATAAATAAACAAATAATTAAATCATCAAATTATGACAACTTTGTCATCATGATTTGAAGTTGTCTTTGCAAGTATGAAATCTGTAATTTTTATCATGTAGTATTATCTTTCCAAATACAGACGTTTTAAATAACAAACACATACGGGGGGGAGAGCAGAGAAAAAAAAGGGGAGGCAGAGAGAGAGAGAGAGAGAGAGAGATCAGATGTTAATGGAGTTTTTCACAATAAATGAGACCTTCCCCCTTCCCCCGAATTTCTCCCTGATTTTGAGACCTACAGAGTATTTATCCACGTATTCTAAAGATATCATAGTTCCTTATGTCAGCTGGTAGAAAAAATTCAGGGAAGTATTTTATATTTAAAAGGAGAGGTCTTTGCTCACAAGAAAGCACAAAGTGTCCTACGAGAAGTGTCAAGAGCACTGGAGACAACTGTCGTCCCTTCAGACCCCCTTTGGACCTTCACCTCCCCATTTCTCTTGTGTAGCCAGGAGCCAGTGTCACTGTGAAGGGATCTCAAGCGGCTGGACTGTGGGAAAAGGACTCTGTCCAAGACTTATTCACCTCTGCATTTACTAAGCCAGTCAAGTCCAGCAAGAAGAGATCAAAATACTAGCCCACATTGTAAATCTCAATGTTTAAAAGATGCCTACAAAAGCCCCCCGCCCCGCCTCGCCCCCGCCTCACACACTATTGGAAAAAAAAGCACGTAGATTCATAATAACATGAGTCAAAGATAGTGGTAAAAATAAAACTGGTTTACTTACGACTTTTGAGTCCACTTGTTCAATTAGCTTGTTTACTGATTTTAATGTAAAATCCTTTTGTACATTTTCTTCACTATGGTAATTAACAACTCAGTGTTGAAAATCTTAAAAGGATGCTGGTTTGAAATATTTATGTGTGTTCGGAGTTTTTGATTAAACAAAAGATATTTAATAAAATCAATCCTTCTAGACCTTAGATTGCAATCCAACTCACATGAATTTAAATGAGTTTCAGTGATATTGCACATGTATAAAAAGCCAAATCGGGGGGAAATAAATCACCAGCTATGCTTCTGTTCAATTTTAAAGCATGATTAAAAAGAGTTACTGTGTCATGGCTCATTAACACACCACTATAAAACAAATCGTATAGATCACATTATATATAAAATTTTATTTTTGGCCTGATTACGTTTCCTTATAAAATAGGTCTCTGAGAACTTTACACACATGGTAAAGAGTTAGCTCTAAGGACTTTTATTGGCCATTGGGGATTGTCTTAGGTAAACTGTTTAAAACTATGAGGGCCTTTTGAAGACATTGGTTTATAACGTTTTAAGTTCATGTAACATACACATGCTTTGTGACATACACATTGCTGTGATTGTTCTATGACTTCTTGTATCCAGTATATTCTTTGTTGCATTTCTTCTCTCTTTTTTTAGATTCCTTTCCTACCTCTGCGATTTGATAACTTTAAAATTAATATTCACAATGATCAAATGAGGATTGTTTTAAACTTGAACCACAAATCATCTCACGGATAGAGTAAATAAGTCAGCTGCTTCTTCATTTTTAAACTAGATATACCTTTATAAAAATGTAGTGGTATTTGATGCTTATAAGTAATAATTATCAATATAATACTAAGCACTAATAACTAAATCATAATTGGTAATAATCAGACTGTATTTGCTTATTGTGTGATTAAATGCCATAGTTTTTAACATCTAGTACCTGCCAACATACATAAAGATAAACATGAATTAGAGCATGGAAATGCATAAATGTCATCAGGAAGTATCAAATTTTTTTTCAGGGTAATTAAATACATGAAGGAATACTAATACAGAGTTTTCATTTCTTATTTATAGCAGGAACAGAGTATAGATGTATACCTTGGCCTTTATCCTGAATAATTTCCCCTAACGGTGTGCCATGGCTGTGGGGGAATAGATCAATATTCCATAGTAGTAAACACTGTTCAAGATAAGTAAAAGTAAGAAATGTGAAGAATCAGTTAGATACTCCATATTTATTACTTGTAAGTACTGTTATTAGCTATAACAAACTTTATTTTCCAGAATATATAATACTAAAATTTGTACAGTAGCAGACAATTGGCACTAGTAGGGAAAAATAAATGTAGCCTATTTCCTAAAGACACTGAAATATGCTGCATGAGAGATTCTTAAAGTTTCCTGGGACATTTGAAGTAGAAGCTTTTTTTTCTTAGTCACCATCTTCATCTTGCCTTGAGGAAATGTAGGTATGAATCAGCATCCTTATTCATTTTAATTTAAATTAGAAACTGCTGCCTGGCCTAAGAACTGACTTCCGGATTTTCTCCTTTGAGATATTGACTGAAAGAGATTAACTAAATTTTGTAGTGATTCAGTTATGGTATTTGGAGATGACATGTCCTTAATAAACTTGCTAATTTTGGGTAGCCTTCCATTGCTTTGTTGCTATACAGTGTTGACGGCACTTCTATGGCCAGGCATTTCGATTCCTCTAACAATCTTTGAAGTAGAAAATAGTAAATCTCCTATACGAGTGTAACATTAAGTTTCAGTAAAATTAAACGACTAGGCTGCTGAATAACTGAATTAAAACTCATGTCAGAAGAGATCACATAATCTCAAGGTTAAGAATGTGAACCTTGAAGCTGAAAGGTCACATCGAATTTGAATTGTAGTCTTTTCTCTTTGTACCCTTCTACAATTGTGTAATCTCTTTGGGTCTAAACTTTGCTAAGTAAAGATAGTAGAGTTATTTATAGGGTGATGTAATGGCTTGATGAATCTTTACATCATAAAGCATTTAGGTATGCCTGAAAGTTCTCTGACGTTTGAGTACACTTTCAGTTACTAGCTGTGAATTCATGGTACTTCATGGGTTCTTTCATACTTGAATGATTCTAATGTCTTTAGAGAATGATCGTGTACAATGTATTTTTTTTAAAGAACATAAAATTAAGATTGGCTCCACAAATTTAATCTAATTCTAATCTGATGTCTTATTTATTAAGCTTTGTGTAAATAGAACCATGCTGCCAATTAGTGTTGAACAATATACAGAATTCAGGGAGAATGCATATTTGAATGTTCATCTCAAGGACATTGAAGTAATTTTGCTAGCCTACACATAAATTTTAATATAACTTACTTTGCCTACTCTGATGTCTTAAAATACTTTTTACACCTATTTATTGATGTGTTTTTAATATTTTCTAAAATGCTGAATTTTGAACTTTGTGTAATATCTGCTTGCCCTACGCCCATAAGGAATTTAAAATGTTTAGTATCATTTTGTTTATTATATCCAAAATATACTTACAGGAGGTTCTTATGTATATACCCACCATACGTATTTAATAGATGTGTGCACATATGGGAAGAGGTTAAATTCTTATAAATCTTTAGTATTATCTGATGAAAGAAATTTTTATTTGTTGATTGCCTTTATTTTGATATTTCAATGCACATGGACATAAACCAGTTTTGGAAATTGATTTTGTAGCTGTCTAGGTACTGTCAATCTCTTACACTTAGTTTTCAAATTTTACTGAAATTTTAATATACGGTGTTTGTTCATTTAAAAAAAGTGCATTAGACATATTTTGATGTCACATGAATAACACACAACCAAGAATCGATAGCAAATAAAGATACCCTTTTGATTGTGGAGAGAAATAAAAACTCATTAGTCAGATTAAAATAGAATTTGAGAAGCAAAAATAAAGTAGTGTCATCTTTTATTTAGATTTTAGAAGATAGATTTCTGAGTTAGCTCTGCATGGATCACAAAGTGATAATTGTGTAGCAGAGTTGTTTTCTAGAACGAACCAGTGGCCTCACACCTACCCTTGTGTAAAGCTAACAATGATTAACTCATAAAGGTGCACAGAATCCTTTGCAGGACACAGAACTTTAAGAGTGAAACCATTGTCCCTTGAATTCTCAGTGCTGGCACACAAAAATAGTGAGTTCTAGGCAAGGGAACTGATGTAAGGACACATCCTAGTTAAAAGTCCTTTCTCGGTTCTGGAGAGAGTGCTCAGCGGTGAAGATCATTGCAGCTCTGGCAGAAGACCTGCTTTGGATAATATCTGGTGTCTCACAACCATCTGTAACTCCAGCTTCAGGGGTTACAAGGCCCCCTAATTCATGAGTTAATTTTAATTAACAAATTCTCATTTCTTTAGCAAAGTCAGGTGATTTGTGTAATGGATGCCCCAGGTAAACAGAAGGGAGTATGGAATTTGCACAGACCTTGTACATAGACATACCAAGGGTTTGGTAGGCAAACACTTGGCCTTAGGAAGTAGATTTGGATTTTAGGGATTCATGAAGAATGCATTAATGTAAAGATGTTGGAGTTTCATGAGGAGGAGAATGTTCTAAATGAGCTCTGTCTCCCCTTCAAGAGGAACTAGTTACTTGCCTTCCAGTGAGCTTAGGTAATATAAACAGACACTCTGGTTGTGATAGAAAATAAAAATAAATACTCTCTTTGTTTAAATTGTATTCATAGTCTCCATGGATGAATATCTTTGATAAAGATATTGTTGCTCGCTCTCTCTCTAAGTTAGAATTAAGGCTTAGATAGCCTTTCCTTCTGTATTTTCTAAAACCATCTTATCTTAACTCATTTGTGTGTGTGTGTGTATATATATATGTATATGTGCATATATATATTACCTTTAAATATATCCTTATATGTATTTATAGAATTAAGAATTAATAATCCAATTAATATCATAAATGAAAATGATAGTAAATATGTTCAAATCTAAGTTGATTCATATTCTTAAGCACTTAAATTTGAGAATTTTGGCAAGTACAGTCAGGGACTAGAATAAATGAAATAAACAGAAATAATGCCAATTAGAACACTGGGAAAACCCCAGCATTCAGTCATTTAATAGTGTTTAATGTCCCAAATCATGATATTGTGGTATATTTTACATCAACATGCTAACTTCATTTGATTACTTTGAATAATCTTTTCTTTCATCATTTTTTACAATGCTGTGTGTGGAAAACTTTTTGTTTTACCATGTATATTTTTTTATGTTCTGTGGTATTTATACCCATTAATTGGGGTGGTTATTTTTGAATAGCATTTTATTTCTCAGATTCCTATAACGTGTGGTCTGAGCATTGTCTAAGGATCATAAATTCCACAATAAAGAAAGTATGCTGTATTTAAACTTCAACTGTGTTTTAAAATCAAATTTGGCATTGTTTGAAATGTTCTCATTATATAAAGTACCCACATTTAATCAGTATTAATCACATTTAATTAGTTATAATCAGCATTGTCTGTTACTCAATATTTTAAAATGTTCTATTTCAAAGTAAACTTAAGAAAATATTTCTTTAAGTAATTAGATATGAGTACGTAAAGTTTAATTTTAAAATACCTCTATTTAAAAGGTTTGATCAGGTTGAAAATCTTACAAATTTTCTCACATTTAAGAAAAAATTCTGTAACAATTGTCAGAATTCATAGGTATGTTGCTATAGTGAGTTTTTGGTGGGAGATATGACTCATTTTTAATTTGTGAATTCTAATATATGGAAAACTGTTTTGATGGAGATTAAAGTGATAAAGAAAAATTAAGATCTTTATATACTCCCCAAACAAAGTGAATATTTCATACTATATAAAATGTGCGTTTGATATTTCTCTTACTGTCAGAGAATGACTGCCACCTGGAATGTAAGCCAAAATGTGTATATGGCTCAACACTAGCAAGTGAGAGGCACAGTTTTTCTACAAGTGACTTGAAATACAAGAATATTTGCATGCCAAGGCAGAGTTTTACCAAGTTGAGCTGCCTCGCTAATTTACAAGAGGCTGGAAGGGCTTGCATCCTTACTGATGTGTTCTGTAGAGGCTAAGGAAAGGGGGCTTTGACATTGACATTAGTGCAGAATCAGTGTTTTGGGCACTGGAGATAATTCTTATAACTTTAAAAATTAAAAATTTCCTAGTTACAATTAGGAATCCCAGCAAACATGCAGTTGATGGGATGTATAACCCTACCTAGATTTATTACATTTAGTGGGACTCTTCATCCCTTTCATTTTAGCAATTTGTTTCCCATGGCCAGTTTGAGCAGGAAAACATCAAACTCATTCAAATTGCCCCTTGATTTCAAGCGGCAATGAGAGAACCTACATGACAGAGACATTCCTGTCTGTTGGCGTTACTGGTAGATGGTTTAGTGGACAGAATAGAAGGCCTCATTCACTAATTATCAGCCGCCCGCCTCACTGAACCCAATCTAGCCTCTGAATATCCACAGTCAGATGACGGCAGTATTGAATATGATCATTAGTCAAGCCTATTTTCAGGTCTTTTCCAATGAGCTAAGAAAATGGAGATTTTGACTTTATTTATAAACATTCCTTGCATGTGAGACAATGAATTTCAGGTAACTTGAACATAAGCTCCGAATCTTTAGCTGAAGATGGATGTTGACACACACGTGATGGATAATTTCAAATCTCCGTGAAATCTTAAAGTGTACCCTTTTATGTCCCAGAAGGGTTGGATCTGTGACTTACGGCTGTCCAATTTAGAGCAAGAGTGACGCTCCGGACTGAATTGTAGCTGCAGAAGTAGTCCCAGTGGTCTCTGGATGAAAGAGCCAATCAAACGGCTGGGCCCTAATAGCCTTCTAAGAGAAAACTCAAAGAGCTTCATCAGCAAGGCCTTTTACATTATCCTTGGATGAACGTTACCCTGGGGCCTAACTGGCAATATCGTCTTTACCTTCTCCATTCCAAGGCTTTCTCTGATACAATTCCCCAGCTCCCTGAATGTACTTTGCATGTGGAGGGAGGCCTGGACAAGTCTCTTCACGGTTCATATAGCAAAATACAAGAACAGTTGCATTAACTGGTTATAACAAAAGCACTGGTGATTTGGTGAGCTCTCCACCATTGATCTTAAAAGCCATGTGAAAAAAAAAAATATATACTCTTTACTTTAATTCCTAGCATATCAATTCAAACCTTCCAAGCAGAAAATTCCATCAAGTGAGATCCATCGGCAGTTAAGTTCAAAGTCAGAGAGCAAATGGAAATCGTTGTAGCATTTCTCATTTCCCCATGGACATGACCACTCCAAATGCGCCACATGATCTACTGCCCCCTGGTGGTAATTGATGACACTCGCTGTAAGGAAATCCGTGGAACACTTAGGGAAGATGAGTATGGCAGGGCCGGTTTACATTTTTAGGGCTCCACTCTGGTGTTTGTCTTTTAATTTTCTGTCTTTCTTTCTTTGAAATCAGTTTTAAATTGATTTCATGCCGTCTAAACTTAAGCATTTTGGAGGGAGATTAATAGCAGCATCAAAAAATGTTAAGATTTAGTGTCAGAAATGTCAAGCATTATAAGACAGGGAACAGTTACATTTGTAATTTAAGATAAGTATATACAACTGAAAATAATTAGTTACACACAAGAGAAATGACATTTGAGCTATATTATAAATGAAAAGTGGGCTTTCCTGAGATTTAACTTATTTTAGTATTTAGTATTTTCCTTCATAATTAGGAAAAAGGTTATTTAAATATTAAAATTTTCTTTTGCATTAATATTTCTAAACTTGTTCATTTGGTGGGTTATAAGAGCTTCTTAATTACTATGTATTATATAGTGCGTTTTTTTCTGTGCATATACATGTGTGTTGTTTGAGATTGCTTTAAACTTCGGAACTAATTTTGTAGCCTAGACTGGCTATGCAGCAATTCTCCTACCTCCACTTTTTAAGTGCTGGGACTTGCACAAATACTTCATCACCTGGAATCTCCGCATGCATCTTTAATGTTTAAAATAGTTCATACAAACTAACTTTAGTTAATTTTATAATGACTTCCTGTTATAATCTGCTGGTTTGGTCTGCCGACTGGTATCCTATCCCTTTAAGAAATAAGCTCCACCCACTCCCAACCCCCCCCCCTTCTTTTTAGGAAAGTGGATCTCTCACCTCCTCTCCAGCCTGCTTTCTCTTTCTGTCCCGCTTCTGAAGAGGTAACTAGTGCCTCTCTCCCTACCTCTTCTCTATCTCTCTCTCTCTGCCCTTTTCTCTTCTCCCCCTTTCTTCCTGTCCTTCCCCTCTTCCTCCTTCCCTGTTTCCTCCCTGAAACTCTCTCTTCAAGGTGTATCTGTCTCCCACTTATCTGTCTCCCAGCAAGACCTCAGGTTACCTGCCAGGGAACTTGCCTTTGCCCCGCTGAGGGCTGAGGCCTCGGATGACCCGCTGCTGCCCCTCCTGGGGCCAGCCTCCGGTCCCCCATATCTTTATAAATAATAACACTTTAAAGTATTAAAATGTGCATTTGGAAAGTGGGGCCTGGCAGAAACAACCGTCTACTGAACTATTTGGATTCCTTTGTCACTGACTCTATTCGCCCCTTCTTTTTGTTCTTAGCTGCTATTATTTTTCCTTCCTGCTCCTTTATCTTCTTTTCTCCTCATCCTCTTCCAATTCCTTCCCTTTTTCTTCCTAATCCTTTGTGTGACATGTGGCTATCATATGTGCTTCTATTACTTAAGTTGGAGAAACAGACTTTATTCAAAAAGCTGGGTCTATGAAATTGGTGCAAGCATGCACGGGAGTGCATTACACATTTTAACTATAAAACTATCCCAAAAGTGAAGAATAATGCTCACATAAATATACAGAATTAAGATATGAAAAATTAGTTATGTTTAGCATACTAATACAGTATCTAAAGACTGGTGTCAATGAAGTCAAATTTGTTGATTAGTAACTGACAAAACTCTTTTCCCATCAAACCCTGGTTTCTGTCAAGATATTAGGTCATTTTCTGTTTGTTCAGTGTTTCTCTACTGTACTATGAAATATGGGGACTCCAAAAAGGAACTGGAAGGGAGTAAAGCCAAACAGTAAAATTAAGGATATTTTGAAGACCAAAACTTAAGTAAATATGTATTAAACATTGTCACATCTCAAATGCAGAAATAGCAATTTTCATTTTGAGACAGTGCCTCACTGTGTGTCTCTCGTTGGCCCGGAGCTTGCCACGTAGACCTGGCTGGTCTCAAGTTTAGAAGTATCCACCTAGTCTGCCTCCTCTTGCTGAGATTGTAGGGTGTGCCACCACACCTGACCAAAGGAATCTTTTATTTTTAAGTCAAACTTCTTCTAACAGGTAATAAGAACACCACACATTTCTATGATTTCTGAATAGTATAATAATGTGGCAGTATTAAGTATACTTTATGGAGTTGTGGCCAAATGTGATTAGAAATCCAAATGTTATGAGATGTCAGGTAGCTCTTACTGTGCCAAGACCAGGCCCTGCTATAAAACCAGTGACCAGTGTCTTGGCTCTCGCACTCCCATTGATGTCAGCACGTACTGGAGAAGCTTCATTCTAGATTGTGAGCATGAAGTGGTCCAAGTTCTGTGATCCGAGAAAAATCAAATTTGCCTGGGTAATGTGATTTCAGAATAATAGAAGACAGTTCCTCAGGGACTCAAATAGTATGTCACTTAACCTTTGTTTTATAGTACCTAATAGGTGAGCAGGGAATGTTTTGTCAAATATGTGACATATCTTAAGATAGCAAGGAAGGGGTTTGATTTCAATGTAAGAACCATGGTGTAAAATGTCATACTCTCAATGAGGTGACGAGAACTTTCCTTTCTTTTACTTTTAGAATTTAAATTTTAATAAAGGTTGTTTGCTATAATCAGAAACAGTGTATAGCCTATAAAGAACATTATTTATATTTAATTTGGGCATTACTTTACTTCAAAGGATAACAGTGTATCAATTATAGCATTATTTTAATACTCCCATTGATAAAATGCAATGTGTCAATCATTTCTAATATTTTAAACTTCATAGAGAGATTAAGAGTTACCTATATTTGATTTTAGATATCTGGATGTTTGGGAAGATCTTTAACAAACCTGATCTTATCAATATATCATCATTAAATTCATTCCATTATTTTGTAGGTACAATTTTGTTTACTAGATGTTAAAAATCTTATATTGAGACCTGTGAGGAACTGTTAAGAGCCCAGGAACATAATGTATTATCCTCTACACTGGCCAAGCATTTCATTCCTATTAACATAAGTGATCTTCCCTGACAGGACTTAGGCTCAGTAAGCAAAATTCAGGTCTCTGGGACTGCAAGTACAGGACATTCAGATGTAACTGAAGTGAAGGACAGTCATGCATCATTTAACCTCAATACATCTGAAAAATGCATTCTTCTGCAATGTGATTGCTGCATGAGCATCATAAAGTGTGCTTATGTAACCCAAGGCAGCAACTCCATGGACATCCCTGTTTCTCTGAATGTATTAGACTTCAGAATGATACTACTGGGTGTTAAGACAACATTTTGCATTCTTACATGGATGTTTTTTAGAGCACAATACTGTGTGTGTGTGTGTGTGTGTGTGTGTGTGTGTGTGTGTTCATATACACATGACTTCATGGCAGTAACAAATAGGTAAGATTTCAGTCCAGAAAAAATAAGATCATGTGGGGTCTGAAAACATCAAGTTCTGTATTTTAAACAATAAACTTCTAATGCTTCATTCACTGTTGAATACCTTCATCATATCTTCAGACTGACCTTATATCTATTCTGTAGGTGAGAAAAGGGAGTTTTGATAATGTATGTGAGAATAAACTGATATGACGAAGATCAGAGATTTTACTATTAAACTATTCACTTGCTCAACTTTATTCCAAGATAACTCTTTAATCTTTTTTACATTGTTTATTTATTTGTGTGGTGGTGTATGTGTTTAGTATATGCCATGGTGCATATGTGGAAGCCAGAGGACAACTTCAAGAGTAACTTTTCTCGGGCCACCGTGTGTGATCGAGGGACTGAGCTCAGGTCTCAGGCTTTAGGGTTGTAGCAAGTGACTGTACCCTAGAGACATATCTCTGGCACCAGGCTGTCTAGTAATTTGGTTTCCCAGGAAAATTCAAGTCCTTATACGAAATGGGTAGGTTAACATCATTCAAAATGCTGCCGAAATTATCTAATGTTTGAGTAAAAACTTAAAGACAATTTGAAAGCATAAATTGAAATTCTAAGATTCCAGGACATAAAAAGTAAATAAAATAAAATAATTAAAGAAACAGAATCTTGATAAAATTTGGTTCCAAAATAAGCAAATGCATGGGGAAAAAAATAACTGAAAAGTTCAGTGTAGTAAACTTTTATCAAATAAACAGTTCTCCATCTCCCCAAATCCCCGAGTGTACAGGAAGGACAAAGAGCAACATGATACCAGATTGTCTATAATCAGAGACCTGAAAAGAGAATGTCAAACCACAAAGAGTGCAATTCAATCCAGAGCTCCAAGGAGAAAAATATCATGCTGAAAAAGACTAGCTAAAACCCAAATGAGAAATGGAATGTAGCCATGAGTCAACAGGCATGAGTGTGTGTGTGTGTGTGTGTGTGTGTGTGTGTGTGTGTGTGTGTGTGCTTGTCTGTACAGACAGTTATGCACTATAAAACAAACAAACAAAAGAAATTACAACTGCTCAAAGTACCTCATTGTATAGCTTCAATTGTTTACTCTTTGATTTAGAAATGATTATTTCAAATGTTTTCACATGTGCTGAAATTTACCTTTATCAACATAAGAAAAAGGCAAGGTAAACAATGAAAAAATTGAGAATTTTTCCTAAACATTTAGGAACCTTGTTTAAGATTTAGCCATTGAGCCGGGCGGTGGTGGCGCACGCCTTTAATCCCAGCACTCGGGAGGCAGAGGCAGGCGGATCTCTGTGAGTTCGAGACCAGCCTGGTCTACAAGAGCTAGTTCCAGGACAGGAACCAAAAGCTACGGAGAAACCCTGTCTCGAAAAATCCAAAAAAAAAAAAAAAAGAAGATTTAGCCATTGACATACAAATTGCACATTAGAGATCCTCAATGAGCTATTTAACTAGCAAGTTTTCATTTGTTTAGCTAAAGTCAGGTGATTTGTATAATGGAATATCCATACCCTGGTAAACTGAATTTGCATATTAATATTTTCCTTGAATCAGACAGAGCTTAATCATTGGATATTTGTGATACATTGTTGAGAAGGTCAGGCATTTTGCTTTATTTGCTTCTTAAAATGCTAAATATTTTATTCTAGTTTTAAATTTTAACTATTGAAAATCATACCTATCTGCCCCCATTTCAAATTTAATTGTCTTCAAATTCTTGTCTCAACAGTTTATTTGAAAAGTTACTACTAAGTAACCTACAGTTAAATCAATTACATAAAATTATTATCAGAATGTTAAAAGTTTAACTAGAAACTCACTAATAATTTCATGGCAAATATAAGACTTATGTGTCCCTTTAAAATAATCTAAAAATCTTGAATTTGTTGTCTTTGGGAATTTACATCTCTTGGCGTGGGAATTTACCCTGCGGAAGGGGAAGCCAGAACAGGAAACTTAATAAGTAAATAAAAGGTTGCTCTCAGTTTGCTTCTCCTTAGCTCACATTTATCTCTTTGGCATGATGAAGGGAAACTCAATGGTGATTGTGAAAACAAACACAATTAGTACAAGTGCAGCATATGTTAACATTGCAGCAGGGGAATGACAATGAGCTGCAGGCGACACCAACACCTGTTCCTAGGGAGAATGTGTGAATGCAACCCCAGTGGATAAGAAACTTTCAGCTACCAAGTATGCATCTCACCAATTATAATGTTTTTTCGTGGCCCCGGAGGCATCCTCACCTCTATTAATCTCTTCCCTGATTGCCTCTGTATTCTCGTATTCATTTATAACTTCACAATCGACATTGAGCTGTGCTTAACCAGATGTGGTGGCTAAGCAGAGTAGTCATGTGAGATATAGTAATGACCCTAAGTTCTAGGTGACTGGCTGTGTGTTTTCATATCAGAACAATCGCTTCTAAAGTGTTGTTGTCATCTTATTCACCCAGATGTTTATTGGATCCATAGTTGATTCTTCACTTGGAGCATCTTATGATAACTTTACCATGGAAAAATATGAAATAAGGGAAAAGTATACACAGAGGCTACTTATTTGTTTCCCGGCCACCCAGACCTGAAATAATCACACAGAAACTATTTTAATTAGAACACTGTTTGGCCAATGTCTCTAGTGTATTCCTAGCTAGCTCCTACATTAACCCATTTCTATTGTTCTGTGTATTGTCATGAGGTAAGGTTCCAACATCTGTCTCCTTCAGCAGCTAGATGGTATCTTTTTGACTCTGTCTACTTTCTTTCTATATGTCTTTTTAGATTTCATACCTGGTTTTACTCTACTAAGCTATTGGCTGAAACAGCTTCTTTAATAACCAATGATAATAAAACAAAGCATAAAGAGGGCATTCCCACATCAGAGGGAGACTTGACTACTCTTAAAGTATGGAGAAGATTTTTATTGTAGATGTAAGGAAAAAAGTAGGCAGAGGGAAGAGTCCAGGATGAACATGGCTCAGCTGACTGAATCAGACCATTAGAGAAGAGAGGGGGAGGGAGAGCCATAGAGGCACCACTGAGCAAGGGAGGCTGCCTGGGCCAAGAGGACAAGAGTCAAAATTGCTGAGTTCTCTAGGAATCAGGCTGAAGAAAAGGAAGTGAAATGCATCTCTAGGAGATAGAGGTTTAGGGGAGGGGCCTGGGTGAGAAGTGCTGGGAGGAGCCACAAGTCCTGAGTGAAGCTGGGAGAGCTGGCCAGCATTGGGTTTGATAGGTTAAATGGGCAACTCAGCTGTTTGTCCAGGGTTTCTGAGAACTAACCCTTACCACTGAGAGTTCCTGAGCACATCTGACAGTGATCTCCATATATAACACACAGAATGCTCACACTGAGGCCAACTGTTATATAAAATGACAAGTGTTAAGTGGTAATGTTAGATATCCTCTTCTACCTTCCACCCAAAGAATGCAGGTCAACATATCAGAAGTTACAGCAATATTTACTGATTTTTGTCATTTTACAAACAACATCCCATTTAATGTATATTACTCCTATACTTGTTGGTTGCCAAATTTTATTCCTGGTTTGCCTCTCTTTGCTTTAATGCATAATTGATAGAGCTCTTCTCTATCACAAATATAATTTGTCCCTATAGGTCACCCTCACCTGGAGGGACCTCAATGTAAAGTGTGTCTTCCTATTTTAAAACTTCCAATGATCCTTCTAGCACCTAAACATCAACTGTATCACCATTTCTTTTTTTAGTCTTCTAGTTTTGTGAAGATTATCACAAGTTCAGGTCTTACTACACTTTATAATCATGCTTCATTTGGAGAGTTGTCAAGTGCTCAAATCCACTGCTCTTATGTTTACAGAAATGTCCTTTTATTAAAATTAATAAAGAGGATGCCAAAAATTTAGAACTTCAGTTTCTTTCTCCTGAAAATCTATTACTACCAGTATTTTAAAGTATGTTCCTTAAAGATTTTGTTTATTATTCACCATAATGGTCTTAATAGACTCTAAATGTAAGGAAATATTTGTTGTGTCTTCCCAAGGGGAATGCAGAGACTGTGTGATGAGCATGTTGTGATTTAGACAATGCAGATCTTAAGTGTTGCTAAGTATCAGCTGTTGACTTTGGAAGGTTTCTAAAATTCTCCATACCAGTTGCTGCTGTGGAATAACTCTCTTGTACCATGTAAAGATTTGTCATTCATATTGATTTAATAAAACACTGATTGGCCAGTAGTCAGGCAGGAAGTATTAACAGGGTGAACAGATTCAGACTGTGAGAATTCTGGGATAAGAAAAGACAGAGTCAGTCAATAGTTAGACACAGAGGAAGCAAGATGAGAAAGCTGCATTGATAAAAGGTTGCTGTAATTGGCCCAATTGATATAGCTACATTTTTATATCCCCTTTGATTGCCTCATTATTAGGACTTCAGTTTTTTTGGAAATTATCTTTATCTCTTCAAGAGAATTTCTTTCAAATTCAGTCATATAAGTTGGTAGGACTCTTCCAACTTTGTAGAATATGGGAAGCATGAGTAGAGTAGAAATGAAGGTATAGTCCAATGGTTTCGTGGCCAACTTCTCTGCTGATAAAGTTAAAAATATTTCTTCACACAGCACTCAAAGTAACCCTTTAGCATTATAAACTGGTGTATGTTCTTCTGTTTTTCAAAAGTTTTCAGTAGCTTCTTTTTATACTAAAAAAAAAAAAAATCTAGATTCCTGAAAGTCTGGCCAAAATGAGCCTTGCTCTGTCTCTAAATTTGTAAGAAACCTTGATCTTCTTTTTTTTTTTTAGGTTAGATATTTGTTTAGTGGTTTATGGAAGGGAAGGGGAGAGAGGGTAAGGGAAGAAGGGGAAAGAGCAGAGAGAAACAGAGACAGAAAGACAGAGGGTAAAGGGTAGAAGTGGGGAGAATAAAGCAAGGCAAAAGCTGCCTCTTTGGGGGAGAGATGAATAAGAGTAGAAACCTTAATCTTTACAGATATTCAGATCATCCTGTGCTTAAAATATGCTTCCTCTCTCCACAATGCCTTTTATGTAGATTCTGACTTGACACATCTTTCATAGTTGAATTATGCTCTTCTCAGATAACTGCCTTGATCTGTCCTTCCCTCCCACCAATCATTAGATTCTGCTCTATTTTCTTCCTATCATTATTATAGATGATCAGTATAGCTGTTGACATGCTTATGACTTTCTGTCTTTTCCATTACAGTGCAAGTATCATGATGATAGAAACTTTGTCTGACTCATTATTTTATTCCAACTCAATATTTTAGTTCAATATTATTAACTATTTGCTATAACATACAAAGATGCTAAGTGCATGAGCCATTCATATAGAGTCTTATATGCCTTATTGTAGAAAGTGGATTGAAAGGGCAACAGAAGCAGTCAAAAGATTTAGTGATCCTACTGCACGTACTGGCTTTGTGGGAGCCTAGGCAGTTTGGATGCTCACCTTACTAGACCTGGATGGAGGTGGGTGGTCCTTGGACTTCCCACAGGGCAGGGAACCCTGATTGCTCTTGGGGATGATGAGGGAGGGGGACTTGACTGGGGGAGGAGGAGGGAAATGGGAGGTGGTGGCAGGGAGGAGGCAGAAATCTTTAATAAATAAATAAATAAATAAATAAATAAATAAATAAATAAATGAAGTTTACCCTGTACATTTGAAGAGGCTTTTACAGAGCAAGAAAAGTTTGAGTGTAGCACAAATTCCAGTTGGTCTCAATAATAAAATCCTGGAGTCAGATATTGGGGTAAATGTTGAAAGTCTAGAGAAGTAAAGGAGCCAGCCATTGGAGAGATCCTTTACCTCTACCAAATCTGCAGACTAAAGTGGGCAAGATGTTGAGTGTTTTCTAAATTGTCTTAATAATAAAAACCCAGGATGAGCTATTAGGGGATGAAAGCTGAAAGATCAGAGAAGCCAGCCACTAGTTTTTACCTCTACAAAATCCCCAGATCCAAGGTGCAAGATCCTGTCTCCACAAATCCTCAGACTGAATGTTGTCTCTAGGAAACCTCAGACTGAACCATGAGCTCCTGTCTCCCTCCACCTTATAGTCCTCTCTCTGCCCAACCATGTCACTTCCCATCTCCCTAGTGCTGAGATTAAAGGTGTGAGCAATTACTACCACTTAGCTCTGTTTCTCTTTTAGACTGATTCAATCTCATGTAGCCCAGTGTGGTCTTGAACTCACAGAGATCCTTCTGCTTCTGTCTCCCGAATGCTGGGATTAAGGGTCTGTGCAACCACTGTCTGGCTTCTATGGCTGACTAGTGTGGCTAGCACTGTACTGTGATCTTCAGGTAAACTTTATTTGTTACAGCACAAAGTATCACTTCATTTGAGTTTATCGTAGAAGAACCAGTGGAATTGGAGGAAGGCAAAGGTGCAGTCCCTTGAGACATCCTGGAATTATGGCTATCCAGATATTCCACAGGTTATGAGATGATTTAAAATGCAAGAGCAGATGAGTCTCTATCTGCTGACATTTTCCTTTAATCTGGTGGTGGTGAGAATACTGTCATGGTTGGAAAGAATCATGGGATGTTATTTCTTGGCAACAAGATATGAATTATCTCCTAGAAAGTATGTGTTCTTGAGGTTCTACAACTAAAGATAAATATTAATAACAATCAGAAGAAAAATAACTTTTGATATAACAAAAATTTCCTGATCATGTAAATTCTCTCTGAAACATACTTCATATTAATTTAGTCCCCAGATGAGAGCAGCAGAAGACCTCTTGAAGTCATTCATCCAAACTTTCAGTGAACATGAACCTAGCTCCAATGATGTAGTGGTATTCCTGAGGTCACAGATTAGAGTCTACCCTGAAGACTTTGTAACATATGTTCAATACAGAGTGGACAAGCGGTTCCAAAAGATATCCGAAGCAGAAAACACAGATAACAAATTATTTGAAAACATTCTTTTACTAGTATTTGAATTAAACATATTTTTCAAAAAACTAACTGTTTTCCTGGTTCATTTTACCACGTTGGTTCAGTTTATAATTTTTTTCTTCACCCTGGTGTTTTCTTCTCTAAATGTATACACCAAAGGTTTCTACTTCAGTTCTATACTTCTGAGTTACTTTCTATACTAATACTACAGCTGTAGACAAAAATCAGCATTGTATGATTAGTGCTCTTTTGAAAATAATTTAACTTTTTTGTTTGGGAGTATTGTTAGACTATGAATATCTGTGGAATAGGAGGAACTAATGATTCAAAACAGGGCAGAGCAGTGTAGACACTAGTGCAGGGCTCTCAGGAACATTCTGTTGTCCTTTTCTTGTTATTGTTCCCAAGCAATTCGTTCTTGATAACTGACATACTTCCTTTCACTTTCATACAGATGGCTTGGTCAGCTGAATGAAAATGATTTTTTTTCGTGTAGTTTTTCACCCCTGGCCACCTGTATTTTCTATATTTAGATATAATTTATGCTGCTAACTCAAGTTGCCCTCTAGCCATGGTGGTTGGAGTCTGAATTTCAAACAGATACTTCATTTGAAACTGTCATAGGACATTAGTTCTCAGTTTAAAATGACTGGTTGTTTTAAGTACAAAAAAAAATACACAAAAAATGGTGAGCAGAATTCTCCTTTTTATTTGCTACCCATTGGCAAACCTCAGGGTGTTGTCATTTGAATTTCTATGATGTCCTGTCATAGCTGTCACCAGAGACATTTTTTGACCCATCTCTTAGATGCTCTAACCACCAGAACACAGATGAAGCCAAGCCAGCACCACATCTGAGCAGCCAGAATTTGCAAGACTCAATGCTTTCTTTCCCTATTCTTTAGTGGTTTCCTCCTTCACCACCTCTGGATAAGCCAGAGCATCCAAAGAAAGACGGTTGTCCAACATCAACAGGCTGGTCCCCCATGACCTCACACCACGCCTGCCTTTAAATGTCAGGGTCAAGAACAGTAAATAAAAAAGAAAACATCCCAAGAAGACCAAATCTAGTCTTCCAACTTTGTACATGCAATCTAAGTTTAGGAGCAAGCATTGCATTTTCTTACCTTACGCCTCCTCTTTTTTAGTCTTTCTAGATTTACATAAATAATCTCAAGTGACAATGTGATATATATATATATATGTATATTTGAGCATACATGGCTTGCACACAAGTGCATAGAGAAATTCTTCAGTGTGTCTATATATGCACATTCCCACAAATACATATAAGTATGCAAAGAATACACTCTCAAAATATATAAGCATGCCTTCATCTTTGACTTTGTTAGGTTAATAACACTATTTAGCTTCTTCCCTTGAAAACCATGTTGGCTCCAATATGACAGAATTGTAAAACAGACATTTAGTCTAGTTTAATTTTTGAGGGAAGAGCAATTCTTCACTTTATTCCATTGACTTGAATGTTTACCAATAGCTCTGATTGATGCATGCTATGTTATGTATTGTGTATCGCACTAGGTATAGGAACTAGAAGCTAAATGGCTAAGAAGATTTATAAAGTGCAAACTATTTTTGGTGGATGGATTTTTAATTTCCAGTATGGGAAAGCTATATAACAGGGAGTTGAGTAGTAATTTCTCGACATAAAGGCATAAAATCTAGACACAATATCTGGGGTCTTCCGCCTAGAAAGAAGAAATCAGGAAACCAAAGGTCCTTGAACATGGCCATTCAACATTATTTACACATAGCCTGAAGTAGTTGTAATAAATATGAGAGCAAATAATGTGCTCTTAAATGCTCTGATGGAGACTCAAAGAAAGTAAAGGTACTCTCCTAAACAGTGAGAATAATGCTAGACTATCAGTAGCACTACTAGACTTAAGGAAAACTAAGATGAATCACCCTTTTTCTTACTGTAAGAAAGCTCACACTTTGGGAAGAGCATAATAACAAACAATAAAAACCCAACCACAGAGCTGAAAGTCTTGAAAACATTGAACAAAATACCTTTAAATTTCTTGGGAATTCCAGACAGAATTTTGATAAATACTTTTTAAAAGTATTTGTGTTAAGAGGGAAGAGTATACGGTATTATCTTATAGAATGTCTTCCTTTCTCTTTAGCTCCAATGTGAGAGGTGTCTCTTGATTCAGCTTTCTCTTTCCTCAAGACAGAGAGAATAGACATGTCTACCTTTACACCATTGCCAAGGTCAAACACTTTTCTTAAAACATCATCTTCCTCTTAGCATTTATTTTTGTGTTATTTTATTTAGCCAGCAGCCCCATAAGCACACAGATTAACCTATCTAATAGTCCTTTACCTTGTGCAATCATATAAAAGATATGAACAGTTCTGGACATACCTTCTATCTTTATAATCATAGTTTCTGTTGATTTCCAAGGTAATTTTACCTATCCAGTTGATAACAGGAGCATTCTGAAGAACATGTCTTATGATTTCCCAGAGAACATTACTAGTGATATCTGCCTTTAGTTAAATTTAAAATGGATATGAGGAATTCTTCTGGTAAAAGTTTTGCTGAGTTAGAAGTCCTAGAGGATGTGCAAACTCCCCTGTGTTCTCTGTTTTCTGCACCTAGTGTGACAAAATCATTGAAATACAGCATTATGCAAACATCAGGAAAGAGTGGCAGACCCTAATCATGAAGGATTAAGTCTTTTATACTTGCAGGGTATTCATTCAATCATACACAAAAATTTTAGTAAACTTAATTTAATGCTATATAACCCCTACATGGTCCTATTTGTTATTAATTCCTCTCAGTGACACATTGATGAAACAAGAGCTGCTAAGAAAGAAAGAAAAGCAAAAGCAAAGCATTGTCTATTGCTGTTGTATGAGTTCATCTCCTTGACCTGTTTCTGAATCCACACTGCTCTCTTTCCATGCTTATGCCAGGCCCTTGTTCGTGGTTATCTTCATGGAACCGATGGTTTGCTTACATGAAACTTGTTGTATTAGAGACAGTACCACAAAAATTCTGGATAAATAATTGCAGTTTTAGAAAACATATCAATTCTATTTCTTGTTTATTTGGTTTACATAGTTGCAATGAACTGTCGGGAATAATATTCACTTGCAATTTAAACAAGACTACCTCTCTTGCAGTGATTGATAACTCTTTTTTGGAAATGTTAGAATCATGGCAGAACTCACAATGGAAATTGGAAGATAAAGTTCATAAAAAACCTTGGCAATTGTAATTAAAGCCTTTCATATTATTACTAAAGGCCTTCTTACGTTACTTAGAAAATAATCAAATTACATGACTTCTACCTGAATCATTATGTTTCTATAAAGTAGGTTTAAAAATTAACTCGATTTATTAAAAAAATACAGTGAGTACAGATTTTATCTTCCTATTTTTATTAGAATATGATCATTCTATTATGATCTATCATAAATGACATTAAAGGCATCCAATTTAGGGTGGTTTGACTTTCTGATTGTTCCACTTTAGATGATGTACATTCAGTAGAAACTACACTTTGAATTTTGGTATTTTTTAAGCTATTTATCCCCTCCCACAATGTTTGGTTGCTACACCTAGCTGCACCTTTCTCTTCCTCAGCTGACGTATTATATTAGAAATAACCATCACAGGATAGTGCACTGTGACTATGCTATGATGTTCACTGGGATATGGTTTTTAAATATATTTTCAGTGTATTATATTTTTAACTTACAATTATTTTTATTGCTATATAATTCACATGTAGGTTGAGAAGCATTTTTAACAAAAATTAGTAGTTTCAACCAGCACTATTGTAAATTTTCTACATATATTAAATACAATTCATATTCCAGTTAATATCAAATTTTTCATGAAAAAGTTCTGTACTAAGATATCATTAAACAAATTTTTGGTAAGTTAAAATATTATGGAAAGAAGATTTTTTTTTATCAAAGACTCATGCTTTGTATTATTAGTTAGTAAACCACCCAGGTTGGAAAAGGTGAATTGGTTTCTAGCTTTTAAGCTGCAATACTGGTCAGTTTGGAGGAAGTGGATCCTCTTGGTGGTTGAGATTTATACTCCTCAGTAGTGTATGTCAGAAGGACCCATTTATTTAAAAAGAATCATTCCTAAATGATGGACAGTGAGTAAAACACATTTCAGTCCTTTCTGCTTCATGACTGACACCTGTAAAACAAGAGATACTAAATGAAACAAATGACAGGTGGCTTCATGGGATATTTCAACTTAAAATCTTTAGGCACTAGGCACTAGGCACCTATGGTGTCAGATAAGCTGGTTATTTTGATGATATTTACTGTGTGTAAATGCTAACTCTGTCAAATATCTATTTTCCCTATTTATATTATTTGTTTTTACATTCATGTTTACAGTGCCTACTGTAAGTTATAGCTGAATGTGTTCTGAGGATACACTGCTGAACAGCATTGCAGTGGAGAACATTTGAACAACTCTTCATTTTTCTTCCCAGAATTTAAGTTGTTGACCATATAGAGCTTAAAAAGGTGACTTGAGGAAAAGTCATTAATTATAATGCGAGCTCACATTTTGCTAATCTAAGAGAATTTTATCGTTTATATTTATTAAATGTATTTGTTTTTAAGAAAACTGCTTACCCCTTAGTGTTTTAATATTAAGTTTTGGAAATATATATTTATATGGTATATATCATACTTTTGTTGATCTATATTAAGATAAGTTTTATATTTAAATGGCCATTGAGTAAGTCAGAGAAGAAGCCTGGCTTATTAGTCATTGCTGATAGTGTGAAGTGAAAGCAAAATTTAAGATGATTTTCCAAGATTTACCTATATGAATAAGCAAATAGCGGGTAGATCTCTAAAAGAAGAAAAACACAAAGTTTAATGTAAAATTTTACTTCTATGTCCTAAGCCAAGTGGTAGAAAATTATTCTCTTCCCTTCTCCACAGCATGAGTCCAACATATGGAAGCAAACCATCTCCCCAGGGCCTTGCTGGGAGATGTTTGTATTGAGTTTGAGAGTTTATAGATGTAGTAGGGCAGTATTAGAGCTGTCAGGCTTGTGGCTTTTCTCGTAACAGATTTATCTGTGTCAGATTTATTATTGTTTTGGAATAGGAAATGAATGGATGGACCTAAAACTTAACATCACATTTTTCAACTTCCTTTTGCTTTCCCTGGAGATGCTGCTCTCTGTAACAGGGGTGGTTTATAAATAATTGTCTACTTAGGAATATTTCTTTAAAAGTTATCTACACTTTCCCTCATTTACTAACTCTCTCAAAACATCATTTGATGCATTAAAATTTTGTAGTACTTATTTATATTTATCTTTTTATTTTGGGGGCATTTCATGCATGCATGTAATAAAATATGACCATAACCATATGCCATTTCCTTTTTCCAACTGTCCTGTAACGTCTGATACATCCTTATCTCAATTTCATGTCTTTCTTTTTAATGCTGAAAGCTGATTCACATATAGTATAAGTAAATATAAAACTAATAAAAGCCGTGTTATAATGTCAGCTTAGAAGATCATACATTAAATCATTATAAATGCAGTACTAAGACACTTATGGTTTTTGTTGTTTGTAGTGCCAAATACCTGGTATAATCAACTTATAAGTACAAAGGTTTATGTCCTTCTGATTTTAGAAATTTTTTTTTTTTTTTTTTTTTTTTTTTGGTTTTTCGAGACAGGGTTTCTCTGTGGTTTTGGAGCCTGTCCTGGAACTAGCTCTTGTAGACCAGGCTGGTCTCGAACTCACAGAGATCTGCCTGCCTCTGCCTCCCGAGTGCTGGGATTAAAGGCATGCGCCACCACCGCCCGGCTGATTTTGATCAAAGATTTTGATCTTGGCTTTTAGATCTTAGAAGGCAATGGTAGAGAACATGTTAAAGAGATATTCTTCACTTCATGGCCTTCCAAAAAGTTAGAAAAAGCTATGCACCAGTATTCTAAGCAGCTCCCATGTGGTTTCATTCCCCAAAGTTTCTGTTTTCATCCAATAATATTCTGTTTAAGAAATAAGACTTAAAGCCATGAGTTTTAGGGCTTATCTAAACCATAGTTAATCTCAAAGTGATCGTTTAATTATATTTAGTAATGTGTTTTAAGTGAGAAAACATTCACGTATGCTTAAATAAAACCAAATGTATAGATGTCATTCTTTTAAAATTAGATAACATAGTTAGAGCTACCATTAGCCTATTAACTTGCCCTTCTTTGTTTTTCAAAAAAGAAAAACATTTTAAATGCATCCACAAAGAGTGCCAAACATTACGTGTTTGAATGTCTAAATTCTTGGCATTTGCCTGATTGCTTGACTAAGTAATCTTTGAGAGCTTTTATATATTTTAAGTAGTCACACTTCTTGTCAAGTAAGTGACAGTCTCACTGTGGCCTTTATCCTGGGTTTCCTTTTCATGCTGGGTTGTAGCTTTCCCCGTGGATAGCCTTCTCACTACTGTACCTAACCACTTCATTTGTTCATCAGAAAACTATAGGTCTGAATGATGCTCAGAAGACGCTTTAAGTGTTTTTCTAACATACGTTTTAACAAAATTTATTTCGTTGGGGTTGGAATTTACTTGTCAGAACACTGGTTCTCTGAAATAAAGAAGAAAAGATAGCCAGTGTGGTTCCATATCAAAGACACAACAGTTACCATTTTCCACACAGATTTTTTGTTTTGGCTACCTGAAGGTCTAACTTCCCACATTCTCTTATTGAAAAGAAATTTGACTCTGGTGACTGTTGTCTGCGTGAGAAAAATGCATGATATGTAAAATACTCTCAGCAAAAAAGAAAAAATGTAGAATACTTTATAGTTCTAATTAACCACCTCTGCGCTGAGTTATAGACATCTAGGTATGGCTCTTCAGCTCTCATCAGCTAGGACTGGAAAGCACTAAGTTAATGGTAAAAAAAAAAAAATATGTGAATGAAAAATGCATGATGAATAAATATTTCCATGAAAGTCTCTTGATTTAAAATTTTACTAACCTCCAGAGTGAGGCTCGTGCAAAAATAAAACTGACTTTCTATTTATAATGGCTCTTAGAAATAAAAATGTCCAAAGTTTTTCACTGTATCATCATGCAGAAATTTAGTTTAGTGTACGTTATAGTCCTAATAAAAAAGTAACTGAAATATTTGTTATTACAATTCTGCAATAATTTATACAACTATTACAAGACTGGCTCTAATAACTCTTCTAAGTTTTGATATTACACAGATATCACGAAGAGATAATATATCTAAAAATTGTGTCTCAAAATAATATAGTTGTTTTACTTTCTAACAACTCTATGTGAAAAATTATTGCTTCTTCACCTATTTCTTCACCTTTTGAAATATATCTGTTCATAGCCAGGCGGTGGTGGCGCACGCCTGTAATCCCGCACTCGGGAGGCAGAGGCAGGCGGATCTCTGTGAGTTCGAGGCCAGCCTGGTCTACAAAGGGAGTTCCAGGACAGGCTCCAAAGCTACAGAGAAATCCTGTCTCGAAAAACAAAACAAAACAAAAAAAGAAATATATCTTTTCATGATTCCTCTAATAATATGTCTAATTTTACTAAGTACTTATTTCTTACTATGATGTTATCAATAAGACCTGGTTGGCTTCAAAATGGCAGTACCCCAGTCCTGTGGCTCTAGAAGCTGTCTACAGTCTGTATCTTTACATGCATAATCCTGAGAGGAAACTGTAGTTCCATTGTATTCTGTTCTGGAAGGTTATAGCCAAAAACAAAAGGAAGGACCATAAAATAATACTAAACTAATCCAAATACAACCAACACAATGAAATAACTAGACTTGACCTGTTTGAATATGGCCATTTTAGATTCATAATGGAAAATATTGAACAAACAAACAAAAAGATAAGCATGCAATATAGATTGTAGAGAATAATAGATAAAATATTCTCTCTGCTTTTCTTTTCTGTTGTTCAATGTTTTCATTCAAGGCTCATTAGACATATTGGGTGGATATTGTTCAAAATGTACAGATTGTGGCAAGTTATTTATTGTCCAGTATTCCGCCCTCTGATCATGTCATTCTAATGGAACAGGTACATTTATGTGTGTGTGTATGTGTGTGCGCATGTGCACATGTGCAATGTGTGCAAAGGTATGCTTTTGGAGTCCATGGATAGGCATTAGTTATCTTCTACCATATTTTTTGAGGAAAGGGTCTCTCAATGAACCTGGATCCTCCCTGTTGAGCTAGACTAGATGGTCAATGAGCTTGATTAATCCAGCTTGCCTTTCTCTGCCAGCCCTGGGATACCAGGGATGTGCCACTCCTCCTCGTTTTTGTTTACATGGGTGCTGGGAATTCAAACACAGGACCTCTTGCTGCACAGCCAGTATTTTACCTGCTTAGCCACTTGAGTAGCCACTAAAGTATTTTAGGTGGGTGGCTATTTAACAGAGCTAAACATTATGTGTATGAATAGAAAATGCTGATTTATGATAGAGATGACCCACTCCATCAACAGTATATATTAAACATATTTTATGTCTCCGGGGAAAAATTTTTTGCTTTCATGGACTCCATATTTCAATGATGAAAGTACTTTGCAAACAACCTAAATAGGTTAAGTATAGCGTATGGTATTAGAAGAAAATACTATTGAAGAATAAATGAAGAAGAATATAAACTAATAAGGGTCAATGTAACAATTATAGGCAGGATAGCCAGTAAAACCATCACTGAGGAGGTATTTCACGGTAATGACTTGGACAGCCTTGGGCCACTTCAAGTCTATAATAGGAGAGGGAACATTCCAGACCAATGAATAAAAGGCTTCTTCTTTCCTGAGAGTTGGGTGCCCACAAGAGGACTGAAGTGAAGGAATACTGAACAATAAGCTAAAACTCAGAGCTTAGAGGAGACTTAAATAATTTCAGTAAACTTGTTACCTCCAAACTCAAAGATTTGTATATTTTATATAAATATTATATGAATATATTTATATATTATATAACATTCATACCATATCTATATATTATATGATACAACATAAATTCATATAATATTTACATATTATATAACATAGAACACAATATATTATACATATATGCATATTTACATTATTGTGTATTTTACATTATATAAAGTCGCATATGTTTGCTATATATATAAAACATAAATATATGGAATATGCTGTATTCTATCATATATATTATATAACATAGGTTACTTTTAGTGTATATACATATATATGAATTCTAATATTTTGAAATCAAATATTCCATTCATGATATCAAACTTTACTAGAAAATGCTAGTTGTCATGGCAAACAATAATTCTTACCAAGAGTTTTCTTGGTGTGGTGAAGAATGAGGATTTTTTTTTAAATGATGAAAGAAAAATAGTTCTCAACAAGTAGGAGGATGACCAGATGCATTCCTGTCAGGAGTGAAAGAAGTCAGACAGGCACAAGCTAAGACTCGCGTTCCTAAAACATTGCTACTGAATACATTGATATATCTCAAATAAGTCAACGACGACCTGATTACATCTTGACTTTAAAAAAGAAAAAGGTTGTTTGAGGAGATAGTAACCCTAACATCACATTAGTACATGAATTGTACTTTGTTTTGGAGAACACACGGTGTCTGCCACGTGTCTGGAAATTATGATCATCTACTCAAAAATGCATACTCTCACTGTTTGTTAATTGAGATGGCTGAAAACCAAAATAAGTATGATTATGTAAATATCCTAATGAAAGTGCCAAGCAGACCTTCCTTAACATATGCTTAGGGAAGAAATATGGCAACAGATATGATAAAAAGCTTTAATTTCAGTATCCTTATTAATACCATAAAATGTACACTTACAAAACAATTCCATGAGCCAGGTATGGTAGCTCACTCCTGTATTCTTCGAATTTAAAAAGTTAAGGCAGTTAACTTTTTAAGTTATTGCTCCAAGTTGAAATCCAGCCTGGGCTACAGAGGGCTACCTTGTCTCCACAGAACCACAAACAAACAAATATCTGAAGATCATGAGCTTACGTTTTAAAGATGTGATGTATCAGTTTTTTGGGTCCACCGTTGTGTTTTCTCCTGACCGTACTCCTGGAAATGTACACACCTTTTGTTTTTCACGCTAAAGAACTATAATATATTTAGCATAAAATACTCTATTATTTTTAGGTCCTAGTAACTGCAACTATGAACCATTTCCAAAATGCTGACATCCAGTTATTTTGTAAAGGAACATGTTATATCTCCCTTGTATAGGACCTGGAGACTTGTGAAGGATGGAAACATTGTCAGTCTGCTTCCCAATTCCGTAAGCACTAATTTTTCTTTCCTTTAGCTTTATTTTTCTATTTCCTTACTGTCGATTGTGACAATGATGCTTTTATTTTAGTCTCCATATCATTTACTCTACAATTTCAACTGATTTTCTCACATATTAGATCAGTACTACTCACATCTCCAGTTGGAAAGATAGCGCTCTCTCTCTCTCTCTCTCTCTCTCTCTCTCTCTCTCTCTCTCTCTCTCTCTGATATTTTCCCTAAGTAGGGAAATTCCCTAGTAGATGACTTTAATCAAAAAAGGTAAAGTGGCAAAAACAAATATGCAGAAATGTAATAGTGTTAGAGAAATTGTCTCTTTGCCAGAGGACTTTTGGTTTAGCAATTCCATTGCATGTTTCATGCATTTAGCATGAAGCGATTTTTCCTTCCAAAGTGTGTCATCTGAAACCTTGGTATTACCAGGTTTCTTTGGTGTGACAATTCATCTTAATAACTTCTCACATCACCTCTCTTGGTTTTCATAAACAATCTTAAAGTTCTTTCATCTCTAACAGCAATGAAATCCAATTAATCCTCTTGCCACATTGTTTACCAAACTCATTTATTGGAGGAAGCCTCTTTTTACATCAGATCAAAGAACATATTTCAGAGACTAGGATTTCATGCAGTTACTGGAAGTTTACCTTAGCAACTGCTGACAGAATAAAATTCACGTTTAATTAGCAAAGAGAGTCTCAGGTTTGTGCATCACAAAGGACGACTTGCTCCTATTTTAGGTTCCTGTATTGTTGAGGTCTAAGCAGTAGTCAGGCCAATGGCAGCTGGCTCTTTGCACAGCAATACACAGAGGGTTCGAACCCCAACTTTTAAAGAGTTTGCCAGAATCATTTTCTAAAAACTAAAATGTGTACCATGCTTTGGAGTCTATGGAAACTCACTGAATTTGACATGTGTGACAGTAACACATTGACTATCACTGACTAGAGCTGACTGCCAATGAGAACACTTGGTATTCACCTGGACAAAGATCACCCAATTTGACTTCCTCACATTCCCCACTCAGAGGGATTTGTTACATGGAACTCTTGCTTTGCTCATTCTAATTGGATAATCAGAACAAGTTTACTAGTGTTCAGTCCTTAGGCCTCTGCTTAGATGTCCTCTCCCTAAAAATGTTCATCTATTTCAAGACTCCATCTTAAAGACACCATACAGGCATTGATGTTTTTCTCAAGTTCCTCAAAAGTGACAACTATTCATCCATACTTCTACAAGTTAGTCTCAGTGTTTTATGGGTTGTCTTTACTGGGCTTTGCACATTTTCCTCTTTGCACTGCACATTCAGTGAAATATGATACCTGGGAAATGATATTCTACTATTCCATAGTCAGGGGCCAATGATATTGTGTACTGAGTAGATATTTAAAATGGAATGGCATAGCAACTTAAAAACTGGTCCTGATGATTCTTCTATAAGAGGAAAATGACATTAAATTTCAGAGAGCAAAGCACACATGAGTTTTTAACTAATTTATACCAGGTTACATTATAAGAAAATGAAGAAATTCTGGAATTAAAACTCAAACATAATTGGTATGTTTTCCTCTTGTTGCTTTTGTTGTTGCTGGTTAAAAAATAAAAACTTTTTAAAAAATATGTCTTTTCAATCAACATGGTCCTTACAATTTCATTGCCCAATTTTTGTTCTCTATTTTCATTTCCCTAAATTTCCCTTTACAGCCAGAATTTTTTATATTTATACTGTTTTTATTGTTTTGAAATTAAAGAATAATTACATCATTCTCCCTTCCCCTTTCTTCCCTCGTGCCCCTCCCATGGATTCCTCTTTCTTTCTCTTTAATCAACACACCACTAAATATACAAATAAATAATTATATTCCTAAATATATAATCTGCTCAGTTCTGCTAGTTGTGTTTATATGATTTCAGTTTTTACCACTGTCTTGGATAACTAATTTGGGGCTGTTTTATTGGGAAAGATTGTTTCCTTTTACTCTGAGTGATTGTTAATTTTAAAACATTAGCAAGTGTGAATATGAGTTTTATTTTGGAAACTTAGCAGTCCATTTTCTTTACAAGCCATAGATATAAGACTAATGAAAATCATTTCCTAAGCTGTAAGACTATATCTTATTTCAACATTATGTTGTGCATTGCTGCTCTCAATTTAAACTTTTTGGAAATTGTGCAAAGTTTGGAACGATGATTTCCCTTAGAAAATGTAGCAGTTCTTGTTTGTCTATAGTTGTTTGAGTTCTCTAGTTGGTATGTCTATTGGTATTGTCCTTGTTCAGGTCTTATTTAGGCAACTATGTGGTTGAGACTTCATAGATGTAGTGTTTCTAAACTTTCTCATAGCAGATATTCTGCTGGCTCTTATTATCTTTATTCATGATGTTCTCTAAGCTTTGGGTGCAGGAGTTGTGTTGTAGACCGATTAGCTAAGGTTGGGCACTACATTTACTTTCATACTTCAAATGAATTCAGACATCGAAAATTTTTCAAACCTGCTACAGAAATATCTTCATAGTTTACAATCACTTTTACCACATGTTAATGATGCAAGATTTTTAAAATTATTTTCTTGGGACTTTATTGGCCCAGCTATTCTTGACTGAGGCCCCTTAGGCACTGGACACTCATTGGTCACCAAAGATCACCCCAAGTGTGTTATCTCACACCAAAAAAAATTAAAGACACAAACGGTATGCAGTGTGAAATTAAGCTTTATTAAGGATAATTAAAGAAAAGTAAAAAACTTCCAAGAGAAAGTAGAGTTGGCTTTTAAGGGAGGAGCACAATCAAACCCTTTTAACTAGAGTTTTTATAGGGCCATTATAGAAACTGAACAAAAACTGAGATAATATTTGTTGATATTGGTTAATTCTTTGATTATCACAGGCTGAGGGTCCACAATATGAACACGAGTCTCCCAAGCCCAAACAGGTTAATGACTATGTGCTTTCTACACTGTTAAGATAAGGGAAGTCAAAGCTTCTGTCTGTTCATCCTTGACTGTGCTTTCTTTGTGGCTAACCCTGACTCAAAGCTGTTAGCTGCTTGTTCCTACCTCTAGCCTTAAAAACTTCTCAGGTCTTGTTAATTATCTTTCTCTGAGGCAGGGTTTCTAATACTGTGACCTTTTAATGCGGTTTCTCATGGTGGCATCCCTTCCCCTGAAAACCATAAAAATACTTCATTGCTACCTTATAACTGTAATCTTGCTACTGTTTTGAATCATAATATGAATATTGGATATGTGACCCCTGTGAAATGGTCATTTGAGACCCGCATGCAAGGGGTCGTTACCCACAGGTTGAGAATCACTGCTCTAAGGAGTGGTCTTGGCTCTCTTTGCTGAATGAATATGAAGCTTCTTGTTGGAAGCTATTGTTACTTACAGTTTAGTCTCATAATTACTTAATAGTTAGAAGGAAGAACAGAAATGGGGAAACAGTGTCTTACATATGTTCCCCCCAGGACTTGTTTGGGGTGGGGAAACAGTGAAGATGCCATCACTGGTGTAGAGCCCTGTCCCTCTCTGTTCCGTCTAGTGAGTTATTTCACAGCATACTGTGAGCTCTCTTGTTCATCTCTCTCATTGTTCTTGACCCATGCTGTAGCAACTCTCCATCTTCCTTTTCACCACAGCGTCTCTTCTCATTGCAACTCAAATGAGCAACTCTCTCTTGCTTTTGTTTATCATGGGCCCATTCCCTCACTATCCCCAGAGAGCTAGATACTGCCTCGTAAACTTCTCACATGGTTGAGGGAGAATTATAGAAAGCAGGAGATTAATTGACAATATTATTCATCAGTCCACAAACTACTCATATTTTATTACTTTGTTTTATAAAGTTTTCCCCCTCATGCTTAAAAACCAATACAGAATTTAACAATGGAGTCCCTTCTTTCTTACTCATCATTGCCTCAGCCTTACAGTCTCCAAAATGATTATGAGATTTGTAAAGCATACTAGCTTATGCTTTTCAAAATATCAGTCTCGGGTTGTCTCATAGGCAAGGAGTCGTTATGCCACTGAGACATAGCTCCTGTGTCTCAAGAATCTGTGTGAAAACTGAGTAGAACTCACTTATTGTTATGCATGCTTAGTTGGATCGTATGTCTGCTTTACATGTTCTAAAAACATGTGTTTTTTTATATTCATTTTACATACTAACCACAACTCCCCCTCCTCCCCTTCCTCCTCTCCTCCCCTAAACTCATCCCATCTACTCTTGGGAAAGGGTAAGACCTCCTATGGGGTGTCAACAAAGCCTGGCACATTCAGGTGAGGCAATACCAAGCCACCAGAACCTCGCCCCCCCCCCCATTAAGGCTGAGCAAGGCATCTCATCATATGGAATGGGCTTCAAAAAGCCAGCTCATGCACTAGGGATAGATTCTAGTCCCACTTCCAGGAACTCACAAACAGACCAGGCTACAAAACTGTAGCTCACATGCAAAGGGCCTGGTTCCATCCCATTCAGGATCAGCATCTGTTGGCCTAGAGTCCATGAGCTCCCTCAAGTGCGGGTCAACTCTCTCTCTCTCTCTCTCTCTCTCTCTCTCTCTCTCTCTCTCTCTCTCTGGGTTTCCCCATCATTATCTTGACACTGCTTGTTCATATATTCCCTCCTCCCTTCAACTGGAGTCTAGGAGCTCAGCCCAATGCTTGGTTGTGGATCTCTGTAACTGCTTCCATGAGTTACTGGATAAAGGTTCTTTGATGACAGTTTGGGTAGTCACCAATCTGATTACAGGTGAAGACCCGTTCAGGCACCCTCTCCACTATTGCTGATGGTCCTAGCTAGGATCATCCTTGTGTGTTCCTGAGAATTTACCTAATGCTGGGTTTCTCCATAGCCCTGTAACAGCTCCCTCTGTCAATATTTCCTTGCACTCCTCTCTGACCCCATAGCCCACCCCAACACTACCATCCCATTAAAAACATGTGGTTTTTAATTTCCTTGTTGAAAAAAGTATTTTGACTTGAAATATTTCCTTGAAAATTTATACTAAGTATATTTCAGATATGGATAACCCACTCTTGTTGATGTAAAGCTGAATGTTTTACCAAGCGTATAAGTCCATATTCAGGTGCATAAACATTGAATATGTTCTTCCTTAGTAAATATTGGGTAGATAGTATCAGGAACTTGAGGTAGTGACATTTAATTGGTTGATGGTATCTCTCAATTACTCTGGCTGACTAGTCTCTGGTTTGCTTAGATGACCTCTTCCTGGATATTATGGGTACCACATTTAAAAACTGCTTGTAAATTGATGTTAAATATCATTTGATGCATTTGGGTTCCTTACTCTGCTTTTCTAGTACATTTTTTTAAAATTTTGTTTTGTTCTTGTTCTTGAGTGGTTCTTGGATGTATCCGGTGGCCTCCCACGTCCATGGCAAGTGCTCTCCCACTGAACTATAACCTGTCTCCCTATCATTTGTAGAATGATTTTTCCAATTGTTTCAACTATTTCAGAAAATCCAGACATTGATATACCCTAACAAGTCTGTATTATGGTTTGCTCTATCACATCACTGAAATTTCTTTCTCAGAGTGCCTGTGGTCTGCTACTAGCCAAATGTCTTTATTAAGAGCACCACTTAACGACATTGATCATTCTCTAGATATCATTTACAATCCCAAATCTGTGAAACAGTCTCTCTTGGTTCTGCTATTTCTTTCCTGATTGTTTTTTTGTTTTATACCCTGTTTCTTTATCACTCTGTACATATGCTTTGGACCGCTACAAAGGCTCCAAAGCTAAACCCATCAGCTTTGTGCAGGTAACTCAGTATCAGCTTCCAATATAGATAATTCCCATGACATCATTGCTGAATTCCCAGTAAATAATACAACTCCACTAATCAGAAAACCAAAACAATTATCTACTTTCTTAATCATATACTTCTTATTAATATTCATCCACTAATTTATTTGAATTGAGACTAAAATCACTAATTATGTCTCCCTTTACTTTGTCCTGTTCAAATTGACCTCTGGTAGTATTAGTAGCCAGCATCAGCAGCAGTATTTTAATCTGGTTGTTTTCCCTCTCTTGCTCCATGTTTGTACAAACCCAGTCTTTCTTTAGGAATGGCATGCATTCCATCACAGGGTTCAGAAGGAAGGTGCTCTGATATTCTCACGCCATGTCCTGTACTATCTTTCATCGTAACTGTGCATGTATGCTATCCTTGGGGACTACAAACCCCTCCGGTTATGTTTGTGGTTCTGATAAACTAGTCCAATGCTTTATTTATAAACTGATTTGTGAATTGACAAGAAACAAGACCCCTGCATTATTTAGTCATTTATTTGCATTATTTAGTCAACCTTGAAGTTCTATGCTCCTACCAGAGATAAAGTTACTATGGAAGAAGAAGCCTATAGGCATTCTTCGTATTCATCAATTTACCATCTATTAGCTATAAGTTATTTATTTATTTATTTATTTATTTATTATTTTTTGGGTTTTCGAGACAGGGTTTCTCTGTGGTTTTGGAGCCTGTCCTGGAACTAGCTCTTGTAGACCAGGCTGGCCTCGAACTCACAGAGATCTGCCTGCTTCTGCCTCCCAAGTGCTGGGAATAAAGGTGTGCGCCACCACCGCCCGGCTAGCTATAAGTTATTATTAAGAAACCTCTAGGACCAAACTAGTTCCTCCGAATGTGGTTGACAGTTGTATGGCTGGGGCAGACTGAGGAGCCACTGGTGAAGGCATTCGGATTTATCTCTACTGCATGTACTGGCTTTTTGGGATCCTATTCTCTTTGGATATATACCTTGCTCAGCCTAAATGTAGTAGGAAGGGCCTTGGACTTTCCACAAAGCACAGTGCCTTACCCTCTCTTAGGATTAGATGGGGATGGGGTGGGAGGGTGTGTGGAGGAAATGGGAGGAGGGGAGGGAGTGGGAATATGGATTGGTGTTTTTATTTTAAATAATCTAATAATAAAAAAGAAAAGTCATATAAAACCACTCATTCCCTGTCACTCTCTGGAATCAATTTGTTCATTGTTCAGTAATTAACTAAGTAAAATTGTTTTATTAACCAAGTGTGTTAAGATAAGAAATAAAATTACATATATATATATATATATACAGAATATATATATATATATATATATATATATATATATATATATATATATTCTGTGTTTCTCCCATTGGTGATTACTAAATGAGACAGGTACTTGATCTAACACTTCAGTTGTGAAACTAATTCTGTGCTTTTCATTAATCTAATTAGGACCTCTTAGCACCTCAAGTAGGTGCTTACAAAACAGCATCATTTATAAAAACAACAATACCCAGATGTTAGTCCAGGGAAAAACGAATAAATATATTCAACACTTTTCAAAGGAGAATATGTATATTTTTATTTTCTGGAGAGCATTCAATAAATATTAATTGTAGTATTAATCTACAGTTTGTTGATGGTTCTGTGCATGAATCCTTTAATAAAGTTTGGATTTGGCTTATAAACATTGATGTGCACTTGAGATAAATATTCACTTGTAAATATGTAAGTACACACCTTCACAATCTAAAAATCCTCTTCAAGAACTGCTGAGATAAAAAAGATTCCCAATTTGAGGTTTTAACAAACAAAATAAAGAAAAACAAAATATATTAAGTGAGAAGCAAAGTGTAAGTACATTTCTAGTGCCCACTATGTAGCTATGGTTTGTGAATAAAATTGATTTAAAGGAGTCCATCCTGTACACCACTAGGAAACAAGAATAGAGTGGAGTCCAAATATTTCTACTTCCACCAGCTTGGCTTAACCCTAGGCTACCAACCATCTCTGATATGTTTTTCTTCTGATGTTTATGAGGGGTAATCTTAAATTGTATGATGAAGACAGAAGTATTTGTACTAGTGAAAGCATGGATGATGAAATTCATGAGTACGCACTGACCTTCAGAGTCAGCCGTAGTTGTTTCTTTCAACAATTTATTTTTAAATGTATCAACTCAATATATGGTGCTGTTTTGTTTTTTTTTTTCCTGCTTTTGGCTCCATTTTAATCCTTGCTTACCTTTCTCTGCAGGGGTCCCCACTTCTTGTAGTTTTTCATTCAGTTCCCTGATTCTGGCACCACTTGGTGATTTTCAACTCACCTGTGGAGATCTTGTCTGGTGGGACCTGGGATCTGAGGATCTTTAAGAATAGGGTGGACTACAGTTTAATGTTGTAGACAACCTTCCTTCAGCTCCAGTTTACTTTTAGACATGAATGAAACAAATAAAGCAGTGATCCGAGGAAGGTTGTTAGAGTTCAGAAAACATATGACCAGGAAAATGCGATCAGAAAAACTTGTAAATAAATGTAAATAAATGCCACTAAGCAAACACTACATACTTTCCCAGAACTTTCTCAGGACTGACGAATTTAACCACAATATCTTGGCCCATACTGTAGATTATATATGAGAAAACCTGAAAACAAGGCAGAAGGCCATATCCAGATTCAAGGCACACTGATGAGATTGGGTTCTGTAACTGCGTTCTGACATTCAATAAGGATAAACATATCTTATGAATTAGATGTAAATGTTTGTGACTGGAGGCATGAAATCACATCCAGGAACAAGCCAGAGAATAAATGCGCCTGAGGTAAAAAGCCCTCTACTTTTCATTTCCTGGAGCCTTTCTTGCAGTTCCCCAAGGCACTGTTCACCATGCATCTTTCTTCTGACCATGTTCCAACATGGGCATGTATGCCTGAGCAGCACGTATGTGCAGTGCCTGCATAGGCCAGAAGTGGAGGTCAGATTGAAGGGTAGTAGAGTTAGTTACAGATGGTTGTCAGCTGCCGTGCGGGTGCTGGGAAATGAATCCTGGTCTGTAGAAAGAGCAACAAGTACCCTCGACCACTGATCCATCTCTAGCCCCCATAGTAAACAATTATTTTTAGTCTCTTAAGACATGGTTAGTAGTTTAAGTTATCAGAGTCTTCAACATGTGTATGCAGCAGATGACTGAAAGATCTTGATGCCTAAGGGACGTTTCAGCGATTTGCAAACTTAAGCTCACATAACTCATGTGCATCTAGTGGCTTGGAGTTTCCTCTTCTTGATCCTTTTACAATTAATGTCAGTTCTAGCCTTCTTTTTACTCCCCATCCTACTCAGAAGTCTCTCTTTAGGACTTCCTAAGAGTGTGGTAGTGGTCAGGGATAACAAAGGAAACATGAAGAGAGCTAAAAAGTAATTTCCAGGAAAAGACTAAAGAAACCCTATCATTTGATAATCCCCGCTATCATGTCACCTCGCCAAGTGCCCAAGAATATGTTTCTGTTGCAGTGTCATGGTGCCACAAACTCCATTTTTCCTCCACTAGTCAAATTTCAGAAACCTTTGTTTCATTCGATTCACGTAGAATCTTTATTCTAGACTTGATGTTTATAAGTTTGGATCAAAGAGCAAGCTTATTTCCTATGAACAAAATCTGTTTGGGAAGTGGCTTGTCTTGGCTTCTTTTCCTGTTTCTGTAATAAAATTCCCTGGGGAAAAAAAAGGAACCTCAGGGAGGAAGGGTTTATTTGGGGTTGCATTTTAAGGCTATTGCCCATTCTGGTGGAGGAATAAAAGCAGCAGGAACTTGTGAAGGTGATCATCACTCACATTACATCACAATCGGGAACCAAGCTTGGTGGATGCTCATTTTCTTCATTTCATGCAGTCCAGGATACCCAGATATGGAAGTCACTCCACAGTTATTATGACTCTTCTCACATCAGCTAAGCTGATCAAGATAACCCCACCCACACTAGCGAGTCTCACAGTTGATTCTAGTGCCCAGGAAGTTACTAGTTATCACTAGCCATGGCATATACTATACATGCCCTATATGTATTACTTTTCTTCTGGGAACAGTGGAGTAGGAGAAGCAGTTTTGTTAAGGACACTGATGACACAAAAATGTTATTTACTTAGCATGGCTTTGCAAGTTCATTATGAATGTGATTAAAGCAAACATTCTGAAAGAATTACATTTTTAAAATTTTATTTATTTGTTTGTTTATTTTTTGTTTTGTTTTTTTGAGACTGGATTTCTCTGTAGCTTTGGAGCCTATTCTGGAACTAGCTCTTGTAGACCAGGCTGGCCTTGAACTCACAGAGATATGTCTGCCTTTGTCTCCTGAGCACTGGAATTAAAGGCATGCACTGCCACTGCCCCACAAAATTACAGAATTTTAGTCAATTTATTTTCATTAATATTCCAGGTGGTATTAGCCATAAAATTCCTACCTTGTGACTCCTTTGAAATTAGAAACATTATTCAGAAAAATAATAGCATTGAAAAACTATTTTTTATTCTATTTCCTTTCCTCTCTAAAATGTGAAATAGATTAGTCAATTTTGCAAAGAAAGATATTAAAACTCCATTAAAGCACAGACTGCTAATTTATTACTAAGTGTATATCTTATGGGACACCTGTTATTTTAAACTGTTCTGCTGCTTTTAATGATTGCTATATAAATGTTAATTTCTGCTGTTTCCAATATTTGATTTTTTAAAAGAATTTTTGTTTCTTTAAGGGCTTAATTATTTTTATTTTTGGGTATGTGTGTTTGTCTGCAGGGTATGACACCACACTTCATCTCCATGGGCTTATTTATTTTTATTTTTGTGTATGTATGTTTGTCTGCAGGGTATGACACCACACCTCATCTCCATGGGCTTATTTATTTGTGTGTGTGTATGTGTGTCTGTCTGCAGGGTATGACACCACACCTCATCTCCATGGGCACTGAGGAAAAGATTTAGTGCTTTTTTACTTAAACATCATATTTTATTTTCTCTGAATTCTGTTAAATCAGTCTTTGGCATTATCTATAGCAACTAATATCTAGTTTGTGTTTTTCATTAAATTAAATATGTCAGCTATAAATAAATAGACCAGGCATTTGAGATTTTCTGGGTAGGAGATATAAAATTCGTCTCTGATAAACATGCAGAATCATCATAGTGACCGTGAATATGGCCCATAATGACAGTGAATGTGTCCACATGGAAGGCAAACAAGTCAGGTAGCCTTCCTCAGACACTTTGAAATACTTTGGATAATGAGTTTTTCTTCCCCAATGAATCACTTTTCCAGAAGAAACAGTTGAAATCCAATAAGATCAGTGCAGAATGCCACAAGGTGACCTAGCGGTGGTGTTTTTCCTCAGTCAAAGGCTCATGTCTTCCAGACTGCAGTATTTCTCCAAAGGCAGGAGTATCGTCTTTGTTGACAGGGAAGGCAGAGGATGATGGAAATAAGAATTGCCCTGTGTAGACAACCCATTCCCCGTCACAGTTGGTTTTATTTTTCCTTAGAACCCTCAGAGGTTTGCTTTGCTTGACCAGCCACCCCAATGCCTAGAATTTGCTTTTGAGAATGTCAGCTAATATTTCTTAAACATAAACTTTTGGCTGAAATAGTTGTAAATTTAAGTTTATTAAACATTTACATTCTTAACTATGGCCCTCAGGGTACTTTAAACTCAACAGTTGGACTTCAGGTTTACTTTCTTATGCCCCCAAACTATACAGTATGAAGTAAATGGAAGCTAATTATGTAAGATAAACTTTCCAAACCCTGTCTCAGATTTCTGCTGGACAATAGAGAACATTACACAGTGTCCATACGATGAGACGTACTAGACATACATTGCATTTCCAGAAACTTTAAACAGTAGCACTGCTGAATAAGAGTGTAGTACTCATTCTATATGGTGTGAGATGCAAATATATGGAAACCTAATTAGAGACGAAGGTAAGACATTAAAGAATAGTTAAATGACCCAAGGGACAGCATAACATAGAGTATTAGGTAATTATTCCAAGAACTTGTGTGAGGACTGTCTGTGCTGACTAGAATATTTCCTATGGTATACATTTGGGGGAAAACATAAACCAATTACAGTATACTTTGAGAACCTTTGTCTGAGAGGCAGCACTAAGTCAAATTAAGTCTTGTGGATATAGCTTCAGTGTATTTGTTTTGAGAAAATATTGAACATATATTTGTTCACACAGTTCAATTTTCTTGAAAACTCTCCCAGACTAGTGTCATACTGAAGGAATAGAATATTATATATTCATTTTACATATAATAACAATAAAAGAAGAGATTTAAATTTAGGAAGGTTTTGCTTTCCAGAACTGCCTGGTTTAATAGCCATTTAACCATTTAACTATTATAACCATTTAATAATCAAAAGTTTTCCTGAAACATATGCTAAAATTAGTTGCATTCGGCTGAGTGATGTGTATTGGAAAGTCATAAATAATCTATTCAGTAGTAAAAATGAAACTCTCTTGTGTTGGAACAACAATCTTAAATTGCATACAGCTCTAATCAAATAAGAATTCACGCTGCATTTTTATCTTCCTGTTTGCAGAGTATGGAGTGACTTGATTTCTTTTTCCCTTGCTTTCCTGGCAAGGATTTCACACCTATCTCAATCTCCTTGGTTCAGATGTGTGCCACTAGGGGCGCTGTCCTCAAATCTGGCCGAATTTGATTTGTAATGTCTACTCTGCTACCTCTCAGAGGGCGGTGTCTGGAAGCAGATCTATTTTAGTTGTTCCTCCTGGCACTCTATAGCAGTCTGTTCATTAGCAGCTTTCCCTCCTAATCAAAATTGCCTCAGAATGTCTCCCACAAAGGACCATCTTTCAGCATCCATCAAACTCTCATGTGTTGGGGGGCGGGGGCGGGGCCTCATCCCTTCGACTGAGGATTAACCTTTCAGTCCATAATCGTTGAGACCCATGGGTGTAAAACTGAGAGATACAGACAGTCAACTTCATCAAATAAAGCTTATGAAGATACTCAGCTCGTGATTTTCTTTTGAAGATGAAATGGATTATTGTAATGCAATGTACTTAGAATCAAAGTTGGCATAGAGAAACACAATATAATTATAAATTATTTTGATTTTATGTAAAAGCTGAGTTGTATCATTCTTCATTGTTAATGAAATCTAAAAATATATAATGAGTCATAAGAATTTGATATGTATTGATACATTTCATTGAACACTGATTCACAGCATCAGCAGAAATCTGTGAAAGAAGGCTGTGTCTGGGAAGATATTTTAGTCACTGTTTGCACTGGGTTAAGTGTTTAAATAAAGCAACTGATAACTGTAACAAATTCAAATCGTTGTTCCTATTTTAAATCAAGACAGGTTATTAACAGAAATGAATAAAAAAAAACAGGACCTTGCTCTTTTTCTGTTGAAAAGATAATAATATGAAACACTGTTTTATAGAATATTTTATTATGAAGTTTAAATTTATTAGGCAAAAGGAAACACCCCAAAAAGTGACATTGATTTTCCCTTGGACCCCTTTTTCTTATTGTGGATTTTAGCAATCATCAAAAGAGAATGTTCAGTACTAATACTTTAAATAGTATGATGTGGAAGTTGCATTTGTCTTGAGAAATTATTGCTTGACATAAATTCCTGCCTGGCAATCAATTGAAGATGAAGTGCCCATGTCCATAAAATTGCAGAGTAAGGAAATATCACACACCAAATTATGAGAAAGAGAGAAGTGAAGAGAGGGAAGGAAAGAAAAGAGAATGAGGAAGGAGGAAGACAGAGAGAGAAAAGAGAGGAAGGGCTTGTGGCGAGGAAAAGGGGAGAGAGACATATATTTGATTGTAAATAAAGGACATCCACATTTCCATTTTAATACATATCCTCTTTATCGTCTAGAATCATCTAGAAATTAGATTAATCTACACTCAAATGCTCTTGAAAATTTAGCTTCTGTGTCTTTTACAATTTACTTTGAATGAATTTAATCAGATTATCAGACCAAATTTCTGCTTAAGACCTGCCAAAATCAGTTACCCTGAGGATAGTTTAATTTTGACTGAAACCCACAAGCCTCAGGATGTTTCATATAGAAATTTAGAGATATTTCTAGACAAGTGGGAAATACGGTGTTTTGATAGGTTGGAGGAACCCAAGGGGGAAAGCAAGAGAGTACAGGAGTCCTGGCGAAGATTGAAAGAGTTCCTCTGAGAGATTATTTTCCAAGACACAACACATTTTGCACCTTCTCTGTGGTCCCTGACAGCAGTGCATACTTCTGCTATTGAATCACTGTGGTATTTGTGACTCTGGACATGCCACACATTCTCTAGGAGGACAATTAAAGATTACCTCTTTCTCCTTGTGTTGCTGTTCAGCTCTCTCTTATTCTAGTTTACCTTGTAAGCAAAATTTCATTATATTTTAGACTATTGGTCAAAGGGCTAATGCAAATAGAAAATTTCAAGCAAATTTAATATTTTTTAAACTTAAAATCCTGTTGGTCTATCAAACTTTGTGCTTAACACAGGCTTTGTATATTCTAGAGTAGACCCATCAGAACTGGAACGGTTCTTTTGTTCCCACAGGTTGCAAATATGAAATTTCATAGGATTGTATTAAGAGATAAAAAAATGCTATAGTGTGAGGTCTGACCAGATTTTTTAAAAAAAAAAAAAAAGGCTAAGTGTTTCTATCAAATGAATTTCCCAGAAAACAAAATATCTTTGTTTGCTAATTTTCTCGTGGAGAACTTTTTTCCAGTGTATTTTTGAACTTCAGGTTTTCTTGTCCCAGGAGTCTCCTTGAAAAAGCATTGTTACATCTTGAGGTCTCCTTCAGTTAGTTGAGAGAATGGCTGGCTCACCACATGGAAAGTCTCATTAGATGGAAGATATGAGTTTGTCTTCCTTAATGAAGAGGATAGCCTTGTGGGCATTTGGAAAACGGGGGTCTAGAGTATTGTACAGTAGGAGCCTGCACTAAGGATCCAGAGGTGGTGCAAAAGACACACAGTCAAAACAGAAAATGAAGCCAAAGAAAAATCTGAAACAACACATAAATTTAAAACAGTTGAAAAACTAAAATATTTAAGAGGAAAAACTAATAGATACCATGGAAGGCAAAAAAAAAAATTAGTTGTATTACTTTGGTTCAGATTTCTCAGAAATTACTTTCTTGATCTTAATTTCATAGCTCAAAAAATATTTGTTTAAATATAAAGAAAGCACTAGAATTGTCATTTTTTTATCTGAAACATTTTATAGCATTTTAATAAACTTTCAAGTTTAGCACTTTTAGAAGTATTACAAAGTTTGTATAAGATGGAGTTATTTTTAAATTTTTATTTACTTGTTTGTTTATTAAATACCAATCCCAGTTCCCCCTCTCTCCTCTCTTTCTGCTTCTCCCCCTTCCCCTCACCCTACCCCATTTTTTCCTCAGAGAGGTTAAGGATTCCCCTGGAAGTAAACTAAGTTTGTCCCATCACCTCATTGAGACAGGACCAACTCTCCACCCCACCCCGGGTCCTCGGCAAAGTCTGTCTCCATAGAAAATGGACTCCACAAAGTCAGTTTATGCATTAGAGTTAGATCTTGGTCCCACTGCCAGTGGCCCCACATACTCCCCAAGCTACACCATTGTCACTGTATTCAGGGGATCTAGTTCAGTCCTTTGCAGGTTTCCCATTTGTCAGTCCAGAGTCAGTGATCTTCCTCTAGTTCTAGTCATCTGATTCTGTGAGTTTCCCCATCATGGTCTTGACCCCTTTGTTCATATTATAGTTCTTTCCTCTCTTTGCCCGGAGCTCTGCCAGTGGCTAGTTATGCATCTTTGCATCTGCTTCCCTCTGGTTCTGGACGAGGGTTCTAGCTTCTCTGGGGTTGTGGACTATAGGCTGGCTATCCTCTGCTTTATGTCTGGTATCCATTTAAAAGTTAGTACATACTGTATTTGTCTTTCTGGGTCTGGGTAACCTCTCTCAGGATGTTTTTTCTAATTCCATACATTTGTCTACAACTTTCAAGATGTCATTGTTTTTTACTGCCAAATAGTATTTCATTGTATAGATGTATCACATTTTCTTTATTCATTCTTTGATTGAGGGACAGTTAGGTTGTTTCCAGGTTCTGGAGTTATTTTCTTAGATCTTATTGTTCATTTTTATTTTCAAATTTTTTTTGATATTATAATTTAATAACAAGATTTTTCCTTTCCTTTGCAACTTCCAAGTCCTCCCATATACCCTTCACTGCTCTCCTTCAAATCCACGGCCGCTTTTTCCATTAATTGTTGCTACATGAGGATATGTGTATATAGACACATACATATTCCCATATTGTGCCCCTATAATGTTACTTGTGTGTATATTTTCATGTCTGATCATTTGACACTGGAAAGTTAACTACTGTTCTCTTCCCTGGGGAAGACCACCTCTCTTACTCCCAGCCTTCCTCATAGCCTTTGGTTCCCTGTGTAGGGTTGAGGTCTGGCAGACTTTCCTCTATTCAGTAATGGCATGTCCATTGGTGTCCTCCTGATTCACCTCACATTTTAGTGGTCATGTTGGTGATATTTTACAGGTACGGCTTCGAATGTTGCTAGGAAACACAATCTCCCAGAAAATGCTGATCCTATGGCTCTTACAACCTTTCTGCCTATTTTGCTGCCCCCTGAGCCTTGAATGAGGGAGTGTTTTGCGCATGTGTTCATTGGTACTGGTCTCCACATCTATGTATTTTGATTGGATGTGTTTTCCACCAGTGGTTTCAAGACGAAGCATTCCTATGATATGAACATGATATATTGATCACAATTAATGAAACATGACTATTATACTCTCTGCTTTATGACCCCCTCAACCTCTTATTATTGATGATCTTGTTCTGAGATGTCATTTATAGTATCGCATTTCAATCAGTAGTTGTGTCTCTAAGCTATACTTGGTACTAAAAGTTTCTCAGATTTTGTTTATGTCTGAGGACCTTGATCTATCTGAGGCTTACTGATAAATTTCTCAGTAAATAAGCCCCGATTAGAATTTTCCTGACATGTTTCACATGTCTAGATTGGAGTTTTGTACTGGGCAAGAAATACTTCTCTAAAAGTACTGAGTTTCTTTCTCCTACATTCATTAGTCTTTGGAAGGAAACCAGGCGAGAAAGAGGAAAGTTATGCTCCACGCCCCAGAACAGAAGGCATACATATGGAGCTTTGAATTCTTTGTCTAAGATATTTGCCTACTCTCTGTGCATGTGGCTAATCATTTACTTACTCAAGATAGACTGGGGAATAGTTTTTTTTTTTTTTAATCCACTATAATTTTACCTGTGTGTTCAACTTGTTCCAGCTTTCACCTCTGGATGCCCTTACACGTCAACTACAGCCCTTTGAAATTCACCTTGATGCATTGCTGTTCTTTATTTGTAGTGCTCTTTATGCTTTCTTGTAATAAGATGCTTTAGGCCTATCCTGCAGGTTACTGTCTGTCAACTTCTTGAATCAATCATGATTCCCATTTCCCTAAGGATTCCCATCTCCTTTTGTAGGAGAGACATGTTAAAAACTGAAATCTGAATGTAGAAATGCTCATTGCATCCAAGATGTCTTTGGTTCCAGATCTACTAAGCCAGAATAGTAAAGTCATATACTTGCTTGGATCTTCCTTAAAATTGATATCATTGTGTCACGGTGTATATATATGTATACATATATATATACATATATATATATATATATATATACACACACATATATGTTGTGTGTATGTTTCTCTTTATAAAATCCAAATATTTCATCTCTCTTATTACAGAAAATAACATTTTTTGGAATTGGAAATTGAGAGAATATATGACTAATAAAGTGAGAGGCAACTGGCTTTTGTGTGTCGATCATATATCCAGAAAGTATGCTGTACTTTCTTCTTAGTATTTTCTATAAAGGTAATAAATAATTCATGAATAAATAGGATTTTATGTACCTTTTAAATATTTATGTTGTAGACACTTTTCTTGTCTTATTGCACTAGCTATATTCATGTGGGAATAGCATCTGCTTTTTCCCTCACCGTGATTTTAGCTATAGATTTTTAGATGTTCATCATCATTTAAACAGGCATTTACTTCCTCTGTTCCTTGTTTATTCAGTTTTCTTCATGACTGAACAATGAGTTTTTCAGGTGCTTTATCTTTGGGATCAGTTGCTATTTGTAAGATTTTCTTCTTTCAATGTGGTAGTCTCAAATGCTGAATACACTTCTTTTACACTGAAAATGCTACTTGTTGCTTCTGTATATTTTTGTCATAAATTGATGAGTTCTACTTGTAAATGTTTATTGAAGATTTTTCTTCTATCTTCTTAAAATGCAGTAGGATATAATTTTATTTACCCCCATAGTTTTCTTAGTTTTTGCATTGAAGTATTTCTTGTTGCAATGAATGAGTGATCAACTTCCCTCTGCTTGGCTTTTCTTCAGAAAGATGTACGTAAGATGTGTATGATATTTTTCTGTCTGTGAAACCTTTACTTATGGATGATGATTTTATTAAAGAATATTAATAATTCAACTATACTCTAGATACTTGATTGAAGGTATTATCTGTCACTCATACCACTATTAAGTTGCTTTTAATTCTCTCGAAAGTATAAAATGTTGAACCACTTCTAACTGATCTTAGTAATAAAAACTCAGAGACAGATATTAGGGGTTGAAAAGTGAAAGATCAGAGAAGCAGAGCAGCCAGCCACTAGTTAACTTCTTCAAAACTCTCAGACTAAATTGCATATCCTGTCTCTCTACAAGTCCTCAGAGTTAATGCTGTCTCTAGGAAACCTCAAACTGAATCCTGAGCTCCTGTCTCTTCCCGCCTAAATAGTCCTCTCTCTGCCCAGTCATATTACTTCCAGTCTCCACCTCCCTAGTGCTGGGATTAAAGATGTGAGCCACCCAACGGCTTGGCTCTGTTTCTCTTTTAGTTTGTATATTATGCTTTAATTAGTAAATCATTTTTAGAAAATAATTAACACATTGATTTCATATAATAATTTCTTAAAAATTATAAATTATATAAAAACTTTATTATAAAAAGCATTAAAAATTTCAATCCATCATTGGTGCAGGAGAATTGTCTGTATTCTGTCAATCATGTTATAAATAAACGCTGATTGGCCAGCCAGAAAATATAGGTGGGAAAACCAGACAGGAAGTAGAAATGATGTAATGAGAACAGGAGGAATCTGGGAAGGAGATAGCTGATTTCCTCCCATTCCTGCCCAGACCACCGAAGCAGCAGGATGTGATCTACCCCACTGAAAAAAGGTATTGAGCCACATGGCTAACATAGATCAGAAAAATGGGTTAATCTAGATATGAGAGTTAGCCAGTGAGAGGCTAGAGCTAATGGGCCAATCAGCTTATAATTTATAGAGACCTATGTGTGATTTTTCTCTGGGGCTAAACAGCTGGGGGGACCTGGTGGGAGGACAAAAAACACAAACAAGCAGGCCCGGCCCCACTCATGTTACACATCATACAACAAAATTAAGCACACTCAAGATTATACAAATCAACGTATTTTTTCTAAGCTCGAGTAGCAATTCAAAATCAAAGTTATGGAGCTTCATCTTTTATACTTTGACTATCATATATATTTTTATGTCTTTATTCACTACCAAAACTGAAATCTCTATAACAAGGTTAGAACTAAAACAACTAGCTTTGTACCTCTGACATAATTTGTGTCCCTTGCCTGCAACCAGCCTTTCCTTTTCCCCTAATGCATAACATTTCTTCTTCTTTTTTCTCCCTTTTTTCCAGTTTATACATGCATATTTGTTTACATATATTTATGTTAACAGATAAATTCTGATTATGAGAAAGAACAAGTATTCTCTTTTCTTTCTCAGATTCTCTCACCACATAATAATTTACTTGCTTAATGAATAAATCCACTGTATATTTACTATTTACTTGAAATAGTTTCCAGTGGGGAACAGGTGTTCACAATTTCCCCCTTTTCAGGTGTTCAAAGTATCTTATTATTAGATCATCTTCCTCGGAGTGAAAGCAGCTGTAGTCTACTCTGGAGTATTCATACGCAAAGGTTCTATTCTGAATTTTACTATAAAAGGTTCACATTTCGGGGCTGAAGAGATGGCTTAGTGGTTAAGAGCATTGCCTGCTCTTCCAAAGGTCCTGAGTTCAATTCCCAGCAACCACATGGTGGCTCACAACCATCTGTAGTGTGATCTGGCGCCCTCTTCTGGCCTGCAGGCACACATGGAGGCAGAATATTGTATACATAATAAATAAATAAATATTTTAAAAAAGGTTCACATTTCAAAAAATATTGATCCTTTTGTTCCAGCTAATCTTGAAAATAATAGGAAATATATCTACAAGGAAATAATGCAAATGATAACAATCATAGTTTTGCATGTACAATGATGGACTTGAGCATTAGGAATCAGTTGGTTTGCAGTGTCATTATAACATACACTCTCAGTAACTGGTTCATTGGTGGTAAATGTATTTTGACTATCAGAATCTTTGCCACATCATGTATGAAGAAATAACATTGTTTATAAAATAAAATTCACATAATTTTGTGCTGCATAAATCATTCAGTCTGTAGAACGTTTGCCCTCTGAAAAAGCATGAAGACATAAATTCTGATGTCAGCACTCACGTATAAAGCTAGGCACAGTTTAATCCCAGGTCTGGGTAAGGGAAGACAGGAAAATCTGTGGGATTTACTAGCTACCTACTCTACCAGAATCTCTGACATTCGTGAATAAGTGAGACTTAGTCTTAACTAATAGGATGGAGTTGGGTGACCAAGAGGACACCCAATGTTGTCCACCTCTAGCCTTCATGTCCACATGCAACAGGTGCAGATGCAGATGAACACGAACATGTACATACACAACACACATGCAACAAATCCAAAAATGTCTGGTTTGGCACAATGGTAGAAATAAATGTTCAGAACTGCAAAAGCTGAAGGATCAATTTTCTGGAAAATAAAAAGTCATGGGAACACTTGTAGTGTGTTTCAGAACTGTTTCATGGTTGCCCATTGCGATCACATTAAAGTTCATTATTTAAAGTATTATTTCCCGATTTGACAATGAAAGGTAAGACAACTCAAGAGATGTCTTTCCTCCTCAGGGTTTCCCAAACTGTTGGGAGTAAAATACTCAGCTGTAGTGTAGGCAGTGGTTCCCTTACATCTTTCTTTCCCCCACATGACAAAGGGTTGATTGACTAATGTTCTCAACATATCCATAGTTTAGCATCTATTTGTTGCAAAATTGATCTTAATGACTAAATTGCTTCTTCCTAATTTTGATAGTTGTAATATTGGACTTTCTCTGCCTTCTTTCTCCTGTAATTTTTACTCTATGCTGACAATGGATACATTTTAATCTCTGACAATCATTAATGAGATTTCAACATTTTGATTAATAAGCAATTAAAATTTAGAAATTTAGGGATATTGGATTGCTTTGTGCCTTTGTTTTCATGTACCTTTGCATGTCAAGAAGCAACCTTCTGTACTTCATCGCTACTTGTGAGGGAACTTTCTAGAAGTGGAGGGGACCACTGAGGCAATGTTATTAAGTACTACTCATATCAGCGTAATTCTCCATCTTGTTTGGTGAAAGGTTTTGGCTTGGAATGAGTAGACACCACCCTTTTTCCGAGAGTTGCAGTACAGAGCATTGTAACTGCCACATTTTACTGTTAATTTCAACACATTAGAAAACTTTAAAAGAAAATTTGGAGTCCTTACCTTCAAATCCCAAATCTCTCCCTTGATGTAAAATTATCCCTCCTCTTTTCAAAGATTATAGAATCACCTTCCAGTGACCAGATCAAAAGCTGAGGAACAAACAATCCATGTTAACCATGAGGTGCAGGGTTAAATTTTTCTTTCCACTGATAAATCCCACCCCGGAACAGATTTCAGCAAGGCAGCTCACAAAGCTCGCGGGTGAACTACACAGGCCATGTGGGTGCCGAGCTCAGAGCCGGAAAGCAAACAGCTGCTGTAGCCTGATTTGAGTTAAAATAGTGTGAGTGTTTAGTCTGGCGCACGGCTTCGGGGGAGATTGGCAGCTGGGTCAAACAAAGTCCTTCCGTTGGCTCCCTTCCCAGGCTGCTCTGCTAGTATTTAGTGGGTCCTAGTGCTCTGCAGGGCCCTTTTCTCAGGCAAAATCCTAACATCTGACCGCACCCTATTTGCTATTTCAAAAAAAGAAAAAGAAAAAAAAGGGGGGGGGGATATAGCTGTTTCTGCTTCTTTCGTTCTAAGATAAATTCTCCTGGAGACAACCTCTCCCACTAATTGTGTGTTAGCCATGCATTTTTATCTTGAGAGCTGACGCACTGGGCTCTCAACTGATGTGGAAAGCAGCCTGTTACAGTGCGGGATTCATAAAAGGGCCTCTATGGTGTGAGAAAGAATATCTGTGTGCTTAGGCAGGAAACTTTTTGATCTACAGAAAAGCCAGAAGACCTCTAGGTAAGGTTCCTGGGTCAGATATACTTTGGGGTGGGGGGCGGGGGAGCTAAGTTTGACAGTGAAATTTTCCCCTACAAAGGATGCCAGTTTAAAGGGTGTGTGCCCACTTCTGTGGAAGTTGAAATGTACGGAAGACTGTTTAGTTGTTTTTGTTCACTGATTTAAAACTTAAATCAGAATGCTGTAGCTCGTCTTTCGACGTTTTGCTTTTCTGTTGTTGAACCGGTCGCAAAAGATATGGTTTGATTACAGAGCGAAATCTTTGCGAACTGACACAGAAAGAAAATGGTTTCTTAGGATGGAAGTTGACAAGTTTTACAGAGAAATTGTATGAACACGAGAGGACAGGGACAGGGCAATGGATTAGACTAACATGGGTTTGATTATCCAAAAAAGAAATAAAAAGTTGAATGTTGCTTTGGAAGGAATATTAAGTAAGTTGTCTTTGTCTCTTACTTTTTAATTTTAGTCGCTGATTTAGCCTGTTGGGTCACATTTTTGAGAGTGCTGAAGGCTGCCATGAATCCTTAATGAGGTCCCTTTGCACATGATTTTGGCCAAGTGCCAAAATCAACTTCCCAGCGGCGAGCTTTCTCTCAAAGAACCTGGAGCGATTTTTTTTTTTATTAGAAATCATGTTTGAAAGCTGCCACAACCAGTTGTATAGGCATGTCAAAAATGACTTTATACAGTAAATATGAAATAAGCCTTCAATTTTTTTTTCTCGTAGTGTCGCTGTGGAGTCTTTGCCTGTTGCCATCTAAACCACACTAGAATAAGAATAATCTGAAATAAGAAATTTAAGGACTTATTTTTTTCCTTCAGCACACCAGCATAGGGGTGATCGTCCCCCTGAGCAGTATAAACTATGGAGAGATTCTTCAAAACTCACTGGGACAAATAACAGATGAATTCATAAACCTGTTCTTCTCTGTGAGCAGCAGCCGGTTAACAGTAAGTAATAGTTTTCTTGAAGTTTTGTGCCTGCGATTAAGCCTAACATTGACTTAAGTGGGGTCTTTGTGTATGTCAAAATGCCTTGGTGTTTAGGATCTGTTGTTTTAATATGTGTTATACAATTTTAAATGATTAAGTGATACCTTGATGATTTTAACAAACCTTTTCATAGAAATGTTTGGAATGTAGACATGTCTGAATGATGAAACAATTGCATTTAATTGCTTTCCTGTAAGATAAAGGGTGAGTTTTCATGAAAGAAGGTGAGAAGCTCAAAGACACACATACTTTTTGAGCAGCTTTTAGATTTTACTTTTCTACACCTGAATTCTGTCACTTGAGCAGATATGTAATTTATATCATAAGGGTTTTTGGTGTTACATTCACAAGTTGCGATGAAATAGCCTAGTATTAGTTAGTAACAATATTAGATTATTTTTTAGTGATTTTAAGCAGTATGTTAAGACATTAAAAGCACCTAGTCTGCAAAGCACTTTAGTGCAAAGCAGAGGAAACTCAGTGTCTGTGCTGTTTAAAGAAATCTTTGTGCCACCCCCTACAACATGATTCTTCCTCTTGTACTATAGTAACCTAATGTTTGATCTTAGTTACGCTCTTGTATTTTCTGTGTGCTATATCAATGAGAATCAAATAAATTGTCAGTTTGTAGAGTGAGAACTATGAATTAGAAACATAAATTAGAACTCTCTTAATTGCTACACCTACCTTACATGTAGCTATGCCAATTTCTTCTTGACACAATATAGCACATTATTCATTTGAATTGCCCAACCAACTGAAATTAAATTTGATTTTTAAGATCTGATTGCCTTTGGATAGTTTGTTTGTATTTTTCCATTGTGATTGTTGACTTCATATACATGTTACTGTTAGTTGACCTGAGGGCTAGGGTGCATTAAATGATCATATCAGTTAGCAATAAAATTTATGGAAATTATGAGTTTCAAGAAATTTATCTGGTAAGTTCTTTTGGTCCATGAGTTCATATCTGAAACAATATTTAACAAAACACTTTTCTGTAATAATAAGAAATTACTGTTGTTGGATGTCAATTTTTTTTATTAAAACAATCATTAAATTAAATTTGCTACCATTAAACAGATGCAGAGAAAATAACACTCACTGCCTTGTTTGGTTGGCTGTAGAACCCCTTTTATTTATTTATTTATTTATTTATTTATTTTTGTTTCCTAATTTCTAATTTTAACTCCCATTCTATTTTTAATTATCATAGTTTTACAAAGTATCTGAAATTTGCAGACTAATTCTCTAAAATTTGTGAGATATATTTTGACTGACAGTTGTAAAGATTTTTGTTACTGTGAAATAAGGACCATAGCAACATAAATACATTCAGAGATAGAACTCTTAAGGCGTGCAGGTAGATAGAGTGTTTAAGTTCAGAAGGTGGATAATCACATACTGGACAATTGGTAAATATTTTTGAGTTGCAGGAGAAATTTGAAGTTGAATTGAGAGCAATTGAATTATGTACCTCACTGCAGTAGTTAAACATTTACTTTCGCTTGCTGTACCAATGAGCTGTTAGCTGAGTTAGTTGAGTCTATTGTGTAGGCTTTCAGACACAATTATTAACTATCGCTACTAACATTTTTAAAATAGTATCTGGAGATACAATTACTTTGAAAAGGAAAATATTTCTGTTTTGCATTTACTGTATTTTGGACTAATAGCTTGAAAAGGTTTCATTATTTGTTCTTTTGGACAGACGTAAGTCCAGTCCCACCTCACAATGTAGAAACTTCAGAGAAATAAAATCTATTTGTAATTTTTCATTTAAAGGATGGTCTTTAACGCATTTTAGTAAGAAATGATTTTGTGTGTGTGTTTCAATTATACAACAATCACACAAAATTCATTTTTTCCTAACTAAAAGAGACATCAAATAATTATCTGCCAACTTTGACTCTTTACTGGAATGCACATGTGGGCACATTTTCAACTGCAATTTTTACTGTGTGAGAAGCCTTAACAACAGGGCATTTTAGGTGAACATTTCATCATTGCCATGAAGTGCGTTGGCCTGAATGGTCTACATTCCAGTAATGAGATAAGCACATTGCTACAGTAGATTGAATGGCATTATTGAGTCTTGGCACCACCTAAGTGACCTCAGTCATAAAAGATTAGTTACAGGCAAGAGGATTTGGAATTAGAATAGCAAAAGTAGATAAGAAATGCATGTGAAGACATCGGCCTTCCTTGCACTGGGGAAAGGATGTGCTGAAATAAAAGGCCATACATTTTATGCAAAATTTTGTGGCATTATTTTTGTGAGTTATTCATATAATAAATCTTGAAACTCTAATATGCTCGTTGTTGCTTGCACTTGATTTTCAGATTTCTCTGTAGATGTAACTGCAACATTTTTTTATTCAGCAGATGAATACTTACTGTATTTTTAGGTAACCAAAATATAATTATAAATTTGATCACCAAATAACTTTTGAATGTTTTCATTGAATTCTAATATTAAGAACATAGAATTATGATCTCTGATTTTAAGTCTTTTTCAAGTAAAAAAAAAACGGTTGATTTGCAGTTGTTTCCATTTTCTCTTATGGATTTAATTATTTAGGTATTGTTAACTAAATCTTGCTATTTGATGTCTTTTTAAAGAATAGTGTTGGGTTCCTTTTCCCAAGCAGCCTGGCCTATTATTGTAGAGTTAAACAAAGATGAGTTGTGTTTGGTTCTATAATCTTCACTTAAACATCAAGGTAACAGTTGGCTAAAGTATTTTTTAGGATAAATATTTTTCTTAAAAAAATCTGTAAAGCACTTTTCCAAGTTGTAGGCTGCACTTATTTGTGTGCTCAGGGGCTATCCTCCGGCACTGCTGCCCGTGTGCTGACACATCTGTCCTGTAAACTGTCTTCTGCAATATCTTGCCTCATCCTACATTTGATTCGGTTCCAGAATAAGTCTACATTTTGTTTTAAGATTGATTTTCTTACTGGAAATTAGCCAATACGTGATTTAGCATAAAAGAGTCCATCAAATCTGTTCCTTTGGATAGTCTAATGCACTGAGTTGTTTTGTACACATTATGGTCAATGGCAGGTTGGTGGAGTAAAGTTTAACAAGTGATTATTACCCCATTTTAAAGAGTTATTAATTTTTGGAAACTCTAGAATGCCATCGTTTTCTTAAAATGGAAACGTTTGCTGACCCATCAGTGTTCCAGGTTGTTACTGCTGTGACACAATACCTGGCCTTTAGTACTTTGGGCCTCACCAGTTTCGCCAGTTCCTTTATTTATTTATTTATCTATTTATTTATTTATTTATTTTTGGTTTTGTGAGACAGGGTTTCTCTGTGGTTTTGGAGCCTGTCCTGGAACTAACCCTGTAGACCAGGCTGGTCTCAAACTCACAGATAAGAAGTGAGTGTAAGGGGCAAAAATGCACCTGAAATATTTTCACATTTTTCTTAGAAATTTTCTTCAGTTTCACTCTTGAAGAAATTTTGATAGCAGTGATGGCCTTACTGGAAAATCTATATATGTTTAAGGTGAATGAACTTGGGTTTGGTTTTCAGATTTTAATAGAAAGAACAAGTGAAATTTTTGGCAAGATATACTTCAATATCAGTATTTGCAACATGCAATTACTTAGCAGACTACAAACCAGAGAGAGAAATACAGGGAGCTCTGAATAGACCATGCTGGCAAAGGGGGGATGCTAGTACAGTCTGTGGTATCCATGCTGTTCTAGGTCTTGGCCTCCATAGCCATCTCCCTGTTTAAATCCCGGTCTTGCTTCAAATCCCGTCAACACTAAATCTCAGTTATACTTCAGAGAAAGCAGAGTCACTGCAGGACACACTCATTCTGGTATACTGACCTCCATGCTTGGAATTTCCATGGCAAATACACTGTTCTTTCTGTGTAATGGTTTTCAAAGTCACAGATTGGAACAGGTTGACTCAGTACATTGGAAATGCCTGTATAACATCCAAGCAAATTATGTCTTGGCAAAAATAATTAACTTTTTCATTTTACCTTTACCTGGGCATCTTCCTGAAGAATGGACAGCTGTGCATAAAAGCTCATATTGCTGAAAATTACAGAACATGACTATCTACTTGAGAATTAATAGCTTGTGTTTTGTTCAAAATAGTTTATATCAATATATACATGTCAAATTCAGCATTGAGACTGTTCAACTTTCATTTGACATATGAGCAAACTGCCCTTTGAAAAGATTTTTGTTTGGTTATTTGTTTATTTTGTTTTTGTAGTATTGGGTATTAAGCCCAGGGCCTCATGAATTCAGGGCATCTCCAATATTAAAATGCATTAATTATATAGTTCAGTTACATTCATCATGAAGTATTGTTATGTCAGTGCAGTGTGAATTTTCTGCTCATGCAGCACGTTTGTACATCATGTGCATATTTCTTGGCATGTTCTGTGGAATTCTAACTTACCCATGCTTCTATTCATCTCTGGGGTTCATTCATAAATATTCACCCCAGAGAATTCTTTTTAATTAATACACAATTTTTGTTGATATATTCAGGGAACTTGACATTTGGAGAGGTTGTTGCATAGAGAATCTTTACTGGTGTATGATTTGAGTATTTCTCAAACATCTTCACTTGTCAGGAAGTGATCAGTAATGATATAGAAACAAGAAATGATTGGTAATTCTGACAGATGAGACAGTGATAATCAGGTCATAATATTTGTAGAATGATAACTTTTTCTGTTGACATAGTTTTGTGCGAACATATTTAATTTAGAAACTGTCTTTGTTAATAGAAGGCAATAATTGATTTTAGTAATCAGTAGTGTAGTGTGACTGGTTCATCCCCAGGGATGATGACGCGAACAAACAGATCGTCAACAAACTGTAAGCTATTATGTCGCCTTACCTCTGGAATTTCCTTTCATTTTCTGCATGTACATTCTTCAATATGACTATAATGGTTTTTAGAACTGACTATCCATGAAATTTGTTCTTTGCTCTTAGATATGTAAAAGAAAGTGGTAAAACTTCTTGTAATTTCCCTTTAAAACGTCCTCAAAATCAAATTTGAGTAAGTAAAACATAAACGTTTAGATGACTAATGTAGCCCCAGGTAAAATAATACATAGAATAAAAGTATTTGTTTAACTAGAAAGCCAAGTGGTAAAATAATACATAGAATAAAAGTGTTTGTTTAACTAGAAAGCTGAGTATTGCTCTAGTAGAGCTTTTCCTTCCTCGTTTAAGAGAAATGCAATGAAAAGTGTTTTCCAGATGTGCAGATTCTCAGATGCTTTTCTTTAACCTTAATTTTTCAAAAATGAGCTAAATTATAATAAGCTTGAAAGTCACTATATTTTTAATGGTTTTACAATTGATATGGAACTTTTATGGCTGGGTTTAGTGCATGATAGTAAATGATGGGACTTTATGCTGGTGAGTATCAGAAACTATTGCTATTTAGGATGCAGCAGAATCATTACAGGGCTGAAAATTATAATTGAACAATACACAGTGCACATCTTTTAAGTCTCTTTCTTGTGTAGATGTAATGGGTGCCCCTATACAATTGTATGATATAATCCATAAAAGCACTGAAAGCTGCCTAGAAATTGCTGGAAAGAGTGTACTTGTGTATATACATGTTCAGAAAATGCAGAGATATCTTTAGTTTTTTCTCTGGCCAATGTTAATGAAAGCATCCTGAGAAAGATCTAAACATTTTGTTTACAGTATGGAATTCTAGGGCAGGGGTGGTGTATGCCTTCAATCTCAGCACTCAGGAGGCAGAGGCAGGTGGATCTCTGTGAGTTCAAGGCCTTGTCTACAGAGTGAGTTCCAGGGCAGGCAGAGCTATGCAGACACAGAGAAACGCAGTCTAAAAAAACCTGGAATTCTGGGCACTTAGAAGAAAGCTTGGTCATTAGTGCTTGCTGCGTAAGGATGACGATAGGGCTGTAGCTCTCCATCATTCTCATAAGAACCCTAACATGCCAGTCACATCTGTAATTGCAGTGCTGGGAAGGGTAAAACAGGAGGATCGCTAGGGCTCTTAGCCTGCCAGCATTGCCTGAACGTGGGGCACAGGTTCAAGGAGAGACCTTGTCTCCACAAATAAGGTGAGCCATTGAAGAAGACCTTGGACATCAACATCTGGCCATCAAAAGAATGTACACATATATGAACAATACACACATGAGGCAAGTGGCAGAGACAGACAATGAGAGGTGGAGGGAGAGAAAGGTAAACTGTGTGTACACATCGCATTGCAAGGAATGAACATTCTGTTAGCTGTCACTGTGGCAAATGACATGAGGTAATCAAATTATTAAGAGAAATAAATGATGATACCTCATTCATGTTTTAAGGTTACTATTCACAATAGATTAATTAATTTTCTTGAGCCTGTGGTAAAGCAGCATATGAGGACCAGAGTGTATACGATAGAGACATTTTCTCACTTCATGACCTGAGTGCCAAGTGGAAGGGACAGAAAATCACAAGCCACTGAAGCACATGTCCTAATGGCCTGATGATTTCCTACTGGGAACAACCCAAAAAAGTTTCTGCTATGCTTGGGTTACACTGAGCCTTGTCCATGATGTATTTATCCACACGCAGCAATTATTAGCTCATTTTTTCTAAAAATATGAACATTTTCTTCACCTGCCCATTTTACTTGAAGTTGCCAATGTGCTCTACAGCAATAAGCTACTGTTATTAATATTATTGAATTTTATAAAAACCCGTCCCTCATGAAGAATCCTGGACTAGAAACAGATTTCTCTATGCAACTAAAAATAGTTTGTTTTTTTTTTTCCCTAGCAATCCATGGGAAGGTGTTACTATGGTTTAAAGAAAAGGGGTGAGAGGCTGGGGAGCTTTTAGGACCTTTATGATATGCGGGCCCAAATGATGTTCACAATTGACTCACTAGTATTACAAAAGTAATTGGTTTTTCTAGGAGCATTTTGAAAAGAATTTTAAAAATTTGACCCTAGAAATAATTGCAGCGCTGTCTCTCTGGTTATCAGTGTGATTATGGAATCCCTTATCTGCCCTACCTCCAGCATTCTTTAGTGACTCCTGACCTTGAAAGTTCCACACATTCTGGTCTCAGATGCGCTATGTCAGGCTCACTACACTGCTTCCAATATTTCATGTCAGTCCTGCAAATAACCAGGCATAGCAGGGATGGTTCCAGTGCCTTACTGTATATATAGGAAGCCCAAACTACTTACTGGTTTTTCTCTGAGTTGTATTCCTATAATCATTGATGTAAGGATTTAGTTTTGTGCTCCCAGTTTTACTAGCTTATTTTAATGAAGTATAAGGATACTTCATATTTGGTGATCATAGTCCTAGGCGCAATGAAGAAACCTTGACTACAAGTATGGGATCCCTCTCTTCCTGCTCCTCCCCTTCCCTTTCTGTCTCTCTCTTTCCTCCTTTTTCTCTTCCTCTTGCCTCCCCCATCCCACTATTAAAAGTTCTAAGCATATGGAAAGCTATCAGTAGAGAGCACTGGGAAATACTGGCAATTTACATAGCAAACTTGATGCATATTTTGCTTTGTTCTAAGTTAGGCACTTTTCAGTGACAAATTAATGCTGGTCACATACAATTTTTCTGCAAGGAAATAAACTATGATAATATCTACATGCTGCATTTTCATTTTTAAAGTGTGGTTTCTTTACACATCAGTGGCTTAAAATAATGAAAGTTATAGAATAATAGTATAATATTTGGAAATATTTCTCAAGAAATTGCACCATTATTATTTGCAATCATTCATTATTACTATAGAATTACAGATACAGGTTCACATCCACAAGAATCTCATATAAACATAAAACTGGAAGTCATAATATGTACACAAAGGACTTGTAAGGTAAAGGAAAAAATACTCTGAAAAAAGCCTTATGAGATAATGAACCTCTAAAGATGCCATAGAGATCTTTTTTTTTTTTTGTGGGCTATCTCCTGCTATGCATGGAGCCTACCCTTAAGAGTGCTGTGTTTCTCCAATGAGATGCCTCTGGAGAAAATTAACTTTTCATTTACAAGTGCTCATCAAATATAAGTAGGTTTTGGGTTAGAGATAGGGACTTGTTGTATCCATTCTCTTTGCAGCCCTAAGAAGCTATCTGGTTCAGCTCTATGCAAGTCCTTTCCAGCCTGCCTTGGTCTCTGTGAGCTCTGACACATACAGCACTCCAAGATCTGGAAAGCCTTGTCTCCCTGGTGATGTTCATCCTGTCTGGCTCTCACACTCTCTCTGTCCCCTTTCCACATAGTTCCCTGAACTTTGAGAGGTGAGAGATTTGGTAATGTCGTCCCATTTATGTCTGTTACAAGGGCTCCGCCTCCCTATACACTGATTGGCTGTGCATCTGTCTTTGTTCCCATCTACTGCAGTAATGGTTGTAGCAGAATATCATTAGACATTATTTTATTGGTACTTTCTTTTAGCATAACAGTAGTGTTTTATTCCCCCCACCCCCAAATCCTTGGCCTATCTAGTTAAAGTACAGGTCCATTACATAGAGTGGGCCTTAACTCAAATCAGATATTTGTTGGCTACTCCTACAAGTTTTGGCCATCATTACGACAGCATATCTTCCAGGTAGGTTCTCTCCGAAACCATGCACACTAGTCTGTAGGACCGAAGGCTTAATACGGGCACCAGATCAACTTTTCCATGTTGAAAGAGGTTTGTGGATGTTTTCTTCAGGAATGGGGCTTTGCTGTCAGTTTGTGGGGAGGAACCAATAGACTTGGCAACATCCTAGTAGTTTGTGGCTTCCCATGGGACCCCTTTGGCCAACCCAATCAGATGTAACCCATTCTCAATTGTGAAAACTTCATTTGGTGATGAAAAATGTAAAGTCTGGGCTCTATCGTCTCCATTATTTGGCAACTTCATTTAGATTGCCTTCATATGGATACATATTTTAGGAAGCTTCTACTGCATTAGGTTTCCATACGAAATCTTACAAATGACCCTTAGACTTATATGTCCCTCTCCACATTTTCTCCCCCAGCTTTCTCTTCCCTCCCCGTCCCAGTTTAAGCTTTTCTTTCTGGTCCCCCTCCCATACAATCATAACTATCTATTCTATTTTCCCTTTTTAAGGAGATCCGTTTCTCCTCCCTAGGTCTATACCTAATGTCTACGGTAATATGTATTGTAGCTTGCTTATCATTGACTCAACAGATAATGACCACATTGAATAACTACATACCATTTTTGTTCTTCTGTGTCTAGATTACCTCACTTGGTATGATTTATTTTTTTTAGCTTCATCCATTTACTTGCCAATTTCATGATTTTGATGTAGGTGGGTCTTCTATCTATCTGTTGTTTCATTGGCAAATTAATGAAAAAAAAACTGATAGGCCTGATAGGTCAGAGCATAGGTAGGTGGGGAAGACAGAACAGAATTCTGGGAGAAAGAAAGCTGAGTCAGGCAGATGCTATAGCTCTCCTCTCCAAGATGGACACAGATTAAGATCATTCCTGGTAAGCCACCACCTCGTGGTGCTACACAGATTATTAGAAATGGGTTAATCAAGATATGAGAATTAGCCAATAAGAGGCTGGAACTAATTGGCCAAGCAATGTTTAAAAGAATACAGTTTCTGTGTAATTATTTTGGGTAAAGGTAGCCGGTGGCCGGGAGCTTGGAGGCAGGAAGCAGCCTGCAGCTCCTTCTACATGATTTCAGTTTTTTTTAATTTATTTATTTATTAAAGATTTCTGTCTCTTCCCCACCACCGCCTCCCATTTCCCTCCCCCTTCCCCAATTAAATCCCCCTCCTCAGCCCGAAGAGCTATCAGGGTTCCCTGCCCTGTGAGAAGTCCAAGGAACCCACACCTCCATCCAGGTCTAGTAAGTTGAGCATCCAAACTGCCTAGGCTCCCACAAAGCCAGTACGTGCAGTAGGATCAGAAGCACGAGCAAGGAACTCAGGACCGCAAGGGGTGCACCTACACACTGAGACAATAGGGATGTTCTATTGGGAACTCACCAAGGCCAGCTGGCCTGGGTCTGAAAATGACTGGGATAAAACTGGACTCTCTGAACATAGCGGACAATGAGGACTACTGAGAACTCAGTTTTTATAATTGCTGAATAATTTTCCATTCTGTAAACATATGACATTCTGTTTATCCATTAATCTCTTAATAGATATTTAAGTTATTTATAATTTCTGACAGTTATGATTAAAGCAGCAATGAACATAGTGAAGCAAGTATCTCTGTAGTAGGATGAAGTGTTCTTTGGATATATGCCCAATGATGGTATAGCTGGATCTTTGGGTAGATTGACTCCCAGCTTTCTGAAGAAGAGCAACATTGATTTCCACAGTGAGATTTACAAGTTTACACTCTTGCCAGTGGCGGACAGGTGCTCCCTGTACTCCACATCCTTACTCCTTACCAGCATGAGCTGTCACTTGTTTGACTTTAGACATTCGGACTGGTCTGAGATGAAATCTCAAAGTAGTTTTGATTTGCAGTTCCCTGAAGACTAAAAATATTGGGCATTTCTTTAAGTGCTCCTCAGCCATTTGAGTTTACTCTATTGAGAATTCTCTGTTTAGATCTATCTGTACCCCGGTTTTAATTGGGCTATTGTTTTCTAGATATCTAGGCTTTTTCTAAGATCATTGTAAAAATTGGATGTTAGCCCATTGATGTGAAGCTGCTAAAACTCCTTTCCTGTTTTGTAGCCAGCAACTTTATCCAAATGACAGTGTCTTTTGCCATACAAAAGCTTTTAAGCTTCAATGAAGTCACACAATTGTTCTTAGTGCCTGCACTTTGAGTGTTCAGTTCAGAAAGTCTTTTTCTTCGCCAGTGAGTTCAAGACTATTTTGCATTTTCTCTTGTATCAGTTTCAGTGTATCTGGGCTAATACTGAGAGCTTTGATCTATTTGGAGTTGATCTTGTACTGGGTGATTAAGTAGGGATCTATTTGGATTGTTCTCAATTCAGCCAACCAGTTTGACCGACCAGCATCATTTGGTGAAATGCTGGGTTTTTTTTTTCCAGTTTATATTTTTTGGCTTTGTTATCAATGAACAGGTATCCATAGGTGCATGGACTTCTTTGAGGGTCTTTAACTTGATTCCATTGATCAATAAGTCTGTTTTATGGAAATACCATGCTGTTTTTATTGCAATAGCTCTGCAGTGTAATTTGAGATTGGGGAAGGTGATACTTCCTGCAATTCTTTTACTATTCAGGAGTGTTTTAGAAAGCTTGCTTATTAGCTGGGCATTGGTAGCACATGCCTGCAATCCCAGCACTCAGGAGGCAGAAGCAGGCAGATCTCTGTAAATTCAAGGCCACCTTGGGCTACAAGAGCTAGTTCCTGGACAGTCTCCACAGCTACAAAGAAACACTGTCTTGAGACCCCGTCTCCTGAAAAGAAAGCTTGCTTATCCATTTTGTGCTAACTATAATTTGTACATTTGAATAAATACAGTGTTCTTAAGACTTTGTAGAAAATACTTTCTAAAAAGGTGAATAAATGTGTTTTCATAATACTTAAATATCTATTTTTATTATTATTTATTTTGTATGGGTATTTTGCCTGTCTGCATATTATGTACCACATGTGAGCTTGGTGTTCTTGGAAAGCAGAAGATTTTTTAGAATGGGAGTAACATATAGATGGTTGTGAGCCACCATGTGGGTGCTACCAGGTCCTCTGGAAAGCAGCCAGTGCTCTTAATCACTGAGTCTTCCCCCAGTCCCCATAAATATTCTTGAAATGATAAACCCCATATCAATATTTCTGTAGTATATTTATGTATATATAAAAATAGTTATGTTAGTAAAAATACTTGTTATTCTTTTAACATGATCAATTTCATAATTTTTTAACTTATGAGTTCCTGAACATTTCTAAGTCAAATAATTTATATGACGTTTTTGACATGATATAATTTAGAATAATCCTAAATATATGCAACCCCATAATTTCATACATGGTAAGAACAAAATATAAGACCCAATATTTTGCTTTATGTTTGTGGACTTGTGTGTGTGCTCACAGAGGCCAGGTGGCATCGCAACCTCGGGAGCTGGATTTATTGTGGTTATGAGTCACCTTATGGACTCATGTGGGAGCTCAGAACTAAACCTAGATCCTCTGCTGAAGCAGTAGTACTGCTTAACCACTGAGCCCTCTCTCTAAGCCCAAACATAGAGTTTTTACATAAAAATAAATATGTATTTTAAAACTCTGGAAATTGGTTTAGAGAAACTTTGTTTACTAATTTATACACTATTTTTGACAGTTCATTAAGAATGTCACTCTGTGCAAATTGAACATAATTTGCACTGAAAAAATAGAAACATCATTAAATAATTGCATAAAAATGCTGCTTGCAGAAAAAGAATTGAGTTGTGTATATGTCCTTAACCAATCCACCTATTGAGTTTCTTTACTAGCCTCTATTGAGTGCTTTCTTCAAGTGCTAGTTTACATACTAATTTATTACTTTGACCATGTTGAAAAATAATATAGGACTGTTGTCTGGAAGTTAGTCAAAATTGTTAACTAGCAACCACTTCAACCAGTTATAGTCATATATCAAAACTTAGTTTGCAAGGATCCCTTACGTAGTTCTCAAATTAACACCAGATGGAGGAGTACAGCACCATCCCTACCCCCAAATAGTGAAATAACAAGTATCTAATGCTAGTACCAGCTAAGCCACAACATGCACCATGTTCAACTCTAGAGGTGTTTTCTTGTTTGCTTTTGCTTTTTTCCCTTTTTTGTTTTGCAATGGATTATAACTTGGTAAATATTAGAAACCCTTATATAAAATCAAAGGTAAAGTGTGTTTTTTAGAAATTCATTTTTATGAAAGCTGATTTTATTTGTGTTTGCTACTCTACAAATTATTCATATCTTCTGGAAGTTAATTAATAGTACATAGTAAGCAGTTTGCTTTTTCATGGTTGCATTCTAAATGCATTGCATATGATCTGTAAACAATAAAACCACATTCTAGTATTCCTGTCTTTAAGTAACCAGCTCAGTTTTAGCCGAGGTCAAGGAGAATTAAACCTTGTTATTATTTTTGACAGCTATACAATGCCTGATAATGGTTCTATTTCTGACACCAGCTGGCAGCACGTCCCCTTTCAAATGAATTCATAGATGGCCTGGTCACCATCCAGACATACAAGGGACATGCTGAATTCCACTGCTGTGCTTCTGCCTAATTAGATCCGTTTCCCTAATAGGAAGAGAAGGCCAACTTGAGCAATGCTTTCGCTCTGTGTAATTTTTTTCTTAGTTATTAAGTGCATTTTCAAGCAGGTACAATGCCTGAAGACTTCTGGATAAGCAAATTAGCGTGGACACCTTAGAAAAAAATATTGCTTTGTTATATTATGATATGGTGTATATTTAGCTTCCAAAAGCTGTAATTGACTTGGAGTTCTGTCATTCCTAACTCGGGATGTCATCTTGCATCACTTGGTCTTTGCTGGCATTCCTCTGATCATGCTGTGTTAAGTAAGGGTCAGGTTCACAGATTAGATTAGACAACAGAGTAAACCACCCTAAAGGGAAAGCTGATTTTAAAGAATATATGTAATATTCATTTACTTTAAATTAATCAGAAGTACCAACCAGGGAGATCACTGTAAAATGAGTTGCACATACTTACATACACATACACACACACACACATGTAGTACTCAAGTCTTTATATGCAGAGCATTTTTTTTCCATCAGAGGCAAAGTCTTGCTATATATTTCTTCTTTCCTAGAATTTATTCTGCAGTGCACATTGGCCTTGAGTGCACAGCAGTGGCATCTCCCTCAGTCTCCCAAGCGCTAGGATTACAAGTTTGAGCCACCAAGGAAATTTTTATGTGCTTTCACTTAATCATTTTTGTTAGTTACATTAGTGTCTGAGAGAGTTCCTGCATGTTTTATGGCAGGCAGGGACACAGTCCTCGAAGAGTTGAGAATGAAACTCGGTTCAGCCTGAGTTAGGCTGGATCAAACTTTAGAAGTCTAATGATGGGTGGTTCATTGTCAGCATATTTAAGCAAGGTATAATTTGGGAGAAAAATTCCTGGTATAATACAATCACCAGTGCTTAAGGAAGCATAATTACATCAAAATTTAACTCAGGAAGAAATATATCATTTCTTCCAACAAGATGGGTTCTAAAGATAGGCTACCTATACTAGCTTAAGGGTCTAAGAAAGACTCTGATTGGTCTTGGTCATACAGAAAGTGTAGAGTTCCCTTGGACAATTAGCCATCTCAGATCCTGGTTGTGGAAGGTGGTTATGGCCTGGTCCAACAGATAACACAAATCACCAGGCTATTAATCAACTCCAGTTTCCAGAATTCTAGATGGAAGAACAAGTATTTCCTCCCTTAAGGAGACACCTCTGCCTGATTACAACTCTTGGTTTCCCTGGAGATCTGTGGGTGCAAGGTCCTTCATGCTCCCAACCAGTGTCATATTTATTTCCTCATGTAGAATTCGACAACCACTTTACCAGAAGTGTTTAATTATTTTAATGTGTTAGCTATCAAGCCTGTTTACAACCCTGTAGTATTTAAACTTTGTGAGTGTGTTTTAAAAACAAAGTACTAGGTGTCAATATCTTTTTTTATTTTAATTTTAAAAATATGTGGTATTCTGTTTTTGTGGTTTTGGTTAGTTTTACTTTCATGATACTACTATAAAAAAAAAAAACTATGACCCCAGAAAATCAAGTATAATCATGAAAATGTCACTCTAGCCAATTTACAGGTAAAATATCAACATATGCAGGTAAAGATATAGAGACAGATATAGAAACAAAGACACTAGGTGGTGGTCGTTCATGTCTTTAATCCCGGCATTCAGGAGGCAGAGACAGGCAAATCTCTGTGAGTTTGAGGCCACCCTGGTCTTTAACAATCAAGTTTCAGGACAGGCTTCAAAGCTACAGAGAAACCCTGTCTTAAAAAAACAAAAGAAACATAAAAACAAAGACATATATAGATATAGATTAGTTAGCTATTAACATAGTTTCACTGAGCTGAATTTAATTCCTGGCAAATATTTTATGCCTCAGACTTTTTCTAAAGGTCTTAATCTTAAAATTATCTTTATGATCCTGCAAAGAGTTATGTTGAGACAAACAATCCACTTGAATTTTTATTAATAATTTTATTTGGAATCACTGACATTTATGTTCTGAAATCATTATTTTTTCATTCATGTGTTTGACTAAAAGTATATATAAGTAGATGGTTATTTTACTCAATATTGACTTTTTTGATAAGAGAAAATAAATTTATATTTATAATGAAAAACAAAGATTGAAATAAAATTCTTTTATCTTAAATAATTATATAATGAAAGGCACAAATAATTTAACAATTACTTGTTAGAAGTACATAGAAAATGCTGTTTCTAAAGAATGCCTTGATAGAATCATATTGGTGAGTATACTTTTAAGATATTTTTATTTTTAAGGGAAAAATTTATATGATCAGTATTTGATTATTCTTAAATCTGGAAAGCTAAGTGACGATTTTGACCAATTATTTTATATGGACATACCAGTTTTCAAGATCTGCTAGGAGAATAGTCATATACAAACTATTGATATCTTGCCCTATAGAACTAGTTATTTTAAATCCTGGTGCTCATGAATGCAAAATAATATCTATTATGATACATGGCTAAGTGGATATGTATTAAAATTTTAATGAAGAAACCATGTATGGTGGCACAAGCCTTTAATTCAAGCACTCAGGAGGCAATGGCAGATGGATTTTTGTAAATTCAAGGCCAATCTATTCCACACAATGAGTTTCAAGATACCAGGGCTTTGTAGAGAGATTGTGTCTCAAAATCCTCCCCAAACAAACAAACAAAACAATGCAGAAGAATGAAATCAACAATATCTACTCAACCCTTTGTGGTTTCACTTTATTTATTTTGATTTCTAATGAAACAAAGCATCTTAAAAGGAAATGTTAAAAAACTAGATTATCTCTTATTCTTTTTTCTGTTGCATATGAAATAATAAGTAGATAAATGATTCAGGAACCGAAAAGACAAAAAATCATGGAATTCCCACATAGCATACTAGCTACATCTGTCCTGGTAGACTCAAACAGCCTGCAATTAGAATTACTTAGCAGCTCTCAACTCTCATCATATAGTGAGTATATGTTTTTGTATTCCTGTTACTTTAGATCACCTTTCTCTTAGTATATTAAAATTGAACAGATTTCTATTACTGAAGTTTTTTTCCTCCTTAACTTCATTTATACTGTTGTATATTGTGTATGTTGATAGAGTTATCATCACTTTGTCATCGAGTTGCTTAGCTAACCTCCAAAAACACCTTATCAAAATAATGTTAATTGGTGACCAATATGTACATAAGGGTGTAGGAGAAGGTAGGGGAATGATTAATTATCTCACTATTAAATTAATGTGAGTATCAAAACCCAGTAAATAAATAATTTGAAAGCAAGGATAATTTTCTAAAAAACACTAGAATTTAACACTGCTTCTTCTTATTTATCCTTGGGTGTTGTAGAACATTGTTTGAATGAAAACTGGAGCGAGATTACCCAAGTTCAAAGGACTGACTAGTTATCACATCTTCGACAGCTACTTTCTTAGTGTTTCATATTGTTGCAAAAATCAATATTAACTTCAGATTTTCCCTTTCTCATTCACAATTTTTTAACTTTCCTTTTGAACTTTCTCTTCAAGGAACCATAAGTACATTAATTAAAATAGGTCAGAATTTCAGAGTTACATTTCTTGAGAAAAAGCAATTCACATAGAAAAACAACAACCAAGTTTCATAGGTCTCAGCATTCTAACTTCCAAGAGAGGTAAGTGTGCATTCTCAGAGGCCATGTTGCTTCTTGAATTCAGTCATTCTCAAAGTTTTCCTTTCTAGAATAACTGGTTATTTTGTTTATCATCAAAAGCTTGCCTGGTATTCACAACTAATCTTCCTCCCACCGTTACTAATGCGAGTGTTTGGTAAATACAAAGAAAGGAATGCAGATGAAAGACGCAAGAGATTGTTAAAGTCTGGAAAGGAAATCAGTCTTTAACTTAATTACAGGCTTCGTGGACTGGTATGGACACCTATGTTTGGGAAAATCACTTGACCTTACTCAGCTGTTTAGATATGGATTGCCAAAGTCAAGTTAAAGAAATTTTAATAGGGTGTGTAGTTTCAATTAAAAAAACATCCCTTTAAATTTCCATTTCTAGTAAGTTTCAAAATTTGCTAAAATTGTACCCTGTAGAATATCTTGCTAACTTTATTTGTATTTTATATTACCCTTATTATCAATTGAAAATAGATTCGTTTCTCATATAATATATTGTGGTTACAGTTTCTGTACGGGGGTCTCAGTTGGCACAGAGCACACCCAAACACCAAATGCTCAGCACAAGGGAGATTTATTACCTGGGCAAGTAATGAGAGTGCTCTGCCCGTGGATCAGATGGATACAGTCTGCAAAAATAGTTTCTAAGGGGAAACTGGGGAAGTGTGTGCTAGGATGAGTCGGTCAGTCTTGATTGGACAGGATAGTCAGTGTAACTAAATAATGAATTTTGATTGCTAGACCTTGGTGTTTGATAGTTGGACCTTGGAGCTTTCGCCAGGCATAAGGAAGTGGCCCAAGCAGGGATAGACCTTTGGCACTAGTTTTAGTAGCATAATCTAACCATTTAGCAAGGGCGAGGGATGGGGAAGGGCAACACCTGCTGGAGACATGCTTATTCCTCTTAAAGAGCCCTTCAGTTCCCCCTCTACTCCTTCCAGCACCTCCTCACCTCCCATTCCAAGCAGATCCACTCATTCTGTCTCTTATTAGAAACGAACAGGATTCTAAAAGATAACAAAATTATAAGATGAAACAAAAGCCATCATATCAAAGATGGTCAAGGCAAATGAACAGAAGGAAAGGGGCCCAAGACAAGGAACAGAGGCCCATGGTTTCCCACACTCACGGGTCCCATAAAAGCTCTAAACTGAACACTATACTATATTCACAGAGGACCTGGTACAGTCCTGTGTAGGTTTGTGCTTGCTGCTTCAGTCTCTGTGAGTTCATATCCAGGGCCTTGTTCTCCTGGTGTTCTCCATCTGCTCTGAGTGCCTCCCCTTCTGAGGGGTTCCTTGAGCTCCAAGGGAAGGGATGTGATGGAGATATCCCATTTAGACCTTTGTATTCCAAGGTCTCACAAATCTTTGAGTATAGCAAAATATCATTAGGAGCTCTTTTTACTGTTATTAATTTTTCGACAAGTAATATTTGGTTTTAACCTGTGTCTCTGGGCTATCTAGTTTCTGTTTCTTGGTCACCCAAGCAATGTAGGGTATGGGTTCCATCTTGCTGAGTTGAAGTTTAAGTTAAATAAGACATTGGTTGGCTGCTCTTATATTCTTTGTGTCACCATTGCCCTCAGGGTTGGTTGTAGATCAAAGGTTTTTGTGCCTGGATTGGTGTGTACATTTCTCTTGGTAATCTGCAGAGTACCTTCCAGAGATACTATAACATGGGGTGATATTTCTATATAGGCACCAGCTTGACCTCTCCATATTAAATGAGTTGTGAAGATGTTGTCTTCAACTATGGGGACTTGCTGTTATTATTTTTAATCTAATTGTTAATAGAGGAAGTCCAATAAATGATTTTAAGAACAAGAAACACTCCCTTAATATGAGTATCTTTCAATGGGGGGGTTCAATACCTAATCAAAAGCAATTCATAATTTTCTAATGTAGGATGTGTTACTTTGCAGACACTTGAATATTTAATGGATCTAGTTTCTCAATTATTTCCGTACAAAAATGTCAGCCTTAACATGGTATTCTTTTAAACCATACTTTCAAGATCTAAGCAAGGGCAAGTGTTAGATACAAATTAACTAAAATAAATAAATAAATGAAAAGTTTACTTTCTCGAAAATGAATTTGGTCATGAAGTGGTTCGGTAGGGTAGAGGGTAAAAATACAATAAAAGTGCCAAGAATTATTGACTAAAGAAATCATAAATTGTAAAGCCTGGTAGAAAATATGGGTGTTACCTGATTTTTTTTTTTTTTTTTTTGATTTTCGAGACAAGGTTTCTCTGTAGCCTTTTTTTTTTTTTTTTTTTTTTTGGGGTTCCTGTCTTGGAACTAGCTCTTATAGACCAGGCTGGCCTCGAACTCACAGAGATCCGCCTGCCTCTGCCTGCCGAGTGCTGAGATTAAAGGCGTGCGCCACCACCGCCCGGCATACCTGATTTTTTTAAGGGAAGAAATATCCACCTATTGATCTATCAATTTCTAAGAACATCTCTATGCTATCTTCCCAATCAAAATCATCTGGTCATAACCAAATGCCACCTACTTTTTCAAGGAAGCATTTGTCTATGTCTTACCAAAAAACCGAATTTGTACTCTGAAGTTGACATTTCATGCAGATAACCATTGCATTATATACCTGGTACAACTTAAGATTTGCAGATAAAATATTGTAGTAGGTTCCAAAATGATTTCCAAGTCTGTTCATGCCTTCCACTATGCTCCATATTCTATCCCAATTACATGACTTTTCTTTAAAAGAAATTAAGGTCATGGGCTAAGTAGGTGTCTCAGTGAATAAGACAGATCTGTTCTGGGTGTGTTGATCAGCGAGGGTCCACTGGGCCCACATAAAAGTCAGGCAGACATGGAACCTCCTGAAATCAGAGCACTAAAGAGCTGGTTACATGTACACAAAGATCGAATATCTAGTTTTCTAAGACATTTTCCTGACTCTTGCCTGGATGATCAGGTCTTGCCTATTGGTTAAAGTTTCCCCTACAGCATACTTCCAAGAGTTTCTTCCTGCTCCCGTTCTTTACATATCATCACTTTTACAGATGTGGGAAGCTGCCTGTTTCTCTTCATGCATCATATTGGAGCCTACATTTTGTTTATCCTGCTTTTGTTATGAAAACTCTTGTTTCTTATTTTCTATACCAGAAAAATCCTGCTATTAGTTCTCATCATTGTTGACATATTTGGGGAGCAAATGGATTACTTTATGTATCCACAAGAAAGGTTCCCAAGTGTGTCCCAGAATTTAGAATCTTGTGAATTTTATGAATGAAGTACAGTGGTTGTACAATATATTATGTATTAAAAATATTGCCAGCAGAGTCAAGGTATTAGCTTATAACTAAATATGTCACAATTTCTTCATAAATATGTATGAATACTTACATAAAAATAAGTAAATAAATAACAGAACTATCTTTTCCCTCAAGATGAATGAGCTACAAATCTTAAATTTTTTTGAAGTTTCCAAAAGAACTTAGATTTGGAATTGCAGATTTTAAGGTGAACTCTAGTCTCAGTGTCAGAAACTTCCAGAAAATCTTAGGCAAGATAGTCATGAAGAGTTTGCAACAGGGACTGGCATGTAGCAAACACGCATTACTAATAATTGTTACCTGACGTCTAGGATTCCATTTAGATACCTCCCTTCAACCAATAACTGTGTTAATAAGGAACTCCTTACGAGAATATAAAGGATATACATTTTTTTTGCTCCTTTGCTTGATTACATCTTTACATATTTCTTTCTACTTATCTCATATTGTAAAATCTTTCAAGAAAACGTTGTTGAAGTTTCCAACGTGCCATCACATTCCCAGTTCCATTCTGTGACACCTCATTCCACATCTCTCTGGTCTTCCCTGTATAAGTGATACTTGCTTAAAAATAAACCAAAAATTTGATTAAGAAATGTTGACTCCTTCTGTTCTTCCCCTTCCAGACTGGAGGTTGTCATTAGCGTGGGACAGAGGCAGATGTCTCTCTTTGGGACAGGATCTATGGTAATAGATGATAAGCACATTGCTGCTGGGAAGAACATGCCTTTAGGCTTAAAATAATCATCTAACTTTTACTATTTTTCCATAGAAACTTGTTTACTTTAGTTAGGTAAACACATTTTGAATAAACTGCCACAGAGATTGAGCTTTGGATCAAGTCCACTAGAACATTTGCTTAAAACAATTCAGTGAAGTTTATTCAGTTTTAAATAAGATGATCTGATAAGGCATTTCTCTCACAATACGCTTTTATGATCTCTAAAACAATAGATTATTTTTTTTGTCAACTACCAAGGCATATTTCACAGTCTAATATACATAATCTCATGTATCTATATTTTTAGCAGTCTTTCAATTCTTGAGATTATAAGGATGATATTCAAGAGGGAATTCATTTCAAAGCATGTCAAAACTAAAGATGATTCTAGGTGTATATATTAATAAACAAAACCTTGAAGTGTTGGACTTACAAGAAAGCTGAAATTTAAACTATAGCTATTTAAAGTTTGGAAGCTAAGTAATGTGAAGAGTACTGAGAAACTCTGATGTCAGTGCATTAAGCATAGCCATTGATTCTGGAAATGACATTTTACTATTTTTGTTTACTTATGTGTTACTTGGAGAATTGCGCAGAGTGGCTTTTGTAATAAACGTGTTTATGTACTCGTGTATCCAACTCATGCCAACTGAATTTAATCTCCTCAAGAACAATTTCATACTCAATATTTTACTATTTGCATATAATTTACTGCTGATACCCACAAACAGCTATGCATTTTTGCCTTGTAAAATTTGATTGGGTGTGCCATATCTACACTTGGGCAAATGAATGAAAAATTTTTACTTAAAACTTGAGGAATCATAGTGTATGTACTGTATACCCCAGAAATGATCATAAGTTAACAGCATGCCAACAGAATTTCAGCCTTCCAGGGGCCCATCAACTGAGGCTGTTCAATCTTGGCAAGTGGGGAGTTGCTTGGCAGATTCATTCTGCATCCTCATGACTTGCTCCACATGGTAAACCAACTCCAACGCTCCTTCATGTGCAGGAAATGCAGATGGGAGATAAGTGTGGGGAGGTGTCATTTCAGAAAAAGATAATTCTTTTGTGATTTTCTTTTTTATTGTATGTGAACCCTCCCACATCCAATAGAAAACCCACATCCAATAGACGACCTCAGGGGTAAGGACTTTTTCTGATGTATATTGCTCCAGGGTCCAATATTAGGAACAAAATTAGATGGCAAAGGCAAGAGTGAGTCTTTAGTTGTTATCTCGGGTTATGACAAAAGTTTTATAATAATCTTTGTAGTATTTAGAGATTTTCTTTGAGTAGTTAGGAAGCTTTGTGACAAGATCTTTTTGTCAGGATGGTTTTGAATTATGGTCTTCCTGTCTCCACCTCCTACCTGCTCTTCTGATATTGCAATCACAGTCATGTCTGACTGTATTTTTTTTTCAAAGATAGATTATGGTCTTTCGGTAAAAGATAAGTTATTAATAGGATAGAAATTAGAAGCTGGTTATTTAATGTTTCCAGTCTGTCTACAATTAAGTCACTCTTTTAACATTCTGTAGTGTATAATTCACCCAGTATAAAACTTATGTGGGAGCTAGAGAAACAGCTCAGCAGTTAAGAGCACTGACTGCTCTTCCAGAGGTCTCAGGTTCAATTCCCAGCACTCACATGGCAGTTCACAACTGTCTGTAGCTCTAGTTATAGAAGATCTAACACATTTCCCAAGATACACGTGCAGACAAAACACCAGTACACATAAACTAAAAATAAATATTAAATAAATAAATTAAATTAAATAAAAAACTCCACTCAGTTTTCATACTTCTGTGCATGTGCATATTGTTCTACATTCATGAAAAAAATTTCTTCTTTTCATGCTAGCCTAAAATATTATAGATGGTAACTTAGAGTAATCTGACATTACTTCTTAATTATCTTTCCGTTCCCTATGGGACATGGACAGAAATACACGTTCTTTTCTGAGATGGTATGTGTCTCAATCATAATGCTTTTCACATTCTTTTGTCACAAATATCATTTCTATATACATCTGCTCTACAACTACATTGCAGCTAAGAGAACTTCTCATTCATGTCTTTGTTTCCATAACATTCTATGGTGCTTTACACAGTTAGCAGGCTCTCAAAGGCCGACTGGATTCTTAAGCATCAAGCTTGTCTTTCAGACTCAAAGTAAATAATATTAATAATAACAACAGTATAACAAAGTAGAAACTAATAATAGAACAGGATTTCTTTGGAAATTACTAATTTGAAAAAAAATACCCAAAATAATCTGAATAGCACATTCAGAGAAATTAAGATCTAAATACTTGCACAGTTTTTTATAGGTGATTGAATTTTAAGATTGAAATGTAATTACAGGATACTTTAATCAATTATACTATGCAGGAACATTGAACAATTAAGTGGATGTTGGCTAAAGGCCAGAGTGAACAGTAACCTAACTCAAATCTTCTGGTAGCACGCAAGGTATATAATGCTAAACCCAAAGTAAAATCCTTACTTTAATAGATTGTTATTTTTCTGAATTACATTCAAATAATTTCAGACCTACAGAAAAGTGTGCAAACAACACAGAGATTTTACATGCACCTGACATTTAGTTGCCCCTAGTAATAAAAGTTTGCGATAGCTATGGTATAACTATAAAATCAGAAAATTAAAGGTAAAACTAGATATTATTATGCATATGGGCATTTTTCTACATGCACATCTATGCACAACATCATGGAATGCCCATAGAAGATGTTAGATGGCCCTGAATATGGAGTTACATTTAGTTACAGTTAGTTCTAAGCCACCACATGTGTGCTGGGAAGGCTAGCTTCAGTTTTTTATTGGTTTAGGGAAATATGTGAAAAATAGTATGTTTCTAAGAGGCAGAAGTATTCTTTTAAAGTCATAAAACTTTTATTCCCTTAACCTTATTATTTTTGTATTCTAGTTTTTCTTTTCACTGTTTTCTCATTCTCCTTTTAGGTAGCCTCATCCTTTCTTCCTTCCTTTCTTCCTTTTCTTTTCTCTTTTCATTGTGTGTGTTCCTAAATTTTCCTTGTAGAGATGAATAGATAGAGAGATATATTCATTTCCTTATACTCATTTTTTTTTGGAACAAGAGAAGTGGCTCTTATAGACTCTGGTGTATTTTGCTTTCTTTACTTAACAGATAACTCTACCATGGTAGGTGGTGTGTGTGTGTGTGTGTGTGTGTGTATTTGTGTATTTGTGTCTACAGATATATGATCTTCTCTTTTACTCTATTTTTTTTTTGAGTAAGGATTATTAACCCTGGATCTCACCAAGTCAGCTAAACTAGCATGTCAGAAAATGCCAGGGAATCTCCCCAGCATTTCACATTGATGCTGGACATTCAAACCAAAGTTACCATGCTTATGTGGCAAGCATTTTATTTCCTGAATCATCTTCTTAGCCTGTGTTGCTCAATTTTTTTTATATCTGTATAATATTCTGCATACTTTTTTGTGCATCATCATTAAGTTGTTTTCAATATTTTTTTAACAGTGAAAACCTTGGTCTATACATATGTCACAACTGTCAAAAATTACTTTAGTAATTTTTAGTAATTCTCAATAGCTGCATTTTAAGTTGAGGACAGTGGTGTGAATTTTTGGCTAAATATTGGAATCTGCAGTAAATTTCTTTTTAATTATTAAACAAAATTTTTGAAATCGTATATTTTGTTCACAGTTCCCTTCCCTAACTCCTCCCACCGCACTACCCATCTAAATCCATGTCCTCTGTCTTAAAAATAAACAAACAAAAACAAAAATCAAAACGTAAAAAAGCTAATGAAACAAAAAAATGCCAAAAAAAAAATAAAACCCAAAATGGAACAAAAGGCTCACAAAACCAAACAGACATGGAGTTCATTTTGTTTTGGCGAACTACCCTAGGGCATGGGGCCTACCCTTGGAGTATGGTTCTTAGTACTTCATTGTAGGGAAGTGACACTTTGTGGTAGACAAGTGATTTTCTTTTTCCCAGCAACTGTATCAATTGTAAATAGTTTCTTGGTTGTTGTAATAAGAGCAGCAGGCTATGTTCCTGGCACCCGGCTGCCCGCACGGCTAGCTTTATATCCGAAATAATTACATGGAAACTGTATTCTTTTAAACACTGCTTGGCCCATTAGTTCCAGCCTCTTATTGGCTAGCTCTTACATATTGACCTAACCCATTTCTAATAATCTGTGTAGCCCACGAGCTGGCTTACCAGGGAAGATCTTAACCTGCGTCTGTCTGGAGTGGGAGAATCATGATGACGCACTTTACTCTGCTTCTTTCTCCCAGCATTCCGTTTTGTTTTCCCTGCTTACTTGAGGGTTGGCCTATCAAATGGGCCTAGGCAGTTTTTTTTTATTAATAAAAATCACTCCCACATCACTTGGTTAGGTATGAGAGTGCTGTGTCCCTTTCCTAGTGTTCTAACAATGTCTGCCTTGAACCTGTGCACGTCTTGTCGATGTTGCCACAGTCTCTGTGAGTTCAGATGCCAGTAGTCCTGTTGTGTCTGGCAGTTGGTTTCCTTGGAGTTGTCTATCACCCCTGGCTCTTCTAATATTTCTGCCTCCTCCTTCACAGAGATTCCTGAGCCTTTGGGGGAGAGGTGTGATGTAGACAACCCAGTTAGCAGCAAATACTCCACATATTGTCTAGTTGTGAGTCTCTGAGCTTTTTCTCATCTACTCCAAGAAGCTTGTCTGATGGGAGGTGAAAAAGACACTGATCTATGGGTATAGAAATATGTCAGTAGGAATCGTTTTATTGTTCTTTTCCTTTACCAGAGCAATGGTAATAGATATAGAAGTTCTAAAACTACATTAAAGAAGTGCTCATACAGTATAAGAGATTTTCAGGAGACTCTACCAAAAGATGCCTTTGTTTTAGTTAACACATAATTGCTATGTAAAATACAACATGTTATCTTAATATATACACTAAATTCTCGTAAATTCAGAATACTTAATATGTCTATCTCATTTTTTATTCATGTGTGAAGCCATTCTGATTTATTCTAGAGCTTCATAAAGCACATAATGGGCTATGGTAAGGTGTATCCATTCCATTGTGCTATTAAATATTGGAAGTCATTACACCAAATAAATGTATGACACTAGATGTTATATTACCCCTCTCAACCTCATCCTTTTCTTAGCCTCTAGTAGTAACTCTTTCTCTTCTTTGTTGAGTTCAACTTATTCTGACTTTCACACTTAAATTAGAATATTTAATATCTATATTTCTAAATATATATTTATTGACTTATCTATTTCTATCCATTTTCATCATAAATGGCAGGATTATATTGTTTTTAAGGACTTATGATCTTCACATATACATATATTTATGTGTGTACGTGTATATATGTAATAATGTATTTTGACATTTATTCATTGATGGAGGACTAGTTTGACTCTTGTGAATAGTGCTGTGATAAATGTAGGCATGTGAGCATCTCTTCAATATGGTGATTTAATTTCATATGAAAAGTTGCAGATATTTTGTATTTCATTATAGCTTTTTCATTGCCAGGATCGTAAAAGTTACACTAATGCATCTCCACGAACACCGTATGAGTTCTCTTTTCTCTGCATTTATGACTCTCTTGTATTTTTAGTAATAGCCATCCCAACTAGTGAGGTGGTATTCATTAGAATTCTTATTTGCTTTTCATCAATGAATCTCACATGAATTTGAGATCTTCATAGACATTGGTCATCATCATGTATTCTTTTTTAAGTGCCTTTCCTATCATCCTATCATTTGTCTATTTAAACTGAATTATATACTTTTACTTTAGTTTTTCAATTATATATATATGTGTGTGTGTGTGTGTGTGTATATATATATATATACACACACACACAACACACACAGTAATTATTTACCATATACTCTTTCACTCTGATAATTATATATACATATGTGTGTGTATATATATATATACATACACACAGTAATTATTTACTATATACTCTTTCACTCTGATAATTATATATATGTGTGTATATATATATACTCACACACAGTAATTATTTACCATATACTCTTTCACTCTGATAATTATATATATATATATACACACACACATACACAGTAATTATTTACCGTATACTCTTTCACTCTGATAATTATATATATATATATATATATATATACACACACACACACACACACACACACACACACACACACACAGTAATTATTTACCATATACTTTTTCACTCTGATGATTGCTTCCGAGTTATGCTGCTTCAGTTGCTATGGAGAAGCTTCTTAGTTTCTAATAGAACTAGGTGTCTAATTTTGCTTTTATTGTTTGCGTTTGCTGGGGAAGGTTTCACAACAAAAATGTCATTTATTGACTGTTGAGATGGTTCATTGGGTAAAATTATTTGCCACTAAGTTGGATGACTTTGTGTTCAATCCCCAGGATCAATATGTTGGAAGGAGAGGACAGACTCCTACAAGTTGTCACCTGGTATCTTGTGGTGGAGCATTCACACATACAGACACAGAACATAAAGACACACATACACACATGCTCACACGCACACTCTGAGATTTAGGTTCTTGAAGACATTATTCATTTTGAGTTGACTTTTTATGTTGTAAAAGATAGAGGTAAAGTTTCATTTCTGTGTGTGTATGTTCATGCATATTCATGTTTAGCTTCCCCATTATCATTTATTGAAGAGCTTCATCTTAATGTACATGATTTTAGTGTCTTTGAGAATAAGCTGACTGATGCATGGATTTATTGCCAATAGTTGTAGTCTGTTCCATCTGCCTGTTGCTTTTTATAACTACCATGATGTGTAGGTTACAAGAGTAGCATGTCTTGAGGTCAAGGAGATATCTCAGATCTGGCTTCTTTGCTCCAGATTGTTCTGACTCTTTGATTTCTTTTGTGCTTACATATAAATACTAGAACCTGATTTATCTATTTTTATGAATGTTGGTGTTTTGCTATGGTTGCAATGAATCTTCCAATCTCATCACGTAGTACAGACATTTTGCAATACTTTCTATTATAAACACGTAAGATCTTCACCATTTTTGTATCTTCAAGTTTTTAATTATTCTTTTTTCATGTTTAGTGTAGGGGTTGTCTTTCCTTTTGTTTTATGCTTTTGTATTTTTATGTCTGTCATGAATGTTGCTTTGATATATTTTTCTATGATTTTGTTCCTATAACAACTATAACATTGTTATATAAAAATGTTAGCCAGAAGCTAAAGAGCAAGCTGAGTCAGGAAAATGCTTGCTACTCAAGCCTGTGTTTAGATCCTCATCACCTTTTAAAGCACTGTACTATATACCACAAGCCAGTAACTCTACAGGGTTTGGTTTGGTTTAATAAGGCTTGCAATTCCTGCACCTCACTGGCCAGTCTAGATGAATTTCTGAGTTCCAGGTTCAATAAGAGAGCATACCTCTGAAAATAAGATACAGAGCTACTGGGAAGGATATTGGTTATGAATTCTGGTTTCCATATGGACACCCACCCATATGCACGCACGGGTACACACACACACATACACACACACACGCACACACACACACACACTTTTAAGCAATGTCTTATTTCTCCCCATTTTGTCATTAACAACCACTTAAAACTATTTCGGAGCTTTGTATGTATATATATATATCTTCTTGCTGGATTTTGGTATTTTTGACTTAAGGTTGGGACATTGAGTCAAATTATGTAAAGTGTACTTAGGTGGACAATAAAAGTAGACAGTGATTCTTTAGATCTTCTCATATCTCAGACAAGAGAAATCAAAAGAAAAAGAAAAAGAAACTTGAAGTAACACTGAAAACGTAGAACTGAAGATGGGGTTATTTAACCACCTTTTCCATAATATGTTAAAAATACTTTGTTGCATGACATATCAGAATGTTTGCTCATGACTAGAAAAATAGAAAGAACATTAAAAAATGAACTACTTGGAAAACCATGTGAAAAAGAGCATCACTTTTTAGTTTTCTTCAAACAAGAGGACTACCAGATAGAAACCAACCATTGGTAGTTTGAAGTATTTTAGAATTTGAATGTATTAATATCACACCATGATCACAGGTTTGAACAATATTCTGATATTCTTGTTCTGGGTTTTATTTTTTTTTTCTAATGCCCCCAGCTCAGTTTCAACTGAACCAGGTTATAAAATTAATAGTAAAGGCATATCTATTAAGTAAACAAAGGAAAACAGCCTGTTCCAGTAATTCTCCACAAAGCACAAAGGAAGGGGACAGGTGACTTCAGGCTTTGCATGGTTTTGGCTGGTATTTTCTTTATGACAGCATGGAGTGAATTATTTATCATCCCCGATTGCGAACTAGATGCAGTCTAGTAATTCAGAGGTTATTCATATGTCCTTTAAGATTGATTCTATGTGTCTGTACATGGTATATCGGCATGCATTTTTTAAAAATTATTCTGGCATAGCTGTGAAGGGAGCCTTCAAGTATCGGTCTTATTTTCTCAGTGCTGAGGGGAGATAGTGTTGGGAAATGTTCTGCCTCAGGCCATCAGTGTGGATCTGAGATGATGAGAGACCAGAAAAGAAGTTCAAATTCATCTTAATTTCTTAGACAAAGTTATCCCTGAAAAACTAATTTCCAATTTCAGTTAAAAATAGAGCCCTTACTTCCCTGAATCATATGTACAAACATATAGAGCCAATCTCTTTCCAATTTTAAAATTATCACTGTGTGCTATTGTTGGTGGAGTAAAAGTCAGGGGAATTAACGGAACTTGAAAAATGACCAAATTACTCTTGCCCCTAAGCTGGGCACAGGTGGAGTTTATCAGTGAGGCATTTTATGTCTTCCTGTAATTTTTCTCTCTCCTGAACCTCCATGAATATTCTGGATATTCTGCGGCAATTCTGTAGAAAAATTATCAGCAAAATTGTTATTATGCAATGAACGTAACTTAATTCATTGGTAGAAAAAAAATCTAATTATGTCAGTTTCCACTTTGCCTCAGCAAATGAACTACAGAAAAAAAGTAATGCATGAGAAATATTGATATTTAGCAAAGGAAAAGTTATGAGTTATTTCTGTTTTCGAAAATCATATGGTGTCTTATCACTTTTTTGTTACAGTTCTTGTCATGATTAAGACTAAAGGAATATTAAGAAAATTATTTCACTTAATATTAACTAAAGTACATAATTTTTCTTTTAATAGATGCTTTACAGTGACATATACAACTTCAAAATTTCAGGTATGTCACAATGCACAAAATAGAAGCGCTCTATCTAGATTCAATTTGTAAACAACAATTTATCCAAATATTCGTTGTGTCAAGTCACTGATAACAAATCCCATCTTAAAGAAACTAGGTACACTGTGGTTATAATATTATTACACAATATTCTTAGAGAGTCTTTTCTTCAAGGTTCTTATTTTTTGATTTGTACTTGATGTATAGACCTATTAATAGTTACTTTCATCCTTCTTATTTTTTGTAAATAAACAATTCAAGCAAGAAAACATTAAATGTAGGGTTAAGCAACTTTGGAACTAAGCATAGCATTTTTAATTATTTTGAATCGTTCTTTTCGTTAATTTGTTAATGAAAGTGTTAGTTCTCAGTAAGCAGGCTGTGCAAGAAGTATAGTTTCCTGTTTATTTTTAACTGTTTTGTTTTGTTATCCTATGATGCAAAAGGAAGGATTTGGTGAGTCTACCCCTTGCTGGATGCATCCCCGAGTGCTGCTGTGACATTTCTGAGAACAGTGACTCAGCAAGCACCACATACACGTCATGTTTACTTTCACCACAAATGTTACAATGGACCCCATGGAATTTAAAAACACATCTTATCTTTGGTAATTTTCACATGTAGAAATCTTTCTACAAACTAGGTGACTTGTCCAAGATTAAGACTTCTCCATTATTCATGTTCATTTCCAACAATCTTTCCAACTTTATTTGTTAAGCTAAATCATTGAAAATCTGCTTCAATCATGCAATGGAATCATAGAATACAAAATGGAGAAGGAGGTGTCGCTCAGTATTATATCCTTTGCCTGGAATGCACAAGGTTCTGGTTTGTTTCCCAGTAACGCCTCCCACCCAACACATGCACAAGACATATCCATACCAGGTTAGAGGAGGAAGGAAACATACACACAATAAAACCAAAATAACACCGGGAGTGGCAGCTCTTTGGTCTTTCAACACAAGGAAGGTAGACTCTACTTGAGAGACATCCTTACAACCTTGTTATAAATAACCACACTGCAACTGTGAATACTTTCTATGGGTTTGGTTTCTATTTGGTATTTTCTCACTTGTGAAATGAATTAGACTGTGTCTGATGAGAGTTACAATGTTATTGCTATAAATACACCTTTACAAATGATGTCATATGTAACACATAGAATAGTTACACAAGGGTAGAATTATCATCTAAGTATATTACTTTAACCTAAACAAAAGATCTTATCTAAATGTCAATGAAGCTGCCACTTCCTATTCATTTCCACTCATGTGACATTATCTCCAGTGTGTTTTTCCAATCTAGAGGAACTGCGGGAAAGCAGGATCCATTGACTTCAGTATATGCTGTTGTGGTCTTGGCTTCTACTTTTTTAAAAATTTACTTAAGTAATTACTAATGAAGTATAATGTTAAAGCACCTAGCACAGAACCTTCTTTTGAAAATATGTTTAAGAAGACACCTACATATCCACATGACCTTTGAGTGTTACCAACTTTGTGTCTCTTACCTTGATTGAAACTTAGTAAAATAAATTATGTCTGCTGATGCATATAAACAAATAAGTAGATGATTGTCCAAAACTTCATGTAGGTTTTTTATTTTATTTTATTTTATTTTATTTTATTTTATTTATTTATTTATTTTCGAGACAGGGTTTCTCCGTAGCTTTTGGTTCCTATCCTGGAACTAGCTCTTGTAGACCAGGATTTTTTTTAATCCCCTAAAAAGTCAATGAACAACTTTCAAACAACTCTTGAAATGCTAAAATCATATGCAAATCATTGTGGGTTATGAAAAGTTTAATGGGGATTATGTTTGTGGTCTTTCTCAGATTTTCCAAAGGTCCCAGTGAAGTGAAAATGAGGGAGCATTGCCCAGCTTCTATTTGGGGAATGGAAGTGAACTAGATCCTGACTGGTGCATTTTGATATGTAAAGAAGCTTTGGTTCAGAAATATTGCAGCTTGCCTAGTGCCAAACAACTGTAGAAAGGATATTAATAGTTGCTTGCATGTTGAATTACACAGAACGATTTCTCACCATGTTTTCATCATTACTCTTTTACCTTCAAATTCTAGCCAGATAGTCTAAAATCAGATTCCTCCATCAACCTCACCTAATAATTAAAAAACATTGAAAGCCTTTATGTACTATCATGTTCAATAATGTTAGATATCTAAATATTCATCTAGAATTCATGTTCGCTACATTTTTTAAAGAAGCAAATAACAATCAGAATTTTTATAAGTAATTTCCCAGAGGAGGCTTCATCTCAGATCATCATCTAAGCAAGCTACTGTATCTTTCACTCAAAAGTGATCATCGGCTGCTGTGATAAACCATAACAAACAAAATCCCTGTCTTTCCTGCTGTCTAAGATGAGGGCACACGCAATCAGGATTTTAGCTATTTCAGCAGGATGATGGAAGGATGTTCTGGTTAGGCCTGTAAGTGAATAGGAATAGCTGTGAAGATGCCATTCTACATGGATTCTAGTCCCTGACAGCCTTTGTTGCCCTTAGCGTTCAGTTTAGTCTGTCTATGGAAATAATTCACAAATACAAGAAAAGTAAAAGTTGAAACATAGCTGATTAAAGCATAACAAGTTAGCATGTCTTTATATAAACTCAGAAACTTCCTTGTAGCAAGGTGTAAATGGACGTTGGTGGGTTTTAATCCTTACATAACTGTATGAAAGGTTATAATTATTTTAAACTTAAAAACAGGAAAAAATCATGTTAGGACTAAAGGATATTTCTTTCCTATTTTTTTTTCAAAGAGAGAAGGCCACATTATGTTTTATATGTTAAATTAGCAATTCCAGGAAGGAAAAAAAGAGAGAAATTAGGTTTCCATTGTTGAAGGCATTTTAATGCTAACTCACCACTAGGGGGAGAACATTGCTATGCCAGAGTCTAACATTACAGTAGAGTAGGCTTTTGTGTGCATGTGTATGTGTAGTGTGTGTGTGCATGTGTGTGTGTGTGTGTGTGTGTGTGTGTGCGTGAGAGAGAGAGAGAGAGAGAGAGAGAGAGCACTCATGTGTGTGCTTGTGCATGTATATGTGTGCTTTTGTGTTCCAGAGGAGATTAAATCCTTGGTAGAAGGCTATTTCATATTCTGGTCAAAAGAGAAGCTGCAATTTGATCTCAATGAATGCTATGAGTCCACATGAAAACAGAAAAGGCTTGGTTTTGCTAAAGGAATCAAACTCTACCTAGATATTAAATTTTACTTTTTGTTTAATGTTTCTTTGATACAATGTCAGGTGGAGCCAATGCCAAGTCTTATAATAAAATGACCTTTCCTTGGAGGACTTGTGAAACTATTGTGATTGACAGCATTTACCTGAGTTGTGACTTCAGAACTTTCTGAATGAAAACAATGTCGCAATAAATGATTATCCAATATGATTTCACAAACCTTTTCCCATTTGTTCTATTATCTTTAATTATGTGTTTTAAATACTTACAAAATATGATGTAATCATCTAGTATAAATGTCTCCAAATTTACAGATTTATTCTGCTTGCAAACTGCACTCTGATCAAATTTGGTCACTTTTATGGTCATTATTAATTTACATTATATAAAATGCATCTTTTTCAAGTAAAGAATATGTTTTGTGAAAGAGATATATCCCGCCCTGATGACATTTTTCTTGTTCCTTCCTTCCTTCCTTCCTTCCTTTTCTTTTCTTTCTTTCTTCTTCTCTCTTTCTCTCTCTTTCTTTCCTTCCTTCCCGATTTTACTCTCCTACTTACAGTCATTCTTCGCATCTTCTGGATTTTCAGCTCTCCAGTCTCATCCTGTAGCTTTGCCGCCTCATTCCCACCCCTCCTACCCCTTTCCCATTGTGAAATCTGTTTTCTTAACAGCCTCCTGTATTGCGCTCTTACTTAATTTTTCCCAATGAAATTAAGGATTCTTTACCCTTCCTTTCCATTATACCATTTCATCTATTTCTTTCTCCTGAAGCTGCGATTTACTCAGGGGAGGGACTTTCTCAAGCACACAGCTCTCCACGCTGATGATTTCAATGGTGCCAGCATATTTTAACCACATCATTATCATGTAGTCCCAAAGCTTTGCTCACAGAAAACACCCATCTTTAAAAGGATTTTGTTTCCATTAATCAATTTTGGAACTTGAGATTCAGGCAAGGAAAGCATTTATTAGAATGGACTCTGCTTGTTCCCACAGTCATTTTATTTCCTTGACGATGTAAGAAGAATGAATTGTGCAAGGGTGGTTTTCACCCTCCACGCTTACCTCTCCTTTCTATATCCCACCGAGCTCCCCTCCCAAATCTATTCTTCCGTACAGTAGTTAAATCAGAGCTTGCAGCAGGATGGCATTGTGTGAACTGGTGGCCACACAAGTACTTTGTATTCACGAGAGGTTTAGAAGTTCAGCAGCTGCATATAAATATGCATAGTTGAGAGATTCATGATGGTGCCTCCTCATTCTCGTGCTGGTTGGCTGCAGTGCGGGCACTGCAAATCAATGAACACTTTTCCCATCCATCAGCTGCTCACTTGCAAGCAGACAAAACACTTACAATGCCAGAAACCCACAGAGAGCTCCTTAGTGAAGGAACCTCACTGTCAGAAGATTCAAAATAGCCTGCTCCCTCCCACCTCGAACCTCCACAGCTCTCAGCCTCAAATGTCTTCTTAGGCAGTGGTAATCACAAGCACTTAAAAAATATCACCAGGAAAGAAAGGGGGAGGGGAGGAGCAATGATAAATCGGAGTTTTGAGGGTCCTCGCACTTGTCACAAAACAAAGGATTCTTTCAGTGTTTAATTTAACCCTTTAGAAAATAAAACCCAGCATAAGCATGGCTCTGCTTCTGTTGACTGTTCTACTTTACAGTCACAGGCTTGAGTGTAGCAGCATTTACATATGCATAGCCCTAGCCCATGCTGCGGCAGACATTTGTAATTCATCCATAGTTATTAGATGGCTCTCGGTATTGCAGGGTTATGATTACTGAGCCAAGAAAAAGAAAAAGCACAAAATGTCCTTCATAGTGGAAATCACTTTTCCTCCTGTTGATTAAGCAATATTTTGCAGCGGTTTCAGACACATTTATATTGAGATTATAAACATTTCAATAAACGCTTGATCTCATTTAATACAGATTCATACACAGCATAATAATGAATCAAATGGATATTTCTTGATGGAAAAATAGAAATTTATTTTGTCTAGAAGGCAATCCTTTTTTTATATGGATTAAACATTATAAAGAGACCTTATTGATGCTTAGTTATTAATCAGTATTTTACCATTGTCAATAAGACTAAAAATCAGTTTGATTTGTGCAATTGTATTTGGTACTATGACAGTACTATGGAATATAAAATACAGCAGAATAATACCTGTGATTCTTGTTTGAAGCATACAAATGCTCGAAAGGTAGAAAATATAAGTATATAAATGAGTATGTGTCCTTCAAATTTAAGAAAAGTTTAGTTCAAGGGTCAGTATTTTGAAGATTTTTAACACAGATTTAGTAGTTGAATGACATATTTATTCAAAATTTATCTATCTAGTTAACATAATCAGTTACCATATTGCTGGAAGATCAAACATAAATTTCATTAAGATTGTCTGATTAATCCTTAGCTCTGACTCAGGGAAGCTGACTGACATGTCCAAGTCTTTTTACTTAAGAGGAGCAAAGCCAAAAATTGGGCCCCTTTCAGCTGAACCCCAGCACCCATCCACACATGCGTTTCTACTAAACCATATTGAATTACAAGGCAGAATGTGATAATTGCTCTAGTAGATCAGAGGAGGTAGAGATCACTTCCAGCTGGGATGACCAAAGAAGACATCATTAAGAAGGAGTTGCACTGGAGCAAGCCTTTGAGGAGTGGGCACAGGAACAAAGCAAACACAGCAGAAGGCTTAGCATCTGAAAAACCTGGGGATGCTGGAAAACACTTGCCAGGCAGCCAGAGGACAGTGGTTTCAGTGAAAAGAATGCTGTAAATGACACTTCTATTTAAGGAATCACCAGCAAGAATCCTCACTTACTGGAAATGGAATTCATAAATAGATTTATAGGTCAGTAACAAGCACGTCAGACAAACTACTGGAATTTCAGTTTCTTTATCTGTGAAGTAAAAGCATGTGCTAAATAAGCGCTGAACTCTCCACCCAGAGAGGTGAGTGCAAGGCTTTCATTTCATTTGTTTTTGTTTTGAATATAAAGAATATTAGGTGGTGGAGGCGCATATCTTTAACCCCAGAGCTCTGGAGGCAGAGGCAGGGAGACCTCTGTGAGTTCGAGGCCAGTTTGGTTTACAGAGTGAATTCCAAGAGAGCCAGAGCTACACAGAGAAACAGCCTTAAAAAACAAAAAGCAAAAAAACAAAAAACAAAAAAACGAAAGCAGTGTATACACACACATCAGTTGTAGCATACAAATATCCATTGAACTGAAATTCCATTCATGTGTTTACATGTTCATAACTACATATCTGTATATAAACTAATTATATGAATTATATGAACTAGTTATAAGTTTTCTAAAGTTTAGTTCCAAGAAAAGTTCCTGTGCCAAATAATTTTCACCATTAGCTTTAAAATGCAAACTCATTCTTAGAACAATTACTCAGCATAAACAGATTATAAACATACATTTAGCATGTAATAAAGACTTGGGCATGGAGCACTGTCTCCCACTCTCTGATTTTGTATTTCAGTTAGTAGGAAAGATAGATACTACTATGCATAATAGACATCCATGCGTCAATAAAACGGTATTTTATTTTCAAGTATGTTTGCGTATATTCACAAATCTTTTACAGTTATAGCTAGCCAGACGGTATTCAGATAAATCTCAGTAATTTTTTTGTTAATTCAAATTCGTGCATGTGTCTGTCTGAAAATTCCAAATTACTGTATACTGTAGCCAGAAACATCTCCAATGAATACAGTGTGTGTGTGTGTGTGTGTGTGTGTGTGTGTGTGTGTGTATGTGTGTAGGGTAGTAAATATTTTGTGGTCACATGTAGATAAGTGGAAGTGAAATTCAAGTTTTAAGCATATCCGTGTTTGCCTTCTTACTTTGCCTTCCTAATCAGCAAAATGAGCAACTACAAAAAAGAAAAATTGTTTGAATTTAAAGTGAGAAGAAAATTGAACATCATTCTTTTAATGATTTGAATTAATTGTATATTTCAAATAATGCAATGCTTCGATCTTATTAAGTTTGATCCCAAGTAGGGAAATTTTAAGTTCAGTTTGGTTAAATCAGTTCATGGTCAAATTGCTAACCTTGATAAATATTTACTAAGTACCAAATACATTAATTAGCACTGAGTGTTGCTTATTGAAAGGGAAGTGTAACAAGGTTTCTGACCTCGATTATTTATATTTCATATTAAATGAGATTAATTTTAGAGAGACAACCGATTTAACATTTTACATATATAAGTGCTTATGAATGATAAAGCTTCCAAATCCTTTTAATGCTTAGGAACCAAGAATTTGCAAAAACCCAGTCTTAGTTAACCGGGTGGTACCAGCACCATTTTTTGATGGAAGAACACTCTCAGAGATTTTGTCCCAGAGTTTACTTACAGCAGATGCAAGCTGAGAAAATTTGGAGGAGACAATCACTTACAAATGGACCAATGTAGATTACAGCAAACTTTATTTTTACAGAAGAAAAAGGTTCATTATAGTAAAAATCAGTACTCTTCTGTAAGTGCAGTGTCAAAGTAAAGCACTTTCACTTCATAAACATATTTCTCACAAGACATTTAAAATATTTTCAAATAGGATCGCCTTTTAGGGTGGAACAAATTTTCCTAGATCAAGGGTCTTGTAAATTGTTTGCTGTGAAGTCATTAAGACTTGAGTTTAGATCCCCAGCCTCCATGCAGTAGCAACAGAAGTAATGATGATGAAATCAACAGGAGCAACAACAGCCAGGTAACACAGGTCTGTAAATCCCACACTGTCGGGGAGGAGCCAGGCAGATCCCCGATGCATCAGGCCAGCTCTTCTAGCCAAACTGTGAGTTCTGAGATCAGAGAGACATCCTGTCTCAAAAAAACATGGTGGAGAGTGATTAAGAAATCTGACATCAATCCCTGGTACCTACCCACATACACAGGTGAACACTCCTTCCCACACACATACCTGATGAGTTTTCAATAGTAATTTGAATTTCTCATGTAATTAAGTCTTCATATTTTAAGAAAATTCAATATATGTATGAAAACTGTACAAAGCCACTGAAGATGGGATCTTATAGTATTTCCCCAATAGCTCTTAGTATTCTTATTTTTCTTGTCTATTACTTATATCACATAATATAATTATTTCTGTAATGCTCTCTTGACCTGAGAAATTAAGGCATATTTGAACATCTTTCTTAACCACTAGTTATCTCAGAGATTTTGTATTCAATGTCAAAGAAAAGAAGTTTTGCGACATTGACTGGAAGAGGAGTGATGGCAATCATTAGGAAAAACGTAATGAAGAATAATGTGATGTGCATATATCATAGATTAATTATCAGATAGTAATTGGGGAAATTTCAATGGTATATTCAATACTGACTCTAAATTATTTTATAACGTGAAACTAGTATATTGGCATAATGAATAAATGCCTTAGAATTAAAAAGCTATTTTTGTCTAGCTGTTTATTCCCCATAAAGTACTACATGGTGAAAATACTCTCGACAAATGCACATTTAAATATTTAAATTAGTAAGTAATTTATCACATTGAATTTTACTTTCAGTATTGCATATTTTATATTCAATCTTCCAATATTTAGCTACTACAAAAATGCAGATAACAGTGCATCTTGTCTACAAATGTTCGTTTGTTTCTTCATAGGCAACTTTGACCCAGGTATGGATTAGAAGTATTACTCCTCTGATATGAAAACGAGGTCAATTGCTCTTCATTCGCCATTTCCCATTCACTCACTTTCTAATCCTTATCTACAACCCCAGAGCTTCTGACTTTGATCACAAGGGTAACACTTAGGGTTTTGGAATCAAACTTTCAAAGTTAAGATTAAATTTGACCATATCGTGCTGTAAGCATGCATATCTACATTCCAGTCTTCTGTTCTCGTATGTCATTTCCACCCAGGATTCATGCAAAGATGAAGTCAGAAGTGACAGAGTATCTGAACTAGCTTGGTGCATGATGCATGTAGAAATTTTAGTCCTTGTAATTGTGGATATTCATGTGGCCCTCTCACTGGATGTTTTCACGTTAGCTGCTGATGGAGGAAGGTCATTGGCTAATAAAGGAACTGCCTTGGCCCATTTTATTGGTTAGAGGATAGGTGGGAGGAGTAAACAGAACAGAACGCTGGGAGGAAGAGGAAGTGAGGTCAGAGACTCGACAGCTCTCCTCTCGGGAGCAGACGCCTGAGAGAGATGCCATGCTCCTGGCTCCTGGGCAGACGCTATGAAGCTCGGACCCAGGATGGACATAGGCTAGAATCTCCCCGGTAAGCGCACCTTGGGGTGCTACATACAGATGATTAGAAATGGGCTAAATTAATATGTGAGAATTAGCCTAGAAGAGAATGGGCCAAGCAGTGTTTAAAAGAATACAGTGTCCGTGTAATTATTTCGGGGCATAAGCTAGCAGGGCAGGTAGATGGGGTGCTAGGGACGCAGCCCCGCTGCCCTTATTACTACAAGCTGCTAGGCTAGAGAGTGGGGATGTGAGACAGAATATGACATCTTTTCTCCCTCCAGGAAGTTTCATTATAGTGAGGAAAGATGCCAGGGACTGGTACATTTTAAATATACTAAAGGACACATAAAAAGAGCTAATGGAGAGTGGAAATTATCTCTGGTGCATGCTTTATCAGAATGAGGACCCGAGTTTGATCCCTAGCAATCATAAACAAAGAAAGGCATGGTGGTCCTGTAGTCCCTGTTCTGGGATGCAGAGACAGGATGATTGCTGAGGTTTAGTCTGCAGCTGTCCTAGCAGAATTGGTAAACCTCAGGTCTTAGAAAAAGGCTCTGTCTCAGAAGACAAGATGGACAGTTCCTGAAGTATTGTAGGAGGCTACTTGTTTGTTCTTGACGGCTCAGCCCTGAAAAGTCACACAGAAACAATATTATTTGCAATATTGCTTGGCAAATAGCTTAAGTGTATTTCTGGCTAACTCACATCTTAAATTAACCCATCTCCATTAATCTGTATATCTCCACAGGACTGTGGCTTACCGAGTAAAGTTCCTCCATCTGTCATCTGTCTCCGATGGGGCTACATGTCTTCTCTAAACTCCACCTTCTTTCTCTCAGCATTCAGTTTAGTTTCCATACCCTATCTAGCTATACTCTACCCTATCACAGGTCAAGGCAGATTCTTTATTCATTAACCAATGACAATAAAACATATTCACAGTTCACATCACCTCCCACATCACTAAAGAAAGAACCCAAACTTGACCTCTGTTCTTTGTCCATACCTGAAACCCTAGGTATACCCACTTATGTGAATACACACATAGCAATATACACACATACAAACACATACAGTGCTCATACACGTACTTACAAAATCAGTATAAAAAGTGATTTTAATGAATAACATTGTTTTATTATTGGTTTGATCAGTCAATCAGTTAAAAAGAATTTATGTAAATACTTTATACATACCAGTGATTGTCCTAGAAGTGGAACATGCTGTGGTGAAAAAGGTGTTTCATATTCTATAAGGATAGTTATCACATTACAGGAAAATTATAATTTAATAATCAAAATAAATATTAAATTATGTATAGTGTTATTATTACCAAACCTAGAACTTCTGTTTTAGGGATCCTTACAGCCCCCCACCAAGTGCTAATAGAATCGATGTGTAGAGGTTGCCATGATACTTATCCCCCTGCAAAGAAACAGAATAGGCCCCACAAGAAGAATTATCTAGGCCAAAATGACAATAGTGTCAAAGTTAAGGAATCTGTTAGCCATCCTATAATGCTTATAGAATACAGGACTATCATAGTGGCTACCTGTTTTGTTTGTTTAACTGATAAATCCTTGATGCCTAGAGAAGTGCCTAGAAATAAGATACCCAGAAAGTGAGTGGGATAAAGGATTACATGGAGGGGGGCATGGGCAAGGATAGGTTCTTTCAGAAAGGCTGAGGGAATATGCAAAGTACATTAGAAAACCAAAGACTTGGCCAGGCGGTGGTGGCGCACGCCTTTAATCTCAGCACTCGGGAGGCAGAGGCAGGCGGATCTCTGTGAGTTCGAGACCACTGGTCTACAAGTGCTAGTTCCAGGACAGGCTCCAAAACCACAGAGAAACCCTGTCTCGAAAAACAGAAAACAAAAAACAACAAAAAAAAGAAAACCAAAGACTTTCTAGTCTAGACAACAGTCCCATTGACAAGACCAGTGACCTGAGCTTGTTGACCAAAGTGCACTAGCTCACTTACTTCATTTTGTCTGTACCTCCTTGCTGCAAAAATTTCATAGTGAAATTTTATTCTGTTCTCATTGGTAAACATATTGCACATTTTATAAGAATTTATTATGTATTATGTTTTTATTTCTGTGCATGAGTGTATGCCATATGTGTGAGCTGGTATGCATGGAAGACAGAAGAGGGTTTTGGACCCTCTTAATATGGGTGGCAAAAACCAATTATGAACAATAAACCCCAAAACCCTTTACCTTCTAAGCCACCTCTCCAGCCCTATGCATGACACATGTTTAAACCAACTCAACACTTTCTATTTTTCTCATCCAAGAAGTCTGAAATTTATTCAGACCCTCCCCTCTTGTTTCATTATTGTTGTTATTATTATTATTATTAGGTCTCAAAAAGTGGTTTAAGCTAAGCAGACTAGGGAAAAATGACATGACATTGGCAGCTTTGCATGTTAAATATGATTCTAAGACTGTTGCGGGAGGTCCTCCCGCTCCTCCAGCCTATAGCCACTGAGATACCAGCCCATTGGGACGTGGTCTCTCTCCCTTTAAAAAAGCAGCCACTTCCCTCTCCTCTCTCTCTTTACTTTCTGCTTTGCCTGCGACTAGACTCCCTTCCTGGTTGCTCAGAGGGCTGTTGTCTGGGACAGTGATCTGTAAGTTTTTTCCCCTTTAAATAAATACCACCCTACTAATCATAATTCCAAACTGCTGTGGCATTGTTTGTGACTTACGCCTTCACCTGGCGCCCAACGTTAGGACCTCTCCTTCCCCTGCTCGGCTGCCGGCCTGGCTTGGCGCGAGCCCTCCCTTCCTCAGCTGAAGCCTGTGCCTTGCGGCGGCCTTGTGGCCTGTGTCTTGTGCATGGAGCCAGTGGTTTAATATATTATCACGCACTGCTTTTCTTGCTGCAGTTCTTTATATTTTTTTCTTTTAGACACCTCAGATTGACTTCCAGTCCCCACGTACCCTATCGTCTGCCTTCCCACGTGGATTTAAACTCCACAGGCCCGCGTAGTCTCTGCCCGCATGGTTCGTTCTTTTCTGAGTCGTTTTTAAATCTCCCTTGCAAGCACAGCAGTTTGAAATTATGATTAATAGGGTGGTATTTATTTAAAGGGGAAAAAACTTCCAGATCACTGTCCCAGACAACAGCCCTCTGCACAACCACTTCAAAACCAGTTTTATAAATTTAGAAATATGGTTTAATATATTTTACTTACACAACTCATTTAGTTTTTTTGATATTTTCTATTGAGCAGGTATTTTTCGATCTGTCAGTATCCAAACATCCAGGGTCCCTTGAATTTTTCAAAGATGAGTGTTTTCCTGTGGAGATAAGAACAGAACCCTGCCGCCATTTTATATGTTTTTCTTAACACCTGTATGAATATCATCATTGTGGATGAGTTGTCATTTCTCCTTTCCAAGAGGTTTCTCCTCTTCAAATCGAAACTTTATTAATTTTGATGGTATCCACAATTTTTCTTCTCCTGTGGAAACAAGAGCAAAACCCCTTCCCCAATGTAGCACATCTCCTGGCTTCCATTGAGAGGCCAGCACATCTTTGAAATAAATCGGTTGATTTATTTCAGCAGACTTTTTTTTTATGATTGATAGGGTGGTATTTATTTAAAGGGGAAAAAATTTACAGATCACTGTCCCAGACAACAGCCCTCTGTGCAACCAGAAAGGGAGTCTAGTTGCCGGCGGAGCAAAAAATGAAGAGAGAGAGGAGAGGGAAGTGGCCACGTTTTTAAAGGGAGAGAGACCACACCCCAATGGGCTGGTATCTCAGCGGCTATAGGCTAAAGGAGCGGGAGGACCTCCCGCAACATAGGACAGATGAATTCCTCAGGATAGTAGACTCAAGGGAGTATTTCTGGGGTGGGTGGAATGCTCAGAGCAGGCATAGTTGACTATTTTTAAAAACAGTCCCAACCTTCTATTTCTGCTATTTACACTTTCCCAGAAAGTAGACTGTTGCTTTCCCTAGCAATGTGCTGTGTCTGCCTGGAGTAGGAAGCAACCCCAGCCACTGCCTCTCACCACCCCTTCATATGTTTTCACTCTGGCTTTAAGTTATTGTTTCCCATTGTTATTTATTCATCAGGGAAAGATTTTGTTGTTTTCCTGTCCCCTCTCAAATAATATTCTATAAAGCATTTAATCCCATCTGCTACATGATTGCTAAATATAGCTTACCTTCATCAGCAAGGAAAACAATGTTTTCTACGAATGTATGTATAGTAAGGAGGGGGCTACTTGTTGGTTTCCGGCTGCTTTTTTGTTCCTGGCCGCTTAGTCCCAAAATAATCACAAAGAACCTGTATTAATTAAATCACTGCTTGGCCCATTAGCTCTAGTTTCTTATTGGCTAACACTTACATATTATTTTAATTCATTTTTATTAATCTCTGACCACATATGACCATGTGGTCGTGGCTTATTGTGTAAAGTTCCTGGGCCCATCTCTGGCAGGGCTACATGGCTTCTCTCTGACTCTGCCTCCTTTCTTCCAGCATTCCATTTAGTTTTCCCCACCAGCTCTGTTCACCATAGCCATGCTATAGACCCAAAGCAGTTTTTTTATTCAGTAATTGTAATCACAGCATATAGAGGAACATCCCACATCACCTCCCCTTTTTCTATTTAAATAAAAGGAAGGTTTTAACTTTAGCATAGTAAAATTACATATAACAAAACAGATATCAAGCAAGCATTAGTTACAGTACTTATATCTACTTTATATTTTATCATAACTAAGGAAAATTATAATAATAACTACCTATTCTTCAACACTATCAAAGACTCTAGAAGGATATCCAAAACTCTAGAATTGACAGAGACATCTCACTGCCTGGACAGTCACCTCAAGTTTTTCTGTACTGTTTGGGCATTCATCTTCAGCCTACAGGCCCATAGTATACAGCAGACTTTCCATGAAGCAGTAAATTTCAAAGACAGTTCCACCTATATTGGCAGTTTGTCTGTCATTTCCTTCAGTATCCTGCAGAATGTTTAGCATACTCTTTCATGAAGCAGGAACCCTGAAGGAAGTCTCACCTTTAGGCAAGTTCTGCAGTTATTTTTCTGTGGGTTCTACATGTCCAATTCTGCAAGCAGTCCAGGCAAGAGTAGTTTCTTGCCCAAATGGCTAACTCTATAAGGAGCCTCTTCAGTGCCCATCTTTCTCTTGAAGTAGTTTGGTGCTGTCAGGAACAGATGTTTCTCATTGTCATGAAAAGTCCTAAGTTATTAAAACATTTTAAATGTCATATTCTGTAGTCTTTGAAAGCATTGAAGAATGCCTATCCATCTGAAATACATCTCTGTACATCTAGAAAACTTAACCAACATGACCGCAAGTTTTACTATTTAGATGATTATCTATTAACCTGTATTTCTTAATTATACATTACATTTTTAAATGAGCTGTGCACACAATACCTTAATCAAGATCAGAAATACATATATACAGTATAACAAAATTGACCTTTAATTTTTTGTATTAATAAACCAAGATCCATACCCATGCAAATCTCTATAGCATATTCCCTTTAAATGTAAACAAACATTTACAAACAATACTCCAAAATATGCATGGTTTTCTCCAAACTGTTTCTTGCTGTTTATTGGACAAAGTAAATTTTTTGAGATGTGTTTAAGGTAATTTTTCAGGGGATCTTGGTCTATCAAACCACATCAGTCTGGAAGGATTCCACAGGTTCTTGCCCTCTGTGGAAACAAAAGAGGAACCTTTTTTTCCAAAGCAACATATCCTTAGACCCAAATTCTGAAGTCAAGATATCTTTATAATATACATGCTGGTTTAGCTTTGCAGTTCATATAATGAAATGTTTTCCTGTACTGAGCTCCTTCTGATGTGGGACAATTCTGTATTCTGTCAATTACATTTTAAATAAACGCTGATTGGCTGATATCCAGGCAGGAAGTAGAGATGGGGCAACCAGAACAGGAGAGGAAAGGTTCAACCTGGAGTTGTCACCCAGACACAGAGGAAGCAAGATGAGAATGCCTCACTGATAAGCATATCAAACCATGTGGTTAACAAAGACAAGAATTGTGGGTTAATATAAGATGTAAGAATTAGTTAATAAGAAATCCCGAGTTAATAGGCCAGACAATTTTCAATTAATGTAGGCCTCTGTGTATTTTTTTTGTGATTGAAAGGTTGTGGGACCAGGTGGTATAGAAACCTCTGTCAACATAGGCACATACTCACATACATGTACTTACACACACACACACACACACACACACACACACACATACATATGCAGTCATACTCTCACACAAGCACACAGACACACATACAAGTAAACATGCACATGCATATGCACACATACACTCACTCACACAGAAAGAAATACACACACAAGCACTTTGCTAGTGACTTATTCAAGGATAGAGTAGGAAACATTCACATCTGAAGATACTACAGGAAGTGAGGATAAGGAAGAAAGATAGGAGTGGGTCCAGGAGTAGCTGACTACTCATTTTGACCTCATCTTGTGCCTCTTCTTATTATTTGGAACAGTAAGTATGTTTTAAAACACACACACACAGGCACACACACAGAAAATAGGCATAATTGGAAAACAAACCACTTTTTTGTCATTTTAAATTGTTATTGGATTGTACTATTATATGCTTCAATGTAGTATAGGGAATTGCATTATGTCTCTAAGTCATTGACATTGTCTTAACTAAATTCAACATTTTCCATGTAAATGAAGACTGCTCATTCATTTTCCTGCCATCCAGACACAAATAATCACTCAGAAGCTATATGATTACAACACTGTTTGACCTAGTAGCTCAGACTTCTTTTTAACGAACTCTTTCATCTTAAATTAATCAGTTTCTATTAACCAGTGTATCTCTACAAGGTTGTGGTCTACTGGAAAGGTTTCAGGCATCTTTGTCCTTTGTCAGTTACATGGCAACTCCCTGACTCCACCTACCCTCTCTCTATATTTCTTCCAACCTGGCTATATTCTGCCCTGCCATAGGCCAATGCTGCTTTATTCATTAACCAATAAAAGAAACACATATAAAGAAGGTTATCCCACATCATCTCTCCTTATCTGTCTAAATAAAAAGGAAGCTTTCAACTTTAGCATAGTAAAATTACATATACAAAAGAGTTATCAAACAAGAATTGTAGTTACAATATTTAATCCATTTACATTGCCATCAGTCTGTGTCATTACTCTAATTGTATCTAGACTTGGCTATCACTTTTCAAGTTGTGCTTGTCTAACCCATTAATATATGCCTTATAATAGGCCAATATTGTGTGCATTGAGAGAGAATTACAGTTACTGGCATACAACCAAGCACTATACACTATAAGAGAAATTATTCTAGAAGTACTTCTGCATATGGAAAATAGGTGCATGGAAGAGAGTTGTTTGGCTTTCTTAAAGCAAAGTTCACATACTCCTGATATTTACTCTTAGCTCATTACAATCTACCCTGAGTCTATTTAGTCAGTAGGCATAGCTAAGATGCTGTGGGAATTGAGTTTTAGGTTCTCATATAAAATCATCTAAACACTGAATATATTATCTGAAATATTATAAATTTGAATCATAATGGCCAAGTTACCTTATGCAAAGGAATCATTTCTCTTGGAGAATGTGCTTCAAAATCTTGAACTTCTAGTTACCTTTGTCATGAATTTATTGTCACACATCACAAAATCAAAGAAACATATATTTAATACTGTTTGCACCTATACACATTTTAACCAGTAATGCTCACTTGTTTTTTTTTCAATATAAGTAAAATTGTGCAAAGGCAGACTTTATTTTCACATGGCTGAGAAATGTCTAATAAAAATATCAGGATACTTTATAACATGGTTCCTATTACATTTCCTGCTGTTGATCACCATAAAATGAGAGCTCCACTTTGCAGATTCAGAAGTAGAAAAATGCTGTGTGTTCTGGGGAAAGTTACTACTTCAATTTTATATGCCTTTATATACTTCATTTTTTCTTTAGAGTCCTTCTTTGAGATTTTATTGTTCTTTTCTTTTGTGAAACAAATAGAATCAGTTATATGTTTCTCTGATAATTGAAGGACTTCTAAATTGCCTGAGATTGAACTGTTGGTAGAGAGGTGAATTTATGTATGTGCATGTGTGTGAGTGTATGTGTTTGTGTATATGAAGGTGTGTGTATGTGTGTATTTATATCAGATAGAAGGGATACAGATAAATGATGCATCTCTTGAATAAAATCACTAAATTCTTGAGTACAAATGATATGCATTCTGTCTTAATGACACAAGATTGTGAGCAGGGCCTTTTAGGAATAGGAGTTCATATATTTTCATGGACTCTATTTGTGTGTCACTAGGCAATAATTTAAAATATTTAAGCTTAATTTCATGAAACTTCAGTAAAAAAGCACAGCCATTTTTTTCTTTGGTGTCTGAATATAATTCTCTATTAGTAATCTGTTAAAATTAATTCATCTTTAAATATGAAACAGTATTTACTAAGACAAACTCCTAGAAATACAAAGCCCTCCAGAAGTATAGTGGGAAAAAATACAGAGAACAAACAACTGCAAATAAAAATAATGTACCCTGTTAACTTGTTTTTTCTTTGTAAGAAAGTGAAGAGAGAAAACCTATGAAATTATATGAATAATGCCAGAGAACAGTAAATTTGCATCATTGCAGTGGTTTGGATGAGATATTCCCCCATAAATTTCAGAGATTTGAATATTTGGTGCCATTAGTGGAACTCCTTGAGAAGGATTGAGAGGTGTGGTCTTTGTGGAATATACACGTTACTGGGAGTTAGCTTTGAGGTTTCAGAGGAGTAGTGATATTCCTACAGTGCCCTCTGCATCCTTCTTGAAATTAGAGATGTGAGCTCTCAGCTGTTTCTGCCACTGTGTCTGCAGTCCATCACCATGGATTCCAACCCTCTGGAACTGAAAGCTCAATGAAAATTTTTCTTTTCTAAGTTGCCTTGATCATGGTGTTTTATCACAGCAATATAGAAGTTAATTTAGACAATAATCATGCATCTAAATGTAGATAGTAATCACTTCCTTTAAACTATGTTAAATAAAAAAAAAACAGTTGAACACAAAACTGACCCATCTGTGTTCATGTAGGTTCTTAAGCTACAAATTAAAAAATGCATTTCAATATTTTATATCAGCATGGATATTTTTGTTCATAATTTTGCTAATGATTACAATAGAATATTTATAATGTATAATTATTTGTATTGGGAATGATAGAGGAGACATAGTGATACATTAATAACCTGAGATACAAATGCAAACTAACATAGTCTCTCTTTCCAAAATCTATGGGAAGGCTGAGGGTTCAAGTCACACTTTGTTCTCTGGCTGAGCACCTCCAGATCAACTCCCCAAAAAATGCCACGTCTGCTATTTCTTTCTCTATCAAAAGCCTGGGACCCTGACTTTACACAATGTTCCTTTATCTTCCTGCATAGTCTGGCCACCATTTGGACTCTGACCCAATTAAATTCATCTGCTATATCAACTATTATCTGCTAATATAAAATAAAATTGTCTACTTGTTCACACATGGTTGGCATTAAAGTATTCCCATCTGCATGCCAGTCGTGGTTCTGGAGTGATGCAGATTCAACCTAACTAGAAAGAATAAGGATCAAGGTCTATGGTCTTGTCCAAGTGTTTTCAATCTCCCCAGATAGGGAAGGATTGTAGAATTCCATCAGGGCTATACGTCCATTGTGATGACACTTTAATCCATGCTCAGTCACACCACCATCCATGCAGTGTAAGAGTGCAGATTATTTATGATGATCACCTTGGGTATAGCCCTCCACAATCTATGTTCTTATTTTTCAGGAGAAGAGCTCGTTTGCATATTCATAAAATGTTCATTTTTCTGAAGTAAAGACAAGAAGTTACCCCAAAGAGCAGCAACCATAGGTTAGTTTTACAAGGAATATTCTGGATAACTTAATCATATTATTGCTAGGACTTAGGGATGGGTCTATACTGACATTTCATTTTATATTATTGTCTTTATTGAGAGAAGTCACACAAATAAAATCAAACTAGTAATCATCACATTTGCTGAGCCTTGGTATGCAATAAATAATGTTGATATGAGGGGAAAAAGCCTATCTGGAGAAAGACCACTTCAGTTAAAATCTGAAGGATGGACAGATGTCAATAAGGGATAAAGAGGCCAAAGAACTACAAGGTAGCTTTGATATGGGTACATATTTTCTTTCTCAGGCAAGGTAAAAACTATGTATTGAAAAAAGACATGGTAGCTTCAGATTATTGTTGATATTTGGCCTGCATGGAAAGGAACTGGAACACAACAGATGAAACTTGGCTGCAATGCATGTTCACCATGCATCTTAAATTCTGGGAAGGCAAATGAATAACTATATCATATATTAGAAAATAATTCATTTTGTGAAAGATAAGAAAAAGAGACTAAGACAAGGAAAGGACTTGTGAAGGGAACCATTTTTCAATGAGTGGAAATGGTACTCCTTTGAAAATGACTTGAAGGAAAGAACAGTGGCTTCATTTAGTGTTTAAGAATGATTTCACTAAAACTAACATGACAAATTGCAAATGTTTATTAAATCTAGGCTGCATACTTAAATGAAGCTTGTTTTATTATTTTTCCATCTTCTGTACATTGGAATTTTGACAGATTTATCACACAGCTGCACCCTTGAAAATATATAACCCAGGAACTGACAAAGAAAGATGTGCTTCTATGTTTATTGCTTCATTAGTCAGAATAGCTATGAAAGGGAAACACCCAAGATGTCCACCACTAAAGAAAGAATAAAAAATGTGGCTAATGGACCCAGTGGAATTTTATTCAGCTATAAAAAATGAAGTCATGCTAGTTTCCAGAAATAGGATACAACTGGAAATTCTTAAATGAAGCACCCTTGGTCCGAAAGACAAACACTAAATGTTTTATTACAGATGCAGGCCCTAGATTCTAAGTATTTTGTGTATATGTATGCATGTAGATGTGTGTTTAAGTCATGAAACTAGTAGCAAGGAGACTGACCCTGAGAAGAGTAAAAGACATTTTATGTAGAGTGGAGAGAGGGTAATGAACTTTGTGTAGCATGAACAAAGACTGGAGGCTACTGAAGGAATGAGGGGTGTTGACTGAAGGTTCAGAAAGATGAGGCTGATTGAACTGTAGAGGTAGGTCAGCATAGACAAAGTGCAATAAGATGGAGTAATAGTGCCCCTTATCTCATATGATAATCTTAAAATAGGATAATAAAAATAAATAAATAAACATAAAATAAAAATATACAATTCAAGTAAAAAATTATTTTGTAAATAACATACTTGCTGTTACTGTGTGCATGGCTTATGTGTACAAAATACACAATTTTATACAGACTCTAAGTGTATGTCTAACTTTTGAATTTATATTTAAGGCAATATAATGGGAAAGAAAGCAAAGAGGGACACTGGTCAAACTTAAGACAGCTCCTTCTCTTTCACTATGAGCTAGATGGAGATACATAGTAACCATCTAACCATTTTCCCTTAGAGGTCAGTGTAGCACACTTATCAGAACTTGGGTGCCCATAAGTAGTTAAAGAATATGCCTTGAAGCACTTTACTAGGTAGCAGAAACATAAAGTACAGAAATTATGTTAGTTGTTAATCATTGGAAGAGTTGATACCATAGTGGAGAGAATCTCTGAGGATCAGTAAGGGGATCTGTGTTCCTCAAGGACACAGACCAATGCAAATACTCTCCTTTCCCATGGCAGTCTATGTGATAAGGTTCACAGTATGTTTTTTAAGTCTCTTAATTAGAAATATGGCATATTACTAAGGGGTTTCAAAATGAACAAATAAGAAGAACACACACATATATACATGCATATAGATAGATGATAGACAGGTAGATAGAAGATAGACAGATAGATAGATAGATAGATAGATAGATAGATAGATAGATGATAGATAGATGATAGGCAGATAGGTAGAAAGATAGATAGATAGATAGATAGATAGATAGATAGATAGATAAGGCATCTATTAGACTGTCGTACAGGATGTGATCAATAGTGGCTGTCTTGTGACAGAAAGCTACACCCAATTATATTAGGGTGGTGCTTTATTCCTGAGGACCCCTGGACTGCTGCTGGTTTTCACTCTATGTTGAAATCCTGAAGAAGTTGGATTTAATCCCAGATGCAGCAACAGGACATACAGATTAACAAGTGAACATGAGGGCACGAGGGCAAAGAGCAAAGCTCCCATCTTCCATGGCTTTTTATCTGGGCCACCACAGGTGTTTCTGCTCCAAATACTCTGGTTAAGAAAATTCCTCCCAGGATTCTCAGAAGCTTGGATCTCAGTTAATCCCAGATGTGGTCAAGATGACAACCAAGATTAGCCATCACAAAAAGTTATTAGTTTATGTAATATGTGTCATTAAAATAAGATAGTGTTAAAACTAATCACAGAATTGAGCTGACACCACTCACTTTTATGTAAGTGGTGTTGCATCTACCTTGTAATCCCTCATTTCTCCCTTTCAGAGGTCACTTTAAGAGTTTTGGGTTGCAATTCACAAGGACAAGGTCAAGAAAGAAACATACATTAAATATACCGATCAGAAGTAAGTAGTAAATTACAGATTTCAAGCTGGTAAAAGAGTGATGTAGATAGAGCAGAAAACACTGTGATGTTCGTATTTTATCTTAAAGCATGACCTAATTTCATGTTCTTGCTTTCCTGCTTTCTTTTATAACACTTAGAATCATTTACCTTAGAGATGTGCTTATTTTTAATTTCATTGATTAATATATAAACTCCAGTAAAAGCAATAAATTTTGTATCTAATTTTCTAAATAAACATTCTTATTTTCCAAATTGAAAGATGGGTGTAGGCAAAACCATGAGAGCTCCCTAAAAGGGGTATCAAGAATTTCTTATGATACACTCATGGATACACTACAAGGTAAATAGCCACTGTGATCTTCCATTTTGCCAAAGGATGAATGAAACCAATAGTTCAATTGCCAGCCACCACAGAAGAGAGTGAACCTCAACTGCTGACAGTAAGCACACTGTCCAATCTGGATAAGCAGGACAAAAGGAAACGAGACTGCCGAACCTTGACAAGACAGGATAAAACAGTCTTGAATTTTCCTGCTTCGGAAAATAGTTTGTCAACTATTCTAGGCTTACAGTCAAAGTTGGTTGCCCCAATGATGCAAAGCATCTTTGAGTGACTGTCCAGGCAGCCAACTGTCTCTGTCATTTCTTGCATCTTTTGTAAGTCACTAGCTTGCATTTCCTGCTTACTCAGGTAATATTATTTTTCTTCTCAGGTCTTTGATGAAATTAAAGACCAGATGGTCACAGTTACTATTCTCTGTTACCTTAGCAAAGACATATTAGGTATAAGATTTAAACTCTTCCAAATAAAACTGCTATTGAAATAATCTCTGTTATTTGCCATTCACCTATGATCTGTACATTTAGTATGTGCTTCTTACTTGATCTTGTCCTTGTTGTTTGTAGTTCTATTTTTGTGTATGCTATTACCCTTTTTCCCCTGGAGAATACTTGATAATAGTTCTTATTCCATATCATTTTGTATTAGGTTTGGAAACTTATTTAGTCAAAAGGGGGAAGTGTGTGGGTATTCATTATGCCCACAACATTAGGCTATCTGAACCAATAGAAGCAGTGCTTCTTGTCCTCAGACATGACCTCTTAAAAGGAAAGAAGGGGTGATTGTTTGCTCTCTCCTGTGGTAGTTGGAAATCAGACTGCTGGTTCCATTCACCCCTGGGCAGAATGGAGGACCATGGTGGCTATTTACTTTGTTATGTATAATAAATCCTTGATACCCCTTCAAATGGGCCGGTTTCACCAGCAGATGGGATACATTTTCGTGATAAATTTCTGTGTCTTCTACTAATTTAACCCCATATACATGTATATTTCAAAAGAGTATGTGTATTTGTGATTTTAGCAAATTATACTATATTTACTCTGTAGTATATAAAATAAAATAAGCAAAGTTATAAATTACACTTCCTAGGTGTCTGTGGCATTGAAATACAGCACATTTTACTTGCATGGGGATTTTTATTCCAAAAAGGTATTAAACATGACAATCTGACAATATATCCTTGGGATGCTGTCATTTCTAGTTTCAGGCCAGCTGACAAGACCTCAGTTGGCCTCTACAAGTTGCTTAAGAACCATTTCTGAAACCTTCCTGGCCATGTTCCAGCTGTCACTTGGAAAAAATATGATCAATTGAGATCCGTCTGTGCTGCAGAAAGCCAGTCATATCGCTCACTCCAATAGAGCTTTTGTGGGGGAAAGGCCTTATCAAATTCCTTGGACATGAAGTTACTGTTGGAGCCCTTGTATATCCAAACCATTCCATCACCAGGCAAGAAGCTGCAGCTTTTGAAAGGTCACAATGTACTAATAATGATCTAAACCATGCTGTTGTTGTTAGGAAGAGAAGTGGAAATGGTTACACAGTAATACGTTTAAAACTCTGTCCATACAGCTTTCGGTAGTGTTAAGCTGTATGCTGTTTTAAGTAAAATACAACACCCTGATGTAACCTGGTCTAATTATAGACACCTAGTTAAGAGACAATAAGCCTAACCCAATCCTGAACTTGTTGTATCCACAGTGTAGGATTCGAGTCATAGAAATGGAAATGTGTGCAAAGGGCTTGGGAATGTGTGTTTGTGTGTGTGTGTGTGTGTGTACATATGTATATATGCATATGTATATATATGAATGAGGTATACATAGATATATATGTCTCATAAAGAACAGTCCACTTGGTTAATAATGGAGAAAAACATGTATTCTTTCCTCTTTTTTGATCATATAGAGAAAATATATTTTAAATGAAGCACACCCTGCTTGCAGATACCACTTGATTTGAATCCTAAAGAAAGTTCAGAAGATGAATCTTAAAACTAAATTAACAGGAAGGTTTTCAGTATTATTTCTACAACATAAAACTAAGCCTTACAGAAAATGAAAGATGCCTAAAAATGCAGGATGTGTGTCACCTTGGCAGAAGTTTTACCATTTCTAAACAATTATCTGCTTTCTTAGCACCTACATTTTTAGTAATGTTTTATGTCTTTAAGTATTCAATTTAAGTTTTTAGATTTATTTTATCTTGTATGTATGACTGTGTTTTGCCTACATTTATGCATGTGCACCATGTGTGCATGTGCTGGCTAGAGAGCTCTCAGGGGGAGCATCAGATTTCCTAAAACTTATTTATAAATAATTGTGAACCACTATGTTATATGGTGAGAACCAAACCTGGACTTTCCTCAGAAAAAAATACCTTACCCAGTGAGCCATCTCTGGAGAGGTGGAGCCCCAAATCCAGAGTAACTTAGTTTTTAATTTTTTCGTCATTTAGTTGTTTTAATTCATCTTTTCCATAGAGTGTGATTTTATTTATTTATTTATTTTTGCTTGTCCCCTCTTCAAGACGTCAATAGTGAAGTTACTAAATTGGCTAGTAGTGATAGACAGTAAAGAGTTTTGATGATTACATATACAATCATGAATATGTAATGAAGCATGAACAAACTTAATCCACATAGGACACTTTTGCTATAATGTGCCTTCCCCTCTAGTCACGGACAGCGTTATCAGCCTCATGAACATGTGGCGTGGGATCGAAGAATGCCTTGAGACAGTGTACAGTTCCCCAGCTTATTGAGTACTAATATAAATGCTGATAATGACTTTAAAGCTACCTAACCCTTCTATTTCCCCCCATGTCATCTATTTTTCGTTTCTTTCCCAGGTTACCTTTACTCGTCACTCAGAAAGCATTTAATGAAATAATGAACTATAAAGGTAGGAAAAAAATCTTTTTTATTATAAATTTGTTTTAATTGTTTCAAAATAAACCGTCCCGTCCTTATTAGATGTAGGTAGGACTGATGCCGCTTGTTGTCTGTGGTGTGCATTATCTCTGCCTAATAGCTAAACTTGAACTCGTCACAGTGTTTGTCAGTTTGAATATTTTTCTGCGGTATTTGTTTGTTTTACTGAAAACATCATTATGTTTTATCTATGTAGACATTTCTTTCATTATATTCTCCATGGCTTTATAATAATTTGGGCACACTATATATAATTTCCATCCTTCAGGAACCTTCACAGGCAGACAGTGATATTATCTCTTATGTTCAATAATTGTATATTTTTATTGCTTTCCTGTGCCTATACATTTTAAGTAAATAGCATAAACATTTAACGCACAAATCCTAGTTGTGAACAATTTAAAAATGTAAATGTTAATTTGGAATGATTTTTTTCAGTATTTACTCTGCTTAAAAGTACTGAAAATGCAGCTCTTATTTGGCTAGGATGTACATGAAGATAAATTTAGACTTTCTAGTTTAGTAACTACTTCTCTGATAATAACTTAATTGTAGCCATTTCAAACCAAATTGGTTAATTGTGGTGAATCATATGCAGATTGCTCAGCTGTGGGTCAGCCCCCACTCCCACACCCTAGAACCTCCTTTCTAATTCAGGACAGGCTGCTTCATGCCTCACAGCACAGAACAGTACAGATCAGAGACCTCAGATAAAACCAACCAGTAACATAAAAGATAAGAGTGCTCCGGGAGTCAGAGTGTTCCCATAAAACGGGAAGATAGACCGTATTGATTTAGAGTTGGCTTAATGATTCGTTAGTTTTGCTATGTTGTTAGGGAGAAGTTTACTCACTTGCCAAGATTTGTGGCCACCAAATCATGGCCTGTCTGGTGATGTTTCCTCATTTGTAAAGTACATGTGCTACATCATTTGTGGCAATTCGTTGAACTGAAATGAAGATCAAATTAAAACAAACAGAGGTTGGGGAACACTGTAAAATGACTACTTAGGCCCCTGTGGAAATAGTGTCCTGGTTCTTTTGGTGCTCGGAATGAAAGATAGAGGAGCCCATCCCAGAAAATCATGTGCAGAGCCACCTGAGGAGCTGATGGGAGATCACCATGTGCAGGCCATGCTGAAGCATTCTGGGCGCAGGTACAGGAATAGGAGCTCAGAGCTTCTGCTTCCTAGGTGTTGTGCGCAGGACTGGCTACAGGTGTCTTTTTACAGAAGCATTGTAGTGTTTCCTAATGAATAGCCAAGCTTTCATGACGCCGTTAAAACTTCATACATGTTGTCTGTTGCATTTCTCACAGAAAATATGATATTTGGTAATGAGTATATTGTAAACTGAGATTTGTATTGTTATACTCATTGGTTTTCATCTTTATTTACCACTACTGACATTTTTGACAGTGAAAAAAATGAGACTGTTTATTGATTAAAAACTACATTTAGGCTTTAATTCTAAGAAATTTAAAATTCAGCATTGATGTGAACTTTTAAATTATAGCTTCTCTGGAATTTTATTGTTCCAGTATTTAACTGGAGGCTGATATTGTAACTCAGTAATTGACTATTTTCCTAGCATGCACATTACTGTGGGTTCTGTTCCCAGCTATAAAAAGAACCATTTATACCTACAGATAATTTAACCTTTAAGAGTCTCTAAATGCTAACATTTCTTGAATTATTACAAAGCAATAATTGATTTAAAAAGCAATTCTTTCTGTTAACTCAGAGAAAAAGATTCTTATTTTTAGTATTTAGTATGATGTTACAAAACTCCATTTTAATAAAATCATTTTTTTGTAAAAATAGATAATATAAACTTTGTACCTCTAACATAAACCCAAGTTGTGTGAATTACTTAAAATATAAAATAAAGAATTATGTTGTACATGAAGTGGCATTTCCCCCGAAAGTAAGTTTCCTAACATTTGCTTATTTTACTCTTTTGTCATGTCCATAATCAACAACAAAGTACTTTCATACTGTCTCCACAATTCTAAGCTTTTCTCCTCTTTTAATTGAAGATCTCCATCTAAGTCAACAATATCCATTTCCTCTTTATTAATGACTTGCATTAGATGATCTTTGGGTGTATCATAATTTATTTAATAGATCCTCTAAACATTGCTTTTAAAATAGAACTTCAAAATAAAACAGAGAAAAGCTTTCCTTAATTACACTCCTGGCAGACATACAAAAGAATAATTCCCATTTGTATACTGAATCAAGAAATGAAGGAGTGAAAAAATGTTTTGTAAGAGGCATAGAAAGTAGCAATAAGTAAGTGTGTTACTGTCAGAGGAAAGCAAATGGTATAGATGATCAAAAAATGTATCTTAATAGGTAGAACTGACAATCATCCAAATTCCTCAAGATTTACCACAAATGCCATCTCTTATCATAAGCCTTGAGATATGCTTCTCTTTCCCTGGGACAATCATTTGTAATACCGGTTCATAGAAATCTGAAGAAAAACTGAATTCACTTATAAAAATTAATTTGTATTTATCTTTTTGCCCACAGTAGGCTATTTGCCTGGATTGTAATGACTGTGTATTACTCATCTTTGAAATTAATGAGTGCTGAATAAATATTCATTCAGCTTAACTGGATTGAAATGAGACAAAAGAGAGTTATCATATAAAACTACTAAATTACACATGCATTTTATAAGGTGCCATCTCTTGTCCTTATGGATTAAATCATAATTTTCTAATGGATTAGGCATAGAAATATAAACATATAGATTGTAATGTGCAATGGAACTTATTTTGAATGAAATTTTTGTGATTTTCTTTGGTATTCAGATACAAAATTATCTCAACATATCATACATAAGATTCAAGTATTTGAGAAAGTATTTATGGTATGATAAATTTACTCATATGATCTCAAAATTCTAAGCACATGTCTTGGTATGAACTTAGAATCTCTGTTACCTTTCATGCAGTATTTGCATTGTGATATTGTTATTTTTGTTCATACTCTATGGAAAAATGATTTTAATGAATTAAAAACTTGATATTTATTTACCAAAGAGTAATAATAGATGAAAGAAGAAACTGTGTGAAAAAAATAATGTCACTTAAATATGTTGTGTGATATAGCCTGCTATTCATACCATCTGAGTCATGGACATTATCTCACCAACAAAATTAAAATTATCACTGGATTGAGCTGTAGTTGAAAGAACACCAGATCTCGTAGTCTGAGTTGAGTGGTAACAATCTTTAAAATATGGAGACACAATTTACTAATTTCTTTGGAAGAAAATAGAAATTAGCTAACATAAAAAGGACATAGACATGGCCCTTGGCAGAGTCTGTTTGTTGTCTCTTCACTCGCTGGTTTCATGTTCAGCTGGATTACAAATGAAGTGCCACCAGGACCCATGCACATAAAATGAGTGTCTAGAAAAATAGCAAACTCTGAGAAATTTTTGGAAAGACAAGGGAATAGATAGTCATGTGACTTGTTTCTGGACAGTGACAGCTTCTTGTCTTATTTTTCTAAACAACTCTATATCTCAGCAATCCCAACTTCTCCAAGAATAGGATATTAAAGATAGGTGATTATATAAGATGTATCTTGGCTTTGCTTGGTCACTCAAATTTAAAAGGAAGGAAGGTAACAAAAACACACCAAAAAAAGACAAGTGAATCATGTAATTAATTAAGTCAAGTGTTAAGGAGGCAATTCCCCACATAATGGTGCCCCATCAAAATGTTGTAAACAATGCACTTATAGGAAAATAGAATCAAATCAGTCTTATTTAAGTTCCGATTCCATTAAAATGTCATAGTATCTTAAGGAAGGTAATAGAAATAGCACATGCACACACAAACACAGACACATAAAGGTAAACTTTTTTCTCATTTCTTTTTCTTTTTTTTTATTGAAAAAAAAATTTCCGTGTCCTCCCCGTCTCCCATTTTCCTTCCCCTCCCCCAACTCCTCTCCCCCTCCCCCAACTCCTCTCCCCATCCCCCAACTCCTCTCCCTCTCCCCCAACTCCTCTCCTTCTTGCCCAACTCCTCTCCCCCTCCCCCAACTCCTCTCCTCCTCCCTCTCCAGTCCAAAGAGCAGTCAGGGGTCCCTGCCTTGTGGGAAGTCTAAGGTCCTCCCCGTTCCATCAGGTCTAGAAAGGTGAGCATCCAAACAGGCTAGACTCCCACAAAGCCAAATTCATGTAAGTAGTATCAAAACCCAGTGCCATTGTCCTTGGCTTCTCATTAGCCCTCATTGTCCGCCATGTTTAGAGAGTCCGGATTGATCTCATGCTTTTTCAGTCCCAGTCCAGCTGGCCTTGGTGAGCTCCCAATAGATCAGCCCCACTGTCTCAGTGGGTGGGTGCACCCCTCCCGGTCTTGACTTTTTTGCTCATGTTCTCCCTCCTTCTGCTCCTCATTTGGACCTTGGGAGCTCAGTCAGGTGCTCCAATGTGGGTCTCTGTCTCTATCTCCATCCATCGCCAGATGAAGGTTCTAAGGTGATATGCAAGATATTCATCAGTATGGCTGTAGGATAGGGTCATTTCAGGTTCCCTCTCCTCAGCTGCCCAAGGAACTATCTGGGGACATCTCCCTGGACACCTGGGAGCCGCTCTAGAGTCAAGTCTGTTGCCAAACCTAAAATGGCTCCCTTAATTAGGATATATACTTTCGTGCTCCCATATCTACCCTTCCTTTATCTCAATCATCCCATTGCCCCAAGCTCCCCCCATCCTCCCCTTCTCACTTTTCTCTCCCCATTTCCCCTTACCTCCATCCCACCCTATCCCCAAGTTCCCAATTTTTTCCCGACAATCTTGTCCGCTTTCAATATCCAGGAGGCTGAATATATGTTTTTCTTTGGGTTCACCTTCTTATTTAGCTTCTCTAGGATCACAAATTATAGGCTCAATGTCCTTTATTTATGTCTAGAAACCAATTATGAGTGAGTTCATTTTTTTGGGTCTGGGTTACCTCACTCAGGATAGTGTTTTCTATTTCCATCCATTTGCATGCAGAATTCAAGATGTTATTGTTTTTTTACCGCTGAGTAGTACTCTAGTATGTATATATTTCACACTGTCTTCATCCATTCTTCTGTTGAAGGGCATTTGTGTTGTTTCCAGGTTCTGGCTATTACAAATAATGCTTCTATGAACATAGTTGAACATATGCTTTTGTAATATAATAGGGTATCTCTTGGGTATATTCCCAAGAGTGGTATTGCTGAGTCCTGGGATAGGTTCACCCCGAATTTCCTGAGAAACTGCCACACTGATTTCCAAAGTGGTTGCACAAGTTTGCATTATCACCAGCAATGGATGAGTATACCCCTTTCTCTACAACCTCTCCAGCAAAGGCCATCCCACAAAGGTAAACTTATATCTGAATTCCAGAACCCAGAAAGACAAGTACCAGAAAACAATCAAGTAAGCTAGGAGGGTGTTGCCACTATATATCATGTTATTAAATATTGTTCTTAATACTTCCAATAACTGGCAATTTACACTAGGAATTTATTACCTTATCTTCCTTCATTCAAGTTTTCTGCACAGCTTAATGGTGTATTAATCACACAAGGCAACAGTGAATAAAGTTAGTGAATCTGCAGGAACTAAAATGGCCGTGAAAGCAAAATTCAGATACATTTCTATCTTGTCACATGATTGCTACTGAATAAAGTCAGTCTAATACACCCACCGTTGTTTTGTATCTTATGTAGTTTAAGATTCCTTTTACAAGTCTGTCCTGGACTGACTCCATCTTTGCTCATCTGTCAAAACTTCCTTGGGCATATTCCCATATATTTCATTGTTCTTAGTGACCTTTACTTAAAGTTTTTCGTATGTCTCTCTTCTCTGGGAGAATTGAGAATCTTTAAGCAAAGAGTAATCCTTAAAACTGCTGTGTTCTAAGGAGTCAAAGAGGAGTAGTAGCATTTTGAATTAGGCTATAATGGTATCTGAAGAATGGATATGCTCTGCTTGGTAAGCATAGCAAAGAAATAGACAATTTATGTATAAGAATAAGTTTATATGTATGTGTAAATGTGCAGTTGTACATACACATGTGTAACTGTCTGCACATGAATTAACATGTTTGTACAATTTCCTCTGTATAACCTGTCATGAATATGTCATGTATATTGTGCTTGTTGATGTGAAAATATGTATTCACATTTGCTTATAAATTTAAAAATTTGTGCGTATGTTTCCAGAACCAAATATTGTAAGCTCTTACAACTGAAGACCTTTACCCTCATTTATTCTGCAGTGAAGGTCTCAGCCTCCGTGATTATGGGGATTCTTTCTTCCTTTTCAAGCTACTGGGTAGCTTGAGAAGGTCTCTTGGGTTTAGCATCAAAGTCTTCTTCAGGAGTCTCAAAAAACTGAAGAGCTCATGATTCCAAGTTAATGACATCTTAATTCCTCCTTTAGCTGATGACTTTGCATTCCTAAGTATTAGTTTTAATAGAATTCCTTTCTAATAAAACTTTTCTTCTTTTCTTTTGTGTGCTTAACCTCCATCAATCACCAGAAACATCTAGAATTTCTACTCTTGGAGGAAAACAATATGCTCCTCTGTCCATAATAGTGGGAAATGCTATTCTTACTGTGCTTTAATAAGGTTTATATTTTTGTTGTGATGGAGGGAAGTATTAGAAAGTTTTCTCTGCAAAATGAAGATCCCTAGTTTTTTCTAGGTACAAAATAGCATTGTGGTTTGTGTTACAGTTTGATTACCAGTGGCTACTACCTAAAGGAGGCAGAACAGATTTGGATATGCTTAACCCTGACATTTCACTAGTCTTAGTAAAGAGGCTGAATAAAATATACAACAATAATGAAAGGTTTGAAAGTCCAGGGAGTAGTATTAGTGCATGATTTTGGAGTCCCTTAGGGAATGGAGTCAGTGAAACTTCTCACAGACTTTCTGTATAGTCAAGGGGGAAAGGAAAATTGCAGTATGAAGGCAGATGAAAGCTTGGAAAATTCCGAAAATTTGTTCCTTGTGTTTCTGGATGGATGACATTATCCTAAATTAAACTAAGGTATATGGGAGGACAAGTGTGTGGGATGTAGGGAGAAACATAAAAAGAAGCCAGTTTTAGAAATTAAATTTGAGATGCCTGTTGAGGAGAGGTCAAAGCTAAAGAAAGTACGTAAGTGTTTTCGCCATATGTGTGTAAAGCAAGGGTTCCCTATGCCAATGCTTTTCATGCCATAGTGTCATACAAAAGCTTTGCCTTCTCGTTATTTTATTGCCATCAAATTAATTTATTGCTTGAATATATCATTTGAAACTCCAGTAATTCATTCCATATTTCCAAGCACACCATAACCAGAGAATGCTATAGCTTAAAACTGGTTCCAGACTTATGAAAAAAATCATGTGTCTCTACTACCAAAGTAAATAGGAAAAGTGCCAGCTACATGACTTAACCTGTTTGAGTTTCAATTACCTGAGTTATTGAGGCAGAAACAACCTTTGTGCTTGATTTACCCTTGTGATTGTCTTAGTCTGGCTTGGGGCACATTTCCATGGTCTACTATTATTAGAAGGGAAAGTTTACATCCCTTTCTTTGGTATTTCCCCCCAAATAAAAGTATTGGAAACGTATTTATTGAGAGAAGTTTGCTGATCCAAGGAGAAAGTGTTTGCCAGTATTTACTGGATAGATCTGTTACTTCTTTTTATTAACCACAAACCTCATGACTCTCTCTTGCCACTATGCATTTTGAGCATCACCCATCTCCTGACTTAATAGATCCCAAACCAGCAAATAGAGTGTAAATCTTGGCTAATTTTCTAGTCAACAACAGCACCTACAGTGAAATTCATCCTACGTCAATAAGATATTTTTAAGACATCCAACCCAACATTGGTTTTTGATGGAGCAACCCCCCAAATGTAAGGGTTTACACTGAATGTATTTTAACAATACAGCCTCACTAATGCTCCACCCATAATAACTACTTAGTAGTTTGTTTAAGCATTTGGTATAATCAAGACTGATAAATAAAATGCATATATAAATCAAGTTCCTTTTTCAGAACTTCTATGAATGAAGAAGACACAATGTATAGTATGCCATTCCTTTTCTCTTACATAAGTCAATGAAAGTATATGTCAACTTTCAATTGTTTCATTTCAGTTTCCCTTGTGAATCTAAAAATGCTAAGTATCAAATAAGTATAAACATGTTTTAAAAGTAAGAAATGTCAAGAATAACATATGCAAGTATACGATCACCATTTATTTTAATTTGTAACATGTTTATATTTTATGGATTTACTCAATCAGCATTCATATTTTATTGTTTGTTAGGTAATGTAGTAGGCATAGGATACTCAGTAGTCATAAGTTGTATTCATTCTTGGAGATGTATATATAGACAAAAGAACACAGATGTGATCCAGGGTAACAGCTTCAAGTGGGGCCTGAAGAAGAGGAGATGTAAGAGATTTAAAAGACAGGTACACTAGCTAAATATGTGAGATAGTTCCAGGTACACTACTCTGTTGTGAGGAGCGGTGGGTTGTGTTTCTGCCGCCCCAGGTCCCGCATGGCTAGCTCTATCCAAAATAATTACACGGAAACTGTATTCTTTTAAACACTGCCTGGCCCATTAGTTCCAGCCTCTTATTGGCTAGCTCTTACATATTGATCTAACCCATTTCTAATAATCTGTAAGGTGGCTTACCAGGGAAGTTCTTAACCTGCTTCTGTCTGGAGTAGGAGAATCATGGCAACTCCTTGACTCAGCTTCTTTCTCACAGCATTCTGTTCTGTTTACTCCACCTACCTAAGGGTTGGCCTATCAAATGGGCCTAGGCAGTTTCTTTATTAATTAACCAATGAAAGCAACAGATTAGAAAGAAATCACTCCCACATCACTAAGTACATAATGCAGCTAAAGAAATCCCACTTGAGAATTATTAATATGGCATGTTTGAAGAGCAGAGGTGAATGAGGGGCAAGATGAGTAATCATATGCCAGATCTCAAGAGCTTTTCTGTCAGTGATAACTCCTTTGAACTAAAAAGAGATTGTTTCGGTATGTGTGGTGGTGTGGGAACATCATAGAAGGAGTTGAAGAAAAAAGAAGGAGGTGATAATAATATAATTGCATCAAAATATCAAAGAATCAAAAATAAAAATTAAGGACAATGAAGAGAAAATGGGTAAATTTAAAAGATGCTATAAACAGGCCAGATGTTATATTTTAGAATGATGTCTGAGAGTTTTTCAAGCGTGAAAGCTATGCAACTTAATCAAGCAGGAAAGATCAAAGAGCATGAGTGTGAGCCAAGAAGAGAGATAGACAATACAGTTGAATTGGCTTCATTGCATAAATCTTCAAGAAATTAAATTGGGAACACTTTGCAATTTATGTGTGAAAATCTTGAAGAACTCTCAAAGGTTTACAAGAAAGTATGGTTAGATGCAGATGTCATTACCTGACTATAAAGAGTTGGTTTGGGTTAAAGATGGTGATTTCAGTTATAAACATATAGAGGATAATAACTATAGTTGGACCCTCTTGTCAGCATTTTGAGGACTGCCAGCCCCCAAATAATGACATGGAGACTTATTATTAATTATGAAAGCTTGGTCATTAGCTTAGGCTTATTCTCACCTAGCTTTTATAACTTAAACTGTTTCTATTAATCTACATTCTGCCACGTGACCATTTACCTATCCTCCATTCTACACATCCAACTTCCACCTTCTCATTGGCATCTCCTGAAAGGCCAGATTCTGACCTGTAGTTCCTCTTTCTTCCTGGAAGTCCTGCCTATTCTCTCCTGCTAGTTATTTGCCACTCATCCCTAAATATCCCACAACAGATAGCTAAGCAAGTAGAAGGTAATATATGTGTGTGTGTGTGTGTGTGTGTGCATGTGTGTGTGTACATATATGTATATATATTTCGGAAAGACAGGAGATAGTGATTTGAATATAATTAGTATAAAATATTTTAAAATGTAGGTAGAAATTAGCCCACTCATATAAATGAAATAGTCTAGCTCTATGTTTATGACTGCTAGTAAACAGGCCTCAAAACTATAGTAAATCAATAAATCACACAAAATTATAATTTCCTGACTTGGGTGACAAAAGTCTTATTCATAAAACTTGTGTCTTTGAGTAGTAGAGAGCAATGAGAAATTTTCCTAATTCAGACTGTGGTGGTTTGAATGAGAAACCGTTCCCAGAGGATCATGTATTTGAAAGCTTGGTCTGCATCTGTTTGGGGGAGGAAGTCTGTCATTGTGTTTCTCCACAGTTCCTGTTCTCTCTGTTTCCTGTATGTGCATGGTAGGAATATGTAGGTGGGTCAGCCAGCTCCTGTCCCTGCCACTATGCTATGACTTTCTCACCATGGTTGATTCCCTTGCCCCTGGGATCATAAGTTACTTTAAACCCTTTCATTTACATTGCTTTTGGTTATAATATTTTATCATGGCAACAGAAAAGAAAATAATGTAAATATCTTGTATTTTGAAACATAGGCATTTGAAATCTTTTTAAAAATTCAAAATAAAAGCTGTCTTAAATCATATGATATTTCTACATATCTCAATTTGTTAAAGTTATATATAAATAACTTTATATAAATAAGTCATATATTAAACCACAAATATTCACACCAATACAATTGGACTATGACCACAACACACAACCACGTAGCTTTTGTGAAGAAAAGCTTGCTCAGTCATGAGTTTTTCAGTGGTCTAACTCAGACACAAAAGGAAAATTAGGTTTTCTATAGAATAAAATAATCTACAGTTCAAAGGATGCAACATGATTTGGGAATTTTTTTTTCCTTTATGTATAAAACATGCCCTGGGCCCTAATGGTAGGGCTCTTGATAATGGGGACACACCCAGAGGAAGCCCATCATAGCCTGGTGGAGAACAGGTGAAAGGAAGGGTGTTTTCCAACACATAGCCCTGGGCCAGTGGAAAATCAGCCCCCTAAATGGGACCTCCAGATGTAGTTTTTATGGCCCGATAAGCCTGTCCGCTGACACAATAATCCAAATGAAACCAAATTAGAAAAAGTCCAGGTTTAATGAATGTCAGCACTCCTGGGTGACCTTCTAGACCCCAGAGAGAAGATGGGAAGACCAGAAAACCATGGAGAGGGGGGAAGAAGAACCAGAAAGACTACTTGTTTGTTCTCTGAGGGGCAGTTTAAATAGCCCCTCAGAGTGGTCTTGATCCTCTCTGGGGAGGAGGTCACCATTTGTTGGGCTTTCTCAGAGATGGAGTCTGGACTGAGGCATCTCCCAGAAGAGGTGGCCTGGAATGGAGAGTTCCACCCAAACATTCCAGACTCCTGGACACATGGATGTCAGGGGCTGGGAGATGCTTCCAACAAAACACCCCAGACTCCTTGCACATAGGGGTGCCAGTGGACTGGGATGATGCTTCCAACCAAACAATTACTAAAAGGTATTTTTTAAAAGAACTTCAAAAATAGTAGATTTTTAAAGCTAAAAATCTATTCTTGTCATGATTTTTTAAACATAGGATAATTCCAGGAGGACAGGGCACCATTGAAGGATAGAATGGAAAACTACAATTGTCTAAATGAATATTTGAGATCATGATGAATTCTATCATTCAAGACTGGAATTTTTCATGAGTTTCCTGATGCAAAGTGTAGTTAAAAGTAGTGTGTCCCTATTTAAAAGGTTTCTATGGTGTTTTTATCAGATGCATCTCTGATTAGTATATAAAAATAAGTCACCTTTTAAATTAAATTACTCACATAATTTTGCAGTTCAGAATTTCATGAGCTATATTCACATATGCATTTAAATATGAATGTATATGGTTGTCATTTTGGTAAAATATTAGAAAATAAATGCTTCTGACATTATAGACTTAAAATAAGGAGTCTTTCAACACAACTGGCTGACCAGTACCTAAAATTGTCCTTGAAAATGTACATAAAAGCAAGCTATATGAATTCAACAGGTTATACTGAATATATTCAAATATATAAATACACGTAATAACAATTGATGCAAAAAGAACTCATGAATTTGGAGAGTGATTAGGGGCCTATGGGACAGTTTGGAGGGAGGAAAGTAAAGGGGGGAATTTAATTACATTGCAACCTCAAAAGAAACAAAAAATTAATGCAAATAAATAAAAAACTATATAAAATAAGGAGTCTTTCATGAAAGAAAAGGAAACAGTTTAAGAGTATTTTTATAACCAGTTGCATCAGAAAGGTAAGTTTTCTTTGCAAATAGTTGACCACTTCTCTTATAAGCAAGTAGATATCTCTCTCTGTGTGTGCATGTACACATGTACATTCATATATAGATACATATAGGTAGATATTATATTCATTCTGGTTATATTACCATGAGAAATTTGTGAAGCATTCAAACTTTTTAAACTAAAATTGAAAACCCTCTTTGATGCTCAAAATTTACATAATTACAGTTCTTTTAATTTTAAAAAGATTACTTCTCACATAGCCTACTGTCTTGAGTAATAAGACTATAGGGTGCAAAGCAACACTGGGCTTAATTCTTCCTTCCAAAGATGATTTTTAAAAATTTATGTTAGCTCCTGTTTTCTTGTTATTATTTGTTGTTGTTGTGGGGGCTGAGTGGGGATGTCTTTGATGTCATTTTTTTCCCCAAAAATCTCTTTGATCGATCTTTCATTAGTGACTCTAATTCTAACAAAATGCTGTTCCACCATGAACTTCTGACCACAGTACACAGATAATAGCAATTATTCCTACTTATCCGTTGTTTCAGGTCACAATACTCTGCATAGACATGATCCCGCTTTCCTTTCTCATGTCCACTTCCCAGATCTCAATATGTACACCCTACACTTGTAATCAAGGTGGAATATCTTTGAGTACCCCTGTTCCCATGACTTCTGTTTCTGCAACAGAATTCCTGCTTTTGGATTCATAAAGCATTTGGTAAATATATGAAATCCATTACTATCTAATATAATATTTAAGGTTTTTTTTTGGTTGGGTTGTTTATTTTCTCAGCTGGGTGTTGTATCTGATGACCCTGTGTAATAACATTTCAAAGACCTTTGAATGTGTGTCCTAGTGCCAGAAGATTCAATTAAAAAACACTGACTTCGTTTAAATTAAAATTCATTTCTACATACCTAGACATGCCCAGAATGTTTATGAGAGTTCAGTTCTGTCTCCTTGAAATACATATATAGGTACATATAAAAAGATACATAAGTATTGAACCAATAATTATTACTGAAGCTAAGCTGATAATTTTATTCTGAATAACATGTATGCATTGGAGTTGAACTGAAAAATTGTGTTATCATGTAAAATGTGCTCAAATAGTAGTAATTATATCTATTTTAATAACATTCTTGAGATGCTGTTTCATGTTTGTATAATCTGCTTTTCATCTGTCATGCATATTTATTTCCAAAGAAAATTTATGAACAAAATAAGCAATGTATTTATACTATTTACAGGTAAATAGTTGGTGGATAAATGGATTCTTTCAGTTCTGTTAGCATCATTTGTAGAGAAGTATAGACTTCAAACTTGGATAAATTAATATTGCTCCATCTGTTAATATCATTTCCCTTGTATCAATATATATTTGTATTTACATATCTTCAGTGTTCATGTTTAAATCCATTTGTATGTATGTATTGCTTAGCAGAATGTTTACTGTTTATAATTAGTAAATTGTTCCAAACTTTCTTTTAATAGCCATTTGGAAAAGACATAATTATAAATTGTTGTTTACAAAAGAACAGTTAGGAGCTATAGATTGCTTTCATAGTACATTTAGTATGAAAATTGTGCTTTTATATTTTTTAGATATTTGTGAATTCATACTAATGAACTGAACAGCTGTATCACTATTAGATTAGGAGCGTTTAAAGTCCAAACTAGAAAAGGAAAAGATTCTCAGATCAGATACTGAATTATACAAAGGTAACTATTGATTAATGTCTGTTGGAAGGAATAACTGTTTTTATATTACTGCACTTAATTTTATCTAAAATAAATGGAGTGTATTTCTGCCAAGAAATGATTTTGGCATCCTGGATAGGCACTTAATTTCCTGTCTTCAAATACCTCAGTAACACAAGTTTCGGTTCCAACAGTCTTTATTTAGACCACACAAATGGTGCAGAGTTTAACACTTGCTTTAACAAAATAAAGACATACCACATGCATGTTCGATTTACTACATATCGACCAGACTCATTAAGTCTTAAGGATCAAAGACTCCTCTTTTAAGGGGGGAAAAGGAAAAAAAAATCCTTCTACCCTAGAAAATAGGAGAAAAGAACCTGAAATTAAACCCTGATCTTACAAGTCGCCTTATTGGAGTTCCAACCTCATTTATTTTGCTGTAACACACACTTAAACAAAATGAAATTTTCCAAACTTAAGGACTGCCTGTGGCAGAGTTTTCCTTCTTCATGGCAGTGTTTCTCTCTTACACCAGTGTATCTCCTGCTTTTATTCTTCTCTTTGATCTTTCTCTTTTAAATCCTTATATTTATATATGGTCTCTGTTTTTCTCTTCCCTTTTCCATCCCCTACCCTTTATCTAAATTCCTGAATCTCATGGCTCCATCTTCTAGTTCTCTAGCGTGCCCAACTGCTAGAAATAAATACACTAAGAGAGCGCTTTCTCAGAACCGTATGTCACCTTACTACTTTCAAATTTATTGACAATATTATGGTTGACAGAAAAGTAAATCTTCTCCCAACGTGAATTCTAGTTCCTGTAATTCATAGCAGAGATCTAGAGAGATGTTTATGTCCTTACCTTTAATACATATTAGTTCTTACAATGTTTCCCAACCAAAGTGTCAGTGTCCTTCTCTAACAATTACAGACTTCAAGTACTTTTAGTCATATGAATTGCTCTTGTTTTGTGTTTTAAAAACATATACTATGAAAAGAGCATGGTCTTGAATCATGGAATATAGAAGAGTCTGAGGGCTTAAATACAACAGGACTTCATCTGACCAGGTGGCACCAAACCATAGTACTTGAGGCCACAAAATGTATTCCATCAATGCCTTAAATTTAGCTTTGTATTTGGTAGCTAAAAAGAAAATAAAATGTCATTTTCCAAAAATATTTTTAATTTTTTGTTGATAGTGCTACATTTTGCAACCTACCATAGGTGCTTTAATTGGAGAAATATATTGAGAGATAGATGGTGTTAGCAGTACAAGCAAAGCATAGTATTTCATTTTTCAGGATGAAAGGGCATTTTAAACACATCCTGTCGCGGCAAAACTGGCACTGATCTTTTTCTCAGGTGCACATGTTTTCTGTTTTGGCACCGGTTAATGGCAACTGAATTCCTAAGAAGCACTAAACATTGCCCTGCTTTATTTGAGACAAGTAGGAGAGAGAACTCATAAAACTGACTTTGTGACTGTAATCGTATATGGTATAAAAGTATAATACTATATATAGTATATATATATATATACACATTAGTATTATATAATACTATATAAAATAACAGGCTCATTACTAAGCCAGCGGTTTGAGATTTTGGCACCTGTACATTAGGTTCACATAGAGCATGCTGGAGTGCTGTCCTCACTTTACTAGATGGGAACTTCCATTCAAAGGCAATTGAGCTACCAAACTCAGGAAAAAAGAGCACGAGGAACCATATTCATAATTGCTCAGGATTTCCTTTGTACTGATGAAACAGAAACTTGTATACCCATCCTTTCTTTAATAGTAAAATAAACATGAAAATTAGTTTAGAAACTTAAGAGTGAATGAAATTTAACTTAGAGTCATCTGCAGAAAAAGGGTGTATTTTGTATTGATGAGTTTATTCTTGATTTATTTTTGCATTTTAAGCTTTTCCTTTCAAAAGATAAACAAGAACTCTGAAGCCCACAAGTAGATGATCCTCTTTTCTGCTGTTGTTCCTGCAAGTGACTTATTCAATTTGAAGTAAGAAAAAGAGATATGCACGAATAATCCTCCATTCGAAACTGCATACTCAAGAAATAAATTGGTTACCACAGCTATCCTCTATGCTCACTGTTATTACACACCTCTGGAAAACCCACCCTACTGCTTTCCCCAGAACTTGGATGACTTTGACCTCTCCATAGTCTTTCATACAAGGACCCATTCCTACATGTGGTAGAACCTCATTAGCTGCATATCTTTCCAAAAATTGTAGCATTCCTATAGATAAAGAAAAATATTAATGTTAACATTATTAAATATTATCAATGTTGCTACCATTGAGCATATTAATACTGGTATTCATTATGCCCCATTCTTCAAAAAATATATGTATGAAAACTTGCTTTGTGGGCAGGATTAGGCTCTTGAACAAGATAGGACTGAGTGTGAAGCCATGAAAATATGTAATGAGGTCTAAGGAAATGGAAAAGTCATCCAGGATAAGATCTTCTGTGTGCCTTTGCTACTGTTTTGTTATGTGGGATAATTCATAAGTCACTTCTGTGTTTTCAAATTAGTACTAACAAAATAGAACAAAATAGTTTTCCAACTACAATTCCTTAAAAGTCTATACAAGTTATACAAGACTCCCAACAAAATCCCTTTCCTAGAATTGAGAAAATTTGCATTTAAATAAATATACAGGACAAAAATAATAAATCAAGTATTTTCCAAAGAGATAGAGTAGTTCAATCTATTCACTACCCATTGGTGTGGCAAACAGAAGCTGATCATCTTTGAGGTGTGCCATTCTTAGTAATCACAGAGCCAGTAAACATTTAATGTCTAGTTTATTTGGATTTTTAAAAATGAAAATAATTGTGATGTCATCAGCAACTAAAAGATAAACTTTTAATAAACAGTTGTTAAACATAAAGCTCTCAGCAGGTTCCCTTGTATTCACCAATGCAATTGCGCTGAGCTTTTAAGAAAATAGCATAAATTGTAAATGCAGTGTGCTTTCTGAGGGTAGTTTCTACATTAAAAAATATTTGTGAGAATTTTCTATTATAGAAATAAATTCGTTTCATTATGTGTAAAGGATAGTGTATACTTTGAGAATACAGACATTAAATATTTTCGTATCTTCTCATTGCTCTCAGGCAGTATAACACAGTATGGACAGAGAGTTAACAATTTTACCTTATATTGTATCATTTCAAGCGTGTTTTTTTTTCTAGGCAAATTTTCTTTATTATATCTTAGCAATCATTTCTATGCTAGAATATCATGCAGGAAAGTCTTCTAGATTCAATGTAGGGATGACCACAGTGCTCTAGATATTTATTGCTTGTGGGAATGCACTCCGATCTATCAACAACTACTGCAGTACTGCTGTATTGTAGGCGTGTCTTGTAATAGGGGAAGTTGCTGAAGTTATTAGCACAGTGCTTTATTTTAACTGTTTTTCTATAGAAATGGGAATATGTCTAAAACAAATGAAAGAGTATTGAATAATAAAAAGAAAAACATTAACTAGGGAGTGTCGCTGGAAACTGACAGAGATAGGTCATCATACTGTAATGAACACGTGGCCATGTACTCACTAGGATTGTATGAAGCTTTGTAGAGGAGAAACAAGGGTAAAAGTGGAAAGGGCTTTATACTAGGAAACTAGCGTAACTGAGACAGTATACTTCCAAGGGGTATGAAATTTAATGACATAGTAGGAAGGTTACTGAGCAATTTCCCTGATGGTGCTGAAGGGAATGTTAACATGGAAATATTGGGAACATCTGCCTTGAAATGATTTGTTTGTGGGGTTTGAAATAGGGATCCAAGAGTGACTTTTAAGAAAGATTATTATATTGTAAAACCAGCATCGAAAATGAATTTGTCTAAAAGTAGTACACAACATATAGGTGTCTGTTTGCAGATGGAAACAAAGTCTGCATGCACCCTGCAGCCAGGAAGAAACATGGAAAAACATTCCCAGTAATTCAGGTGTGAAGCAGTAGATAAGCTCTTAGCGTAAGAGAATGGCAATTAGAGGGTAACGGACAGTATACCTGAGGCACTGAATTTACATGAACATTCCATATCTAGATTTTAATCTTATAACTAACCCCATATGTTTAGTCTCATGATTGCTGGTTTAGTTCTATGAACAAAATAGTTACCTCTAATGTGATAATGTAATTCTTATCTCTCAGTTAAAGGCATTATTACAAAAACAACAACAATAAGGTTCTGCCTATTTAAAGATAGCAGTACAGGATAACATGAATTTATTCAGAGCATGCTGGGAGTTGTTACCCAGCAATGGCAACAGAATTCACTGAAACAGGCACATATTCTCAGTCATCTCATCTATGAAATATAGCTGGTACCTTCTGACATAGCTGATAATGATTAGTGACCCATTTAATGACTCAAAACTGAAAGCAGTGAGCACATCAAAAAGAGGTAGATGGCACATAATGGATGCCATCCCTTAACAGTGCCCTAGTAGTGTTATTAATACAACCTACCAAATATTGAATTAATGTACTGTGTACAGTACTGACAATAAATTAACAGCTAGGAAGATAGCCAAATTCAAACTAAGGGGATGTATTTTTATGCTCAGTGTCAAAGGCTGCTTCTGACATTTAAACTTCTTGTATATTTTTTCAAATAGAATCTCCAAATTAAATAAGTAGTAAGTTTGGTATCTTCATGAAATTGATGCCTATGGAAACTTCATGGCTGGTAAAAATACATTTTGTACATGTTAACGTTTTAACCCCTAGAACGCATATCAGTAAGAATGCATTCATTACTGTATAGAAGTCATACAGTCGACATGTCATGATCACAATATGAGAATTCTTTGCCATAAGGGGTAATTTTCATTTATTCTCATTGGTAGTACAAGGCTCAGATGGCAAGTACCGTGTAAACATGGAAAATGGTGTTCTTCTATTTTTGATTTGTTTGTATAGTGAGATTAGTCAAAGAGCCTTAAGCATTACACGCCACTGTGTTTTATATAGTTTGACTATGCAATTCAATACAGGATTCTTTTATGTAGCAAGATCACCTAAGTTGCATCATATATCTCCAGGCCAATTCCCCCTACCCTGTTATTCTAACATCTGTTTTGCCTTTATCAATAAATTGACAGGTAAATAATCAAATAAGCAATCCAAGGGGTTTGCTTTTAGTAAGGTTTTCTCTTTGGACATGTAGAAGTATTTATATGGTTTCTGCTTGTCCACTGCTCGGCTTCACTCAGGAGGCATTCCATAGGAGGAGTCTGTTTACCAAAAGGATATTTATGGTTATGTTGCTATAGTCAAATTGCCTCAAAGTTGTCAGTCAAAAAAGAGTACCCGAGATGCAGGTAAAATGTTGTGTGAATCACACTTAATGAAGCAGCTGAGGCACTTTGAACCCTCTGTTTACACCTTCCCCTTTAGAGAAACTCTAGGGTTTCAGACTTGTAAATCTCTAGGAATTTTCTCTGGGTAACATAGCACTTTCATCTTTTGAAAGGGTAGATAAAGCTTGTTCTTCTGAGTTGCACTTGCCTAGAGAGAAACTGTGTTGGACTTTTTCTATGATTCAGAAAAGTGGCTTAACCATCCTTGGTTCTAAAAGACCTGACAAACCTTGAGGGGAAATTTTTAAGCCATACAGAGAGCTCATTGTTGTGAATCAATTTATTTATCCTTTTCCAGTAAGTACAATGATAGTTAAAACATAATAATCACTGTGGATATTGCCTCTCTGAAGAAAAAGAAAGGCTTCTTTGTTTATGATAATGAAGAGAAAGTTGTAGACGCGAGATGAGGACATCAACATGAAAGAGATGAAGTGGTGCCAGGAATCTGGGGGTAAAGGGAGGGAAGGAGAGTATCACAGGAGACTAAACACAGACAACCACAAATGGTGCAGAAAAAAAAACTACAATACTGAAGTCGTGTGATAATTTTGATGACTTCTTAACATATATGCTTTCAAGAAAAGAATAAAGCATACTAAATATATTAGATAAAAATATAAAAACGAAGAATATACCAATTAGATTATACTGTACTAAAAGGAAAAAAATGAATTGTTGACCCCATCACTAAGCACTCTACACAAACCAAATTTAAACAGAGCTATGAGATAAGCCAAGTTTTCAAGGTGATTAACTATGTTTGAAGGAATGTAAGATAAACTGGGAAAGAGTCAACCATGAAAATAAAATTTTTACTCTAAATATGAGTATAAAGTTTTTGTTCTCTGAAGCCCATGTAATAATGTATCTAGTTAAGAAAAATGGGTGAATTAAAAAGTCTGTGTGAGAAAATAAGCTTAGTTTTTTAAATTAAAGCTTTTGTTTTATTATTTCATTTTGGTTAAGAAATGGTGGGAAAATATTCATTTGTAAGTTGTGGGTACTTGGGCACAGTTGTGATTCAAGTACTTGAGAGGCAGCGACAAAAATATTAGGTGTTCAAAGCTGTTCCTAGCTACCTAGAGAATTTGCATTAAATTTTGTCTTAAAAAAAACAAAAAAAGAAATTTGTTTGTTAAGCTCAAAATATTTTAACAAACTTAAATTGTATTTTATTCAGAGAAAAAGCATGAATAAAATAAAAATTGAGTCTATAACACATATCTTTGCTCCTCTTAACTATGTACTTCAGTGCCCTGGACTATGCTGAGTCTAAACATCATGAACAACCACCTAATATTTTGGGTTTTGGTTTATTTATTTATTTTAAACTATCAGCATATATAGATACATTTCTCAGAACACTATCCATAGTCATTTAGTCACTTTGTGGGAAAAATATTCTTCCTGTGTCCGTTAGGTGTTGGGTTACTTTTAAAGAAATTATGTATTCTATGCACATATATAAATGTGCATACACTGAACAAGACACATAAATACATATAAGTAAATAGATAGACAAATAGACAACTAACTAAATAAGTAAATCTTAAAGAAAGAAATGAGATATTTTGCAGTAAGGGAAGTTTTTCCCATCAGCCTAGTGGATGGTACATGCTTGGCTGATGTTTACCCCAAAGACCTTCAGGGAGAGATTAAAGAACTTATTTGAAAACAAGAGAAACTTATAATAAAACAGTGACTATCAATCACAAACATCTTAATAAAACCATATAATAGCAGGCACATCGGAAATTTTATTAACACCATTGGACATTTGACATATGTTTGTGTGGGACCAGAGGGTAGTCGGGAAGAGGAGGATTCCCACTGGCGCAATATTTTTATTCCGTATTAGTTTTTTATTGGGATGCAGTTGCCAGAATGAAAATCACACTGCTATTTTGTTTCTTAAGGACAAAGAATACTTTTACTTCTACGACTAAACTTAATACATTGCACCCACATTTAGACTAATGTATTTCAGTGCAATTTGTCAACCTATACTGTAATTCTTCTTGAAGTGAAATCAGCATGATAATTGTGCATCTGTGGCTAATTAGCTCAGTTGGTTGAATCACGAAGCTAATGAGGCCATATTCTGGGTCCGATCTTTGTGTGGGCCAATGAGTTTTACTCTCTTCCTGGGTCACAGACTACAGTTCAAGCCCAGGCCAACTATCACATAATCAAGTGCCACTGACCGTAAGGAAACTAGGCCAAGAGAAAAGCAATTCAGCAGCAAGCCTGAAATAGATCGTCATCTCTACAGTGTGTGCCTGTTAGTGCAGTCTGTAATGCCCACGTATGCGGTGAAGCATTAGTTATACTCTCTGTATGTTGCGAAAGGACACACAGGAAACCTTCTGTGGCCTCAAGTGACACATTAAGGACAATAGTGAGACTTATCTAAGGGAAGCAAGGAAACTAGCTCATTCTAAACCATAAACTGGATCTTTCTTAAATTGCAATGGGGAAAAGTCCTAAGGTTCCCATGTGTTGATTTCTCTTCAATAAGCTGGACGAGTCTTACATAGATTTGGTAAGGGACATCCTTGAAGTTGTGTTTGACAATGAAATAAGATGAATGAAAGGGAAGGGAAGACAAGGGAGCAACCAAAATGTCTCTTTTATAATAGATAAAGTCCAGTTCAGAAATTTAGTTTAAACATGTCTTAATAGTAACTACAGAATTAGACAAATGTGTTAACCCTTTCTGACAAGAAAACCATGGTTATGTCCATGGCACCTGCTTAAATTTAGCACCTAGATTCTTTTTGTAGGAAGGTAATGCCTGAAGTGTGTGTGGGGCTTACACATGCATGGAAATGTTTTGTTATTACAAACATATCAGATTATATTCTAAGAATAAAAGGCCATGAAAGAAGAAAGGCCTGGACGGCATGAGATAGAAGAAAGCAATTTTCTTCTCCCCTGTCTCATTTATACTTTCAATTTTTAGAGCTGTGATCAAATTTAATATAGCATATTCTGAGGTAGATAGAGAATAGGAAATAGTTTCTATTTGCTTTAAGAATTAGTTTTCAAAGCTATTTTGGTTCATAGGCATCATAACTAGATAGGACTGTTGGTCACTTCTCACCTTTGAAAGCTTGAATGTCACCTTCTGCAAGCATGACAGCTAGTCCTCAGGGAGGAAGCTTCCGGGTGACATACAGCTCAGGGGACTCTGAGCCTTTTGTCTGAATGCATAATGTCTTCAGCAATGAAGACTTTCCTCCTACCTCAGGACACAGATCTCTGGTGTGATATTTGAAAATATAACCCTCATTCAAAACAATAAAGGATTTATCTCCACTGATGTTCTGATGCATGATAAAATGTGATATGCAATACAAAGCCACATTATACTCCTTGCAAACACAAAACAAGTATAAAATGCTGTTTTGTATTTTATACTGTAAGATCTGTATGAGTCCCTGAATATATTTGCACTGCAGGAACTGTACTGTTAGTATGAATAACCTGTTATATATTAATAAATTTCATAAAGTGAGCTCATTTTTCTCAATTTTTTCAGAATTATATTTAGTCAGTGGGGATTCAGGCTAAATTTTGGCATAAAAATGTCATTGATTTAAGCAAAAATATGACCTTGAGAACTTAAAAATGCAATTTACTTTTAGAAGTAAGAACATCTCAACTTGCACAACATTGATAAATACCATTTGCTGTGCTGTGTTTTTCAACATAGGGGCTGTCACAGTGAGTATCAGCAGGTAGCAGGTATCCTTCCTAACTTTTTGGAGTTTTCCTTGTATTGTAATAGGAGAAGGTAGCTTTTCTTCCTATTCTGAAGTCTCTCAAAGGCACTCTTCCGTATGGAAATGCATAAACATTGGTCAATGTAAAACCTCAAGCCTTCACTGGGATCCCTAGATCCTGTAGCTACTTCAAGGATAGGAGGATTGTGGTTTTGGAAACACATTTGTAAACATATTTTTAGAGCCAAAAGAATACTGTATTTATGGAAAAGGGTATTTGAAATATTACTTCGCTGATCCTTCCTATAGCATTTTAAGTTTCTATCCCTGTTTTTCATTTTTTCTTACCCAACCCATCTGCTATGTATGAATAAATACAACTGAATTTTCAGTTGTTAAAAATATACTAAAGGAATTATATTAATTACATAATTTAAACTCTAAAACTCTCCTGCTTATCATAATGCATGTTTCATTTATTCTAAGTGTAAGGTTTCATGATAACTGTCAAGTGCATGCACACATTTATCTAAACCCCATATGTTTTCAATCATTTTGAATTAATATAGATTAGAACAGAGAGCATGCTATTCCCCCAGGAAAGAGAAAGATCCTCATAATTTCTCCAGAGTCACAATTTTTTCTACAAAATAGTAAGTTGTAATTACTATTTAAATACATGGCAGGACAGTCTTATAGGATAATTACATGTTTTCCTTTGGCTTTTCTTGGTTTCTAATTTTTCTTATAGTATTGCATCACATATAATCCAGAATTTTTTTTTCAAAAATAATTACCACACACCACTAAATATTTAAAATAAACAAAAATTTGTGTAAGCAAATTTAAAGATCTGGTTTTAGACAAATCTTTAAGAATCATCATGATACTTGTTCTTTAGAACAATAAAATGTTTCTCTGTTTATGTGTACAAATAAAATTTGTCTTCATGAAGATCACATATAGATCGTTACCCCAAATTTCTATTTTGAGTAGAGAAATAGTGGAGTTTGGTTTAAGTCTAAAATTCACAGCCATCTATTATCATACAGTACTTTTTAATCATGCATGTGATTCTTTTAACCTTTGCAGATTCAACTCGGTATATAGAGAAGTTATCACCAAAAGAAATTCAGTTATGTTTGAAAAATATATAAGTTAATAATAGAAACCCATTATTGCATTTGCAAATATTTAAACAAAAAATATTTTTAAATAGGCCTTTTATGGAAGAACATAGTCACAAAATATTTTTGTATTATTTGATAAATAGTAATTTGTCTTAAAATTTTATTTAATGATGATCAAGTAGTCATCTTTAAAACAGAACAATATACATTATTCCTGGTGCTTTTGTTGCTGTTGCTCTTCTGCCCAAAGTGAGTAGAATAATTAAGATTTTACCAAACTCAAGACCATTTAATTTTATTTATTTTTATTTAATTTTAATCGTTCACCACCAAACCTAATGTTTTAACTAGACTTAATAGTCTTGCAGTGATTGCATGGGAAAAGTAATCTTATTTTTTTTTCTCCTCCTATCTGTGCTGCCTATGGTGCAGAAGGTCAGAGATAAAAATGGGACAGAGAGTGGAAGTGAGGGAGTGGGGGACAGCAAGCAAAAATGCAACAATTAAAGTTTCCCAAGTTAAAAAAAAAAGATATATAGCCTTCTCCTTAAGAAAAAAATAGCCTTTGGATATGAACCAGTGAACTTAGGTTCTCTAGGTTTATATATATATATATATATATATATATATATATATATATATATATATTATATAATATTATATATATAATATATATAATAACCTTGGTCATATCTATCAATGATGTATGCCTCTCAGCCTTCATTCTGATCTTTTATATATTGATCTATATAAGAAACATGTCCATATGCACTGCTTCATTTTTAAGATGTTAAATAGCATAGTTTATGTAAAATTACATTGTTTCATATAAACAGACAATAATGGTAGCATCTTTGACCTTTATAAAAACGCTGCTGAAAATTTTTATTTTACATAGCTTTTCATTAGTTAACCTATTCAATTGAGCATCAAAGTCTGAACCTTTGAAAATGATGTTAAATTCCACACTATTTAAGAGGTATTTTGTAGAAGACATTTTCACCTTTTTTGGGTGGATCTGCCCATTTTATACTTTGAAAGCCCAGTGAGGTCATTGTTGTTTTATTCCTGTTTGGAAAGAGTATAAAAGGGCTTGTTTTAGCTGTGATTCCAGAGGAATCCGTCATGGCAAGCAGGCATAAAGGTAGTCATGGAAAGCATGAAACTGTTTGATCACACTTTCATGTCCACCAGAAGAAGCAGAAAGAGAGAAGAAATTGGTGAGGTGTTAAACCCTCAGACTCTTAGACCACGTCATTTGTGACTCAATTGCTCAAGAAAAACCCTTCCCTGCAAAAACCTTTCATAACTTCTCAAAACAGAGCCACTAAATATTCAAACCCATGAGCCTATGTGTTTTTCATCTGAACCACAATGGGTTTTCTGGTCTACTTGCAAGCTTAACTGACCTGTCTTCTTTATAGGATTCAGTCATATTGTGTTCTAAGCATACGAAATTTATGCCAGTAATGACGTATGGCATTCCAGAATGTTCGTTAATTGTGAAGACTTTCTTCTGTATTAGCAATATTAGGGATTTTTTTGTCTGTTTACTAATTTTTTTTTGCTTTTTTGCATTTTTTGGATTAAGTTGACATATATTTCTCTTAGTACTATCGAGCATGACATCTTGAATGATAAAAAGAAGGCTACTTTCACAATATTTCATTCCTTTCAAGGAAATTTTCATAATAATTTGACAAAAGATAATGAAGACATTGGGAGTGATCAACTGCAAAGATAAATTTTGAAATATCATAATTATACAGATTAGTAGCTATAAATGAGATGTTTGTTATAGTATGTTTGGAAATGAATTATATAGTATAAGTTAAGCAATAAACTTTTTGAAATGAGGCATGTTGTTTATGTTTACTCAACCTATGCAAGAAATGTTTATGGACACACCTGCACATATTACGACCTCATGATATTTCCTGGAAATTTATCATAGAGCAACCTCCATAACCAAATTATAATACCTGTAATTAAGCACTGTCGACAGAGATGCATTGTTTATGAAGAAAACAAAGCACATGTGACTATACAGTCCAGCTGTGACCCCCAGATTCCAATAATCAAAGAATTATGCTTGTTAAAGCAAGTGTGAACTCAAATTATTGGAGGCTATTTTGAGTCACAATAGGCACTCAGCATACCTAGATATTACATTTAATTTCCTTAGCTCACTTTATACAATTTTTCTTTTATACTAAAAACATGCTATAAGAATAACTATGTCGATGCAAACATATACATTATGCTCCAGTTTTCATATCATTTCCATTTTAAAACAATAAAAACATATTACATTAAGGAATATGGAATGTTTTACATTTAATAAATGTATTTCAAAGTTATTTTTAAATGGTTAAGTTACAGAACTTACCTTCTAGTATATTGAAATATTGAACTACATAACTACAAAACTAATGATGTCATTTTTGTTTCTATCTTGTTCCTAAGACCCTGATAGTCATGACAGCAACACCTTTTTTCCTTGGTAGACTTCTACTGTCATCTGGAATTCTAGGAAATTCTTGTAATATGAATCCTATAAAATCTATAATTTCAAGTGTTTAATGCTTGTAATAAATTTTTAAATATGATATAACTATTTTTTAATATTTAACTGCTAATGTCTAGGTCCATAGAAATCAGTTGTCGACTTGGTTTTCACATGTTTCTTCTTACCTTATTCCTTCACATCTCTAAATGTGCATATGATGTAAGGATAATATGCACATTTGACCTTTGGAGAAAAATATTTCTTTGTGGTAAAGAACATTTATTAAGCTTTATCATTTGAAAATTGATTAAACATTTTGAAGACTGCTTCATGTAAAATGGTTTCTACATGGACAGCACTGATCACCTATTCAACATTAAAGAAGCGAAGGCTCCCTGCCACTATGGTAGTGGCTTGATTACTTAATATAGTTTTGGCAGCAGAGATTATTCATTACGAAGTTAGAATAGGCCTGTTGTGACTGCACACACCTTTAAAGCTAGTGCCCATGGGACAGAGGCATGAAGATCTCTATGAGTTTGAGGCCAGTCTGGTCTCCATAGTGAGTTTCAGTTCAGGCAAGATTGCAAAATGGGACAACGTCTCAAAAACACAAGCAAATAAACAAACAAGAAAAGAATTTAGCAATAGGTCCTGAGAGTTACGAGTGCATCTTGATGAACAAAAGAGAGAACTGAAACTAGCAAAACAAAAACTATTGGTTAAAAACATAAGTACAGAAAAATGTAAAGTTTAAAAATATAATGACGAATTTAGGGTTTGAATGCTTAAATTGCATTTTTGAAGATCTCTGTAGAGCTTTTGCTACAGGCAATAGCTTACATAGACATAGAATGTTTTCACTAGTGGAGGAGCATACTATATATAAAAATATATATTAGCGTGAATAATGTAATATATTATATATAATGTAATATATGTATATAAATGTGAAAGAGGTCACAGTATCGTGCTCCATTGCAAAGTTAAGATACTATGTTCACCTACAGAACCAAAAGCCAGAATATTGATACCAAACACACAAAATCTACCTAGAAAACATAAAAACTACCTTGTTTTTTGTGCTGAATAGGAGAAAATGTATAATATTTTCCAAATGCATACTTATGGAGCTGGGAAGAAATGTAGAACCTCACAAATACTCTTAAATTTTTAAAAAAATTTTTTTGTAATGTAAAAAAAAATGAATCATTTTCCCAAATGCATGACAGGCAGTGTTACTCTGGCAAAGAAAACTGTAGTTGCACAAACGTCTTCCTATTCGTAAAGTTACGTTAGTAAGTCTTGATCTTTAGTTATCAGTGGAAGATATTGCCTAAGATCAGAAGTTCCTCTTGACCTGACACCATTGGTTCACACTGTTACCAAGGACTGAGAACACTTGCTTCAGATAATGTAATAGGCGGATGATATGATTGTTTATTGTCACGTCCAGAAAATCCTGGTGGCACTTTCCACTGAGAAAGACTATGATGACTTCAATAATTAAGCTTAATACACACCTCCGTTTGTTAGTAGGGAAGTTCTTAATCGTCTCCTATTCCCTTTTGAATCTGAAATCAGTTAAGACAAGCCATTACTCCTGGAATAATGAATGATATCACATCTCTGCAACCACCATACATAATTAGTGAGCCTCACTAAGGAGGGGGGACTAGGATATAAAATACCCATAGCTAACCCCAATGCTTTTCTTACAGGAAAATTAGTGAGGCAGCTAAACTTTGGATGATCTTTTGCATCTTTGTAAAAACTGTTTTCTTATTTTGTATACAGCTGCACGTATGACTGTGTACGACCTGTGTTCAGTGCCCCTGGAAGCCAAAAAAGTTTTGTAGAACAGGAGCTACAGATACTTGTGAGCTGTAATGTGTGTGCTGAGGTCAAACACAGGCAGTCTGAGAGACTAGTCAGTGCTCTTAGCCACTAAGAAATTACTTCAGCCTCAATACATTTTTATAAACATTTTTAGTTACATTAGTTATGAATATAATGAGTCTCATTGTGACATTTCAAATATATATAAATGACTCTCAACATATTTATCAAACACTGAAATTACCCACATTTGCTTCCTTTACCACAAACCTGGGTCCCTTTCCTCTTCTCAAATGCTTTAACTTTTCTGTGTCATCATTAACTACGTAAATTTACTTATTTTAAACATGGCATGAGTTGTGCTGTTCTTAAAATAACACTGAAATATACTTAATATCTCATGTAAAGAGAATATTTACAGCATGAATTTTTAATAAATTGTTTGGTTACTAAATATCAAATTGGACTATTCAGATTTGGCTTTGTGTGTGGTTTCATAGCAGTGAGTTTTGTGTGTCAGTTCTTAAACTATTCAAAGGCTCCAATGAGTCTTCCAGTTGCCTGAGAGCCAAACCTCTAGTTCTGAAATTATCCAGATATGCAAGATATCAAAAGGGGTATTTGAAATTATTACTAATTATTGGTTCTCTATTTTGAAATAAGAATTTAAATCTATAAATCAATACTAACAATGTATATGATTAAAATATGAATTTACCTAAAATACCATTATAGCAGCATTGCTTAATTGCACTGCTCTTCTTCCCCAGTGCATGATGGGTAGTGTAGTCCTAGAAAGAAACCTCTATTTACATGAATTTCCTTTGTGCTCATAAAAATGAATTTAGGGAAAATTGTCTCATAGTTGTCAACTGAATCGATTTATTTAAAAGTTTTATCATCATATTTATATATGAAGAATACCAAAAATATTAATATCACTTTATTTGCAAATGCCTGTTCCAGAGATTTTAGTATGACTTTTAATCATGTGTATAGACTATGTGAGTAGTTATTAAACTTCACTTAACATTATCGGTATTTTGAATTTTTATTTTTATTATATCTTTTAATCAGTTTCTTTCTGATGCTATGATGACATCATGATTTCCTAATGAGACTCTGTTAGTGTTTAATGGATTATAAGGAAATATAGAATGGGAACGTTAGTTGTGGTTATCATTACAAATCAGTTTGTTTTTAAGGACATTAAAATGATTCTAAGTTACTAAAAAAATCCCAAGCTTTTTTGTCTAAGAACTCTAAAGTCTTTTTGTGATTTAAATATTAGTGTGTAGTTCTTATTCTCTTGGGTAAAACCACTCTTATTTTTTAAAAATTAAAAATTGGCTTTTATGCTTTCCTTAAGGATAATTTGAAGGAAGGTATGTTTACAATATGAGAGTCACTTTAGAAGCCTAGTCTTGTCCAGATGATCTCAGTGGAGGGTTAGGACTCCAAAATTTGTACAAAATACAACGATAATGACATTTAGGCTGGGCTTTTAGATTTCTGACTGTGATTGGGTCTCGAGCAATTTAATTTCATCCTCTTTATGGTCACCAGCTACTTTTTCTTCCCCATTACCTATGACATCTTTGCCCACCTATCCATCATTGGGCAAACACTCCCTATAAATACCTCACACCGTATTCTGTCTTTCAGTTGTTTGTATCATTCTATTAAATATTCACTATAAATAAATCTGGATATTCAATAACTTTTTATTCCGTAATTCATTACTTAATGACTCTCAAGGCAGACGGGATTGAAAAGTCACTGTAAGAAGAAGCATTATTTCTCACTGGAGCGATGAAGAACTTGAAAGCATTAGGTGGTTTCTGGGAGAGGACTTTCCCAGGTTTCCACTTGATCCCCAGTCCTACAGTTTATCAGGAAAACTTCTGCTTTGCTCACCAGAGATAAAGGGAAATAGAGACAAGAGAGCATTCAAGAGGAATTTTTAAACGGGGAAGATCCAGAAATGGAGTTGGCTATGAATACCGAAGGGAAGCAGCAATGCGAATGACAAATGGCACTCTCCAAAGCAGAATTTAGGGCAGTGCTATATTTCAGTTCATGTGTATATTGTTTTGGCATTTTCTATATTTCAAAAGCAAAGTTAGGCAACTGGATAGATAGACACCACACAACACAAAGCCTGTGAGTTATTCATTACTCAGCCTTCTGGAGACTTTCGCTGTCTTCTGACCTAGGACATTCTCATAAGCTAACAGGCCTAGATGTCCTAGGGACTGCTTTTGGATCACATCTATAAAATTTTAACCTTCCCCAAAAGACAGCGGGCAAATTATTTCTGCAGACATTTTTATTGACTCTTTCTTCATAGAGGTAGCACAAATGGGTTCAAATAACAAGTAAAGCAGTTACTGTTTTGCATGAGTTACTTTCAAATAGATTCCAACTGCTGGTTTTGAGGTAGCTTATGCGAAGCAAAAACAGGTAAACTATGTATTATTATTCCCTCACTGGTGGCGTTTTGAAAATCATTAGAGTACAGTACCGTGGTATAAGGAAGTTGCTGACATTGTTGACGTTAATTTCCAACTCCCTAAAGATTGGTTGCATTGTTCTTCAATATACCTATGTTTTTCCCAATTCTTTCCTAGCCTTAGTGCTAAATTTTTTGTTTGCTACCTCTATGAAATCTGAAAAGTGTAGAAATGCAATTATAGAGAAATTTCACCATTGCTTTCTTACACCCAATATAGTTCTCCCAAAACATGTAGGCTATTGAATGCATCATTACATTGTTCCTGAGTTCATTGCTGAATAATATTTCATTGTATGGGTATAGGCAAGTTTACTTTAATAGTCATCAGATGAAAAATATTGGAGTTTCCCAGTTTTTGTATAATGAATATAATTTCTGTAAGCATTCAGACTTTTGTGTCAACATAAATTTTCTCTTCTTTGGAAAAAAAATTAATATATAATTATCATATGAGTGTGAGAGACACGTGTCTGTGGGCATGCACGTGACAATGTGGAGGCCAGAGGACAATTTTGTGAAATCTGCTATTACTATATTAGGAATCACGCAGCTTTATTATTAGATCTTAAAAAAATAAGCTATTTTTTTTCAGAGTAGTGGCTTCAGTTTTCTCCTCTACAAGCAACATGGAAGCAATTTAGTAGGCCTTTAGTCTTGGCACTGTTTTCTTTCACCTTTTCTAAGAAATTTGAGTCATCTCCTTGAGGTTTTGCTTTTCATTTTTATCGAAGGCTACTATTTTTCAGACTCTATTAGTATGTGTAAGCGAGTGTGAGGGTTACAGCTCTGGATGTGCAAACATATCCTGACTTATCAGAAAGCCAGGCTCTACCTAGAGCCTCAATAGGACAGCTTGGGATGGGTAGAGCCACATTAGGGCAGCTCAGCCCTGGAAGGAGAGATATGCTGACTTGTCAGGAAGCCAGGCTACCTGAAGTTGGGGTGCAGTGGGGGATGGACTGCCTGAAGGATAGAGCAATATTGCTTCTCTACTAGAAAGAGCAGTTACAGCTGTGGTTTGCTCTGTTCTTCTAAGGGAAAGTCCTAGCCGAGCCATCTCCTCTTCTTCTTCTGCACCCGTTATTATTTCTGCTTCACTGTGCTAAAGGGAAGCCCCTGCAGACATGCAGCAATCTCTTCTCATAAACAGAGACTGCACATTCATTTCCCAACTGCCCAGACCCGAATAATCACACAGAACCTATATTAATT